>NC_064447.1:7226730-7531923 GCF_023343835.1 Lagopus muta | reverse complement strand
CACTGTTCTGGTGATTACCAATTCATGGTATGATGAATTCTGTGCACCTGAAAAGGAGGAGAAGTATACTGACATTAAGAGTGAGCTGTATATTTAATGCTGCTATAAATAATAAGTAGTAAAGTCTTTGTAACATGCAAATAATAATTAAAGGAGAGCACTGAGATGTTATGGAATACATATCACCTACAGAAAGGAAAAAAACAAACAACCTTCCTTCTATACTCTGTATAAAAAGAACCTACTTAAAGCTTGTTTACTTTGACCTAATTCTTTTAGGATGGTAAGGAGCCTGTGGGGCAGCATGTAGACCACCTCGTAAGATACATTATTCATAGGGGAGTATTGACTTGTGTACTACACTGCATGTGTTATCCCTTACATTTGGAAAGCTGTCATTTATCTCCTTCACAGCATGACACTTTCTGAATCTTCGTGAGCGCCATACTCACCAGTTGCCTGCTCTTTTTGGGATTTAGCTGGGTGTTTAACCTTGCCAGCATTCCTGACTTTTTATCAGGAAGATTGCCTCTGAAAAGGGTAATCCGTAATAGATGTCCTCTAATGATTAATGTCACAGAAAAAGTAGTTGAAGGTTCTGGGGAATACATACAGCATTTTTCAATTAGAGATCTGCTAACGTATCAATTAATTATCAGGAAGTTGGTCGATCAGGTATTATCCATTTCAAAGATGCCAGTTTTTCCTCCATCCACTCCTTGCTTTCAGAAAATGTTAATTTAAGGAATATGATCTTTCCTGGGAATTAAAGTGAACGTAGCTCTCACGATGTTCTCACTTCATAGATTTGGTAGTGGTGAGGTCATTCCCAGTTGGATCTGCACCGTGCAGTTGGTGTGGCTGGTGCAGTCTGATCCCATGAGAGTGGCTCTGGAAGCAGGCAGTGCGGGGTGCAGCGGGGGGGAAGAGTTGGATTTGTGTTTTGTTTGGATTTGGCTGAAGCTTCTCTGATGCAAGGTACATCTCTCTGTGGGACCCCACACTGAGCAGTGTGGGTGAACCACCTTGTGGAGGGAGGGGGGCAAAGAAGGGAGAAAGGGGCAATCTTCTGTAACTCTCTTCCCAATTGATTTTTGCTAGAAGCAGTTTATGCTGTGCATTTCCATGCTGATAATAAAGAAGCCACCCATTGTCCTCCAAGCACAGAAATGCAGTAAGGGTGATTTTAAAAAGCAAATTTTCATCTTCTCTTAACAAACGAGTAACACATAGATTTGTTTGCATTTCTTTTGTTATTCACTTTTCCAGGCGAAGAAACTGTGAAAGATGACACACTTAATGTTTTGTTTTGTCTCTTTTTTGGCTTATTTTCCAGTCAAAATTTCAGGGAGGGGTTAGGATAAGTTCTGCAAGGTCATATGGAATTTTGCTTTGCTGCATGATGTAGTGCTGTTCCAAATCCCATAGATAGAAGTGGGAAGCCTCCAGATGTATGTTACAACTAGCGGTTGTGGTGAAGGGCTTGCTGTTCCTCTAGCCTAAAGGAGAAAGTACTAATGCAATGCGTTTTTCTTTAATGGTTAGTGACTTGTGCTGTTTGAATTGGTCTCTGGGGATTTGTAACAGTAAGTGAGAGAGAAACATGCTGGACAGAAAAATATCTGGATATGGGGATAACTGAAGGAAAGAATATCCCCTTCAAGCAGCTTCATCCACCTTTCATTAGAGTGTGTCATTGTTTACCACCCATAAAATTATTGTAAAAAAAAAAAAAAAAAAAAAAGACTTTGATACATGAGCACGTATCAGAAGGATTTCCTGCTGGGTTCCTCTTTTTCTTCCTCGAGTCTTATGCTCTAGCTTGAAATAGAAACATTTGTCTGATGCACGCTTGGAAGCAAAACATTGCTTGCTTTTCTTTTTCTGTTTTGTTGCTTAAGGGGGAAAGCGCGTCAGAATGATCTATGGTGGGCAGTTAAGTAAATCCAGTTCCAATTTGTATTCTGCACTTTTATCAGTAGAACATTTCCCATGGCTTTATCAGGGCAATTTAAAAATATGCAAACTATTGTCAGATTTCATGGAGAAGAGCAAATGGATTCCTGAATAATTCAAAGTGAAGTTGTAGTGGTGGGCCTGTCTTCAGCTCTGTCATTTTTCATCACGCAGTACATAAATGACTGACGGGTTGCCTTCCGTCCTGGTCTTAGGTGTTGACCTTCCTGTACTGGCAAAGAGGCTGCTTACTCATTTGACAATAACCTTTTCAAGGCGATCACTTCCATGCCATACAATATTAATGGAGCGACAATGAATAATAAATGCTTTCCAAGACAGCCTGCTTGTTTCAATTAGATCACTGGATTTCCCAGGAAATACGGCTGCCTGATTTTGTCAGGTGTGATGTAGATGCCTGCACTGGCAAGGACAGCCTGCATTTTGCTTAAAACATCTAAGCAAAACATTTTGCTTCGAAGTCTATGGGCTCAGGATAATTCAGGCTTCATCACCTGATGCTAATCCTGCTGATGTGTGAACATATGATGTAATACGTGGAAATAAGAGCAGAGGTTTTAGCAGACTGATGATGGGCAGGCTCTCTCTCTGAAGAATATTATTAGCATTTGTGGATGTTTTGGACCTAAACCTCTGGCATGTGTTTGAGAAGAATGAGCATTACGTTGTTCTTCTGACTTCTTGTTGCTGCGGAGTGGCCGTTTCAGTAGATATGACTCATTTGAGATTTGAAATGGTCGGGAACTGATGACATCTGTAAAGCTTTTCCAGTTGTAAAATGGAGCTTTTCTGAAGACTTTCACAAAGAGATTTAAAACAAAAAATGCTTCCACCTTTATTTGTACATATTTTGGGGGAAGGGAGAAAGGAGAAACTCCCTTATTGCAAAGGCTGGAAGTTGAAATGTCTTTGGATTAAAAGAAAAAGTGGTATGTCAGTTTTGAGCAGTAGAGAGGACTGGATGTGCATTTAATACAGATCTATGCTAAGGATCCTGCTCCCTGCTCTGAGGAACGTTATTGTTTCATTGCCACCATGCAGAGTGCAACTCTTTGGGTGTTTCTTTGAGACCTTTGCAGAGATTTTGTTTCAGTGCATCTTGTCCATCCCACCATTCCTGCCTGCCAGCTGAGAAATGGTAGGGCTGCACACGTAGGTGAAAAACACTGTATTTTAACTGCTATCTTAAGGGAATTTGAGTCAGGTATTGTCCAGCATTTCGTTCTTTGAACTCACCAAAAATAAGTAATAACCATGTGTGGAAGTATGGCTGTTTCTTGGTTTTCTATGCATAGAAAAGAATCGCTTGTAATATTTTCATTAACTGATGTAAAGCAGAAGGGTGAAAATCTGTGCATCCATTCTATTTTTTTTTTCTTTTATTGTTATGATTTCCATCAGATTAATTTATTTGTTGCTAGTAAGCTATGACAAGAAACAATTCTCATTTCTGTAGCTGAATGACCTATGGCTATTCAGAATTCCTTTATCTGGTTATAAAACCTGACAAACTGTATTAGGGATAACTCTTAAAATGAAGTTGCTCTGTCTGTTGCTGACAGTTAGAGCTGTATATGATTGAAACAGAACCTACTGCAGGATTCCTGTAGGCTTTTCTCACAGGGTAATAAGCAATGCTGTTGCTCCTCCTGTGCAGCAGGACAAAGCCCTGCTTTTATAGCTTCGTGTAGGATTTTATGCCTCATAATAACCTGAATTTGTTTCCACTGAGGCAGTACATTTGAAAAACATGTTTTCTGATGTATCTCACTTAAATTTGTTGGATTGCTAACCTGCCTACAGTCTGCTCTATGGGGGGAGAGAGTTTATTTACCAAAATATTAATCACCGTATTTTAGCGTATTAAATCTTGTTTTCCTCCTGAAAGTTTCTTGCAAGACGATGTTTGTATTTGTTCTGGCTCTATGTGAGGTTTAGGTCTTTTCGTGCTCCATGGAGCTGCTTATTTGCTGTAGGACAAAACAGCTGTGGGCTGGGGCAGCGGCAGGGGGATGAGCGCAGTGGGACTCAGCCACCAGCTGGTCATCTCCTCCCTTCCTGAAGTGTGAGTAGATTGAGTGACAGATTGAGTGCGTGTCTTAACAAAGAGCAACTTTACCTGTCTGTCTGGGAAATAAACTCTGTTATACGTGGCTGGACTTCTCAGGCCGGCACAAACCTGTTGATATGTATTCAGTTGTTAAAGGAATTTGGCTGGACTGAATTCTCCTTTGTGAAGAACTACAAAGTGTTTCCAGGCAAGGAGATAACTCTGGACAGCTGGGCTGGAGTGGATCACACTGTTGTTGAAGCTACTTGCATAGAGGGAGCAGCCAAAGTGAAGCAAGTGGGGCTCCTTGTGAGGCTGTGCTGTTTCTGAAGCAAGTGAGGTGGTTGTATTTATCTGGGGAGCCTGTGCTGTGAGAGTTGGAGTTCTGATCCAGTCAGCTGGACCAGGGTAACAACACCTTCTCTTATTAATGTCACTAGAAGTTACAAACTCGCTTGATAAGGTAGATTTGTAACCTCTGAGCTACACAACTTCTAGTTCATTCCACTCCTCCAGATAGTTGAAGGTTACATTCGTGCATTTTATTGATGATTACAGGAATTGTGGATTTTGTAGTTTGCTCATGTGAAGGAAAGAAAAGCATCTCTTGGTATTTAAAATGCTAAACTTCTGACGTCGCTTTTCCACTGTTTCAAGGAGCAGGTTCTCATTTGCAAGTAACTGATGCTTGCACGGTTTTTTTTCAAAGATCTATTTTTAAAAAACATATGAAGAATTGAGATACTTCTGTACTTTACCAGGGCTAGAGTTGGGATGAAATTTTTCAGAACAGGACCTCCTGTGCTATGTTAAAACAAGAAACCTTCATGTTTCTTCTCCATAGTGCTTTTAGACAAACAGTTGATAATGTTAATCTCTGTTAAATGGTGATCCTTAAATAGCAGAAATCTTATACAAGGAGTTGATTTAAAGGAAAAAAAAAAAAAAGTCATTTCACCCTCCCTCCTTTTTCCCTCTGGGATAGAATGAAAGCAGTGGAGGTGACAGTGCTGGAGCAGCTCACAGGGCGACAGCTCCGTATGGGGGAGAGCCTTTCCCCTTCTTCCCACCCTGTGATCTGCGCAGTGTTCCGTGTTAGGAGAGAGAACAAGCAGGTTCCTGGTCTCATGAGCCTTGTGCCAAGCATGAAAATAATCCCATGGAATAGAAATGTCTGCAGCTACAATGGACGACAGGCTTTGGCACGTGACTTTCAGTTCAGTGACTTCAGGGCTGAGGTGATGGACATAACAGCGTATAGCTCTCCAGGAAGGTGTCTCTAATGAAATTCACAGGAATGTTTTCAGAAAAAAAATAAAAGCATAGAACAGTTTTCATTTTGTTTTGCCTTTGTTTTTCTGACTCCCCTCCTCCTCCTCTTCCCACACATTTTTTTTTTTAATGACTATTCTGCTTTTCTTTCTCAAATCTCTCCCAAATTCACTTTAGCCCATTAAGTTTGTAAACATTAACTCAAAGTGATGATGCAGCTTTACACATACACAAAAAAGATAGAATGCCAGGGCTTTTGTGAGGTTGTTTTGAACCAAACAACTTGCTACTGCTATAATAATAATAAAAATTATGGAGTGGCTTTAATTATGTTGCACATAATAATTTGGCAGTGAAATGATTTTGAAGAAAAATCTATTCCCAAAGTGCCCATGAGCCAAAAATCAGATAATGAAGAAAGAAGATTAAAAATGATCATTGTTGGGATTACCTTTGAGCTCTTGCACAAATAAAACAAAGTTATGAAACATACAAGCAGGTGAAGGCAGTTTGTAGCATCTGTAGGTATATATCAAGCAGTCTTGTTATAAATTTTACAGCATCTTTTGCCTCTGCGGGTATTTAACTTGCAGATGAATTAGTTTTTGTTTTTATCAAGTGCATCATGTGTGGATAAAATGCATGCTAATCACAATTTATTCTCCATGAGTTTGCTATATGGCGTTTGAAATAACGTCTTTGTACCGATTTGATTTTCTACCTTTGACCTGGCCCTGTTCTTCCCGGGGGCAGTGTGTTGGAGGTATTTTGATAAACAATGCCGAAGTGACAGATTTAGGCTTTAAATGAAATTGTGTTCCATAAACTGTGAAACAAAGAGTCATAATTTACCCCTAGCTACATACATTTCAGGGAAAATTATCTTTCATGCTTTGATCTACACTGTATCATTTTACTGAGTGGCCTCGTGTGTAATATCAATCAAATCCACTGAAGATGTGTGAGAATCTCATTTAACATCAGAGAATACAAATCATAGCTTCATCTGCCTGGTAGGAAGGAAAACCTTCCATGAGTCCCCCTTTTCCCAGTTACAGGCGACTTATATTTGTAAAACTCCAGTGCAGCACTCTGGTGGTCTCACTCTTTGCTTCTCCATTTGGGTTTACTGCATGTGAGACACCTGGTCCTGGGCTGTCTGGGAGACCCTGGAACCTACCTGACCAGAGGCTGGATCTGGTGACGGACTGAAGTGTGTTCCCGTTCACCTGAAGTGCTTTCAGGCTCTGCTGGCAGTGAGCTCATGCAGTGTGCTGGTGAAGGGCTGTCTGGGTGGACTGGCCCCAGGGGATCCCTTGGGAAGTTTGTTTCAGGCTGTGCTGCACCTGCTGCACCCAGGACAAAGGGAAAGAAAAGAGTGGGAGGCAATCTGCTCTGAGAAGGCTTCTGAAGGTGGAGTGAGTGGTTGTGCGCAAGGTGGGGAATCTTCATGCAGCGCAATGCCTCTCTATATACACTACTTTCCAGTCATAGCTTATTGTCTCTTCTTTGATATTTGTAGCTATTTCAGTGTGTTGCCAGGGAAATAAGGCCTGTGATGGGATAAATTCTGTGTTAGAACTTCAGTCCCAAGATAAATGAGATCAGAGATCAGAGAGGAAAACATTTTTTAAATGCCAGCGGTGGTGCTAATGAGCAGTGGTAGGAGGGAGCAAACTCTGTGAGGCAGGAAGCCTTGCAGAGCCTCTGAGTCCGCAAACCTTTTCCCCTTTTGTTTCTTCAGCTGGAAGAAAGATTTTAATGATTGTCCATAAAAGAGCACTTATTTGGACGAGCTGTGCAGGCTGCATTAGTGATGAGAAAAGGGGGGAAACGTAGATGTCATTGCTCTTCGTCTGGACACAGCTTCCCTGTCTGCCTGCCTGCAGGCCCTCAGCTTCGCTCAGAACGGGAGGTGGCCACAGTTGTCTGATCCATCTGGTGTGCCCAGAGCACTTGTGTGCTGCTGTAAACTGATGATTACAAAATGCCATACCGTGTGTCTGCATTTAGCTTAGGAAAAAGAAAGGCAGAAGAGGTGCAGGAAAGAAGAAAACTTCTCTCCCAGGCTGTAGAGTTCTGTGTCCTTGCACCCACTTGGGCTGGAAGACAAACTGCAGAATAAAGTTATTTAGCTTACTAAACCCTTTTGTGTTGGCTGCTCTGCCTGTATTTACTCACTGAGATGATCCCACAGTGGTTTGTATAGGCTTGTGGCTCTGGGTACTAAATACTCCAGAGTGCTTAACCCCCACTTTGCCTTGTCTCTGATTTCCTGATCATTCCTAATGTAGCAAGAGAAGAGGCTTAGGAGAAAATGCTGAGACTGATTTGGATTTTTTTTTCTGTATTTTGCACCTTTTTTTTTTCTTTAACAATTAATGACCTTTAAACAATAATATTCCTGAATAACATAGTTTCAGGGAACTAAGCCTTAAAACTGCTGAGATGTAGATCTTTCCAATTGCCATTTACTTAGCTGAGGACTCTGCTTGTTTGTCTAGGCTCTCTGAGCTGCCTGGGAGGAAGGATGTCTGGCTTCAAGGAGGTGGTGGGAGACAAATGTACTGCACAATAAGCTGGACACTTCAAGGAGAGCGTGATGCCCTTCTGATCCTGCCCTCAGCTTGGGATGGAGCTGATCTAGTGGGTAGCCTGTAAGGTTGCCATTTAATTTTATTATTATTATTATTATTATTATTTTCATTTTATTGTAGCTCTCTGCTTTGAGCTGATTTCATGTTAGGAGGACTGAAGAGGTTTTCACTTTTTCTCATAATCTCCTGTCCTTGATTTTGGACTCAGTAAGAAGTATTGTTTGGTCTGCAAGTGCATTAAGGGATGCTGCTGCTGAGTGCTCTTAAATGACAATAACTCTGAGAACATTGACTTTGGTTAGCAATCTGAAATCTTTAAGGAGTCTTCCCCATGGGGGTACAGGAGATGCAGTGCCAGCATTTAACCTCATCTCTTTGTCCTTGTAGCTCTCTGAGACAAATGCAAGCTCCTGATGAGAGATTGCAGCAGCTCCTGATGAGAGATTGCAATGCTCACACAAGCGGACCCCATACTCTGAGGCTTCTTGGAGTTTTTGTGATATGCACTCTATGAACTTTGTGTGGAGATGAAAAATTCTCTATCTCCTTAATGACACCAGAACAACTATAGAAGCTAGAGAATGGTATCCCTTATTCTGTAGCATGATGGGAACCTGCTTTGTCTCCATATGGATACCAAAGTCCTTTCCTCTTCTCCTTCTGCCTCCTTGTACAGATATCACCAGGTGTGCTTGTAGCCTATATCAGCTGTCTGCATTTTGGTGTGAGAACGTGGAATGTTCAGAACTGAGATAGAAAGCTTGTTTTAAACATGCTGGGGGAGGAGCATCTGCAAAAAATCACAAGAGTGACTAACATCTGCCCCTCTAGAGGAAATTGCCAATGTTCCCATTTTGTTTCAGATAAATCTTTGAGTGCTGCAGTGTTTTAAATATATTTAAATGCAGATTTGAAATGGAAGAAGTGACTAATTTAGCTTCAGCTCTTTACATTTGCATTGTTTTTAATTTTAATTGAACGTTGTGTTCCCAGGGTTAGTGATTTTTACTGCAGATCAGACTGTGCTGTAAGAAGTCTTGTGTAGGAAGGGCAAAAAGAGACAGTGAAAGAGGGGAATGTATGGAGGTTGGTGCAAGGAACCTGAAAATAAAAGGCTCTGCTGTTTCTCCTCTGCATCTCTCATACCTTTCAAATATTTGTATTCATTACACTTCTTGTACCAGCCCAGCCACATGGCCCCTGTGTAACTCATCTAGGCTTTTACTGAGCCTCTTTCTCCTCCCTTGAATTTCTTTGTGTTCTCGTCCCCCCTGCTCTGACTTTTATAGCCTAGTAGAGCAGCATGGCGCCCAATGTTGAACGCAAGTGGGATTGCACCAGGCTGCTGCACTGATGCTTTCCCAGCAAGGATATCAGAACCAGCCTGCAGCCTGCCACAGCTTCTGGCAGATTAATGCAGAAGGGCAGGAAAGTGAGTACTTGTGTAATAATGCTTCTCTCTTGGTTTTCTAAAAGGAAAAAAAATAGACTTCTATTCTGATACCACTGCAATTGCATGGTTTAGCTGCAATAAAAAAGGCAAAAAAGGTCTGTGCACCACCACGAAGAGCAAAATGCACTAGGATCTGGTGAAACTAGAATTGCATGTGCCCATCTTTTCTTCCTGCTCTTGTTTTTTTTTGAGTGTAAATTCTTTCTGGCATGGTTTGGCTCTTAGACACCTTAGAGACCATGTTTTCGTGTCATACTCAGCATTTGTATGCAATTTTGGCCTGTGGGTGATGAAGCAATGCAGATAATGGCACTTCCAGAAAGGTGAAGAAAGCAGATGTCCAGAGGAGTGAGTCTGGAAGCTGGCATGTGCTCCAACACAATGATCAATTTGTATTTTGTAAATCAAACTGGATTCATTTTTAGAGTTTTTCTCTCCTTCCCATAACTCAGAAGGAGATGGTGGCCCTTCTATACAAAATTCTGGAAATAAGTTGTGAGAATCCTATCTGCCAGGGAAGGGAAAATATTCCTCCGCAAAAAGAGCAGCCCTGCAAGTGGATCAACTTTCATATATAAAGAGATCTGTAACAGTTACTGTAAGCAGTGGATCTCCTGTTCCCACTTTCGTTAGTTGGAATGTTCCCTCCTGCCCACCTTCATCTGTAGCAAAGGTTAAGTAGAAGTTTGGTTAAAAAATCGAGACAAAACAAAACCCTACCAAACTGCATGGAGTTTGGCAGTTTACTTCCTTAGTTTCAGCTTAATAGGCCTAAAGAGGGTCAGGATGCAGCACGTCACTGAGGAACGAGGTGTTCAGTGAAAGTGTGCTGACATCACAGCTATTATTGAAGGATGAAGTAAATAGCTGTTTGTACAAATGGTGCAGACTTGCCAGCACTCAAACTTGAACTTCTATATGGAAAATATGGAAATGGAAGTTGACAGATTCATATAATGATCCAAGTCAGTGTTGTTTCTGCTTGAGCAGAAAATCCTGATGTAAAGGTAAGTCTGTCTGTGGTATGCTTTTCACTAGCTGTCAATCAAGGGAGACAAGGGGCTCCAGAAAACCTGCTCCAGTGTGCTGCATATCAGCTTTCCATGAGGCAGTTCAGTCTGCTCTGTATTTCTTGTGCTCCTAAAATCTCTCTGGGATTTCTGCTGTGGGGTTTGAGGAAACTTAAATCGCACTACAGAAAGATAAACAGAGGAGACAGCAGCAGCCCTGTGTGAAAACACTTGGTAGTGCTTGCTTCTAATTTTAGATTTTAGGAGAAAAATAATTGTCAAAAAGATTGCATATTAATGTGCAGAGCAATGTGCTGATGTCAGTTTAAAGCTATCTGAAGATCCAGCTTTTATGTGTTTTTCTGGCAGTTACTTGCCTCGTATATACAAGCAATAGCTCACTGCATTATGACATAATGTGTCACTGACAGGAGGATCTGGCAATACATCACTATCAATTGCGGGCAACAGATTTCACCCCCTGCAGGAACAGAAAAATTAAATCACTTATTTTATGGAAGGATGCTTGGTGAGTGCTGGAGAATTGCTCATCCATTCCTCCCAGTGTTGCTTGTGGGGTTTCTGCCATGAGAAATCTGCCACACGCTTGGATTCTTTGGTGTCATGTGTATGTGAATGAACAATGTCTGTTTTCATCTCAGTGATGGCTACAGATGAATTCCTCAGAAGCTCAGACTGGACAGCTATGCATTTATGTAAATGCAAAAAATTAATAGAACAAGTATTTTTTATTAGCTGCATGCTGTTTCAGCAAGGCTCGTCTTTCTTCTTGTGCTTTCCCTTCCTCTTTTTCCAACTTGAACAGAATTACCCTTCCTGTTTTCTTTCTTGTCTTACTGTGGGCCATTATGGCTAAAATGTGCTCTTTAACCCTCTCTTGGTTTCCCCTTTCTCCTATTGCTTATGCAGAGGCTCAGTGCCAATTCTGAGAAAACAGAAGTACGTTTCTGTAACTTCATAGCATTCATTAGTTTTTATTCTATGATACTTATGTTTGTGAGAGAAATGAGGAAAAGGTGATTAAATAAAAGAAAGGTTATGCTGAAAATATCAATGATGCAGAGTTTTCACAGGTGTAACAGCAAAACTGTTTGCATGTTTTAGTTGGATTCAAGCTCTAATATCCCTGATCTCCAGACTCTGCTGCTGCTAACTGGGTGAACTGATACAATTCTCTTATATTGTGGAATCAGTCTGTCCTCTTTGGTTCTTCTTGTGTAGATCTTTGTAATGCAGATTCAGCTGTGACTTGGCTTTAAAGTCAAGAATTTCCCAAATATCAGGTTGGCTGGGGAGGCTCTAGCACAAGGAATTCATTCCTAGTCAGTTCTCCATGGTCTCTCCAATTTTCCACCACGTTCTTTGGCTGTGGGTTTCAAACCATTCATGATTTCTGCGTGCCTTATAGCTGAGCGTGTGTTGTGTACTTCATTCCTTCAATTGGCTGGCTCTACTGATTTTTACTGCCTTCCGGCTTCTGGTTCCAGTGGCTTTCATTTTGACCTGAACTTCACTGCTATTCCAGAGTTATCTCTTCAATCAATAGCAGGATGTCACTTCTGCTTAAAAACAGTTGCTGGAAACACAGTATAGCAATTTGGCACAGGAAATGTTTTTCTGTTACTAGATAAGGTGGGGTACTTGTGCCTGGGTAGCTTTGCAAGTGGTGGGTGCTGCAGGTTTGCTTTCTCTCCATCACTACTGAAAGCCTTTGCCATTTTCTGTAAAACATCTGAATATAGCAGCATCACCTTTTACTTCAGAAGGCAATGTGTACTGGCAGGAGCTAATGAAATTATTAGGATTATCTTCTGTTCTACATCTGGAGGAGTAGGTGGTGACAAGGGTATTAGTGCTCCTGCATGAGAAGTCACCCTTCTCCACAGCTCTTGAAAGGCAAATATACATCTGTTCTACTGTTTACTACAGACTGGTGACTTGTCCAGTGTTTCTATTCTTAGTTGTAGTCTCTGCTGCTCAGACACAAACTGATGTTCACAATGAGTTGATTGAACCCCTTCAGTATCACAGCTTTAACCACTGCTATTATAGAAGTATATTACATATGTAAAATGACTTGAGGTAGAAAAAAAGGCTATTGTTCATTGCCAGTCTTTCAGAGCAACCAATTTAGTAATATATGAATGGGATTTTTGAATTCTTTGCTTTGATCTTCTGCTAGTTAGGGGCCAGGAACACTTCAAGGGTAAGAAAGCTGAGAAACTGTATGGCCAAGTTTGTTATTTGATCTACAATTTGAGAGGAAAAATGTCCACAGTTCGTTGCTGTCTTTGAATGTTATTATAACTGTTTCATTTTTTCCTGATATTCTATAGCCCTTGCTTATAGCTGATAATGTCATTTAGTTCTGTTTATTCTCATTAGAGAGTGCTCAGGGATGCACTTCTTAAGGGAGTTTTACAAATGTGAATGAACAATTTGTTGAGATGAAGGATGTCACTGAGCACATTACATCTGGTCTCTTCTATCAGCTCTGAAGGGGTGTGTGTGTGTGTGTGAGACTGCTTGCACACGCTCGCTCTGTTGGTGTTAAAGATCTCAGAAGAAGCAAATCATGCAAGTCTCAGAACATCCATTTCTGTGGCAGCACAGCACTGTGCGCCTGATCTGTCCGACCACTTCCTGGTAAGCTGTTTGTAGAGGCAGATGAGGCTACAGCAAAATAGCTGTGCTGTTCTATTTAGAAGTTGACTTGTTTTCCATCCCCAACATTCATTCTTCCCAAAAAGTGTATGCGAAAGGCTCACCCATCTTCTCTATTTCCTTCTTCCACTGTATGTGATTTCAGCAATGGGAAATGTTCCAGTGCAAGGGCAACTGTTTCCTGAGACCTAGCGTGGGTGCAGTCCAGGAAATGGTTTTTGATTTCGATAGAAACAAACTGAAAAATAAAACTGAAGTTTTAAGGTGTAGAAATAATTTCTGGGTGAAAATGAAGCCCAGGAAGACTGTAGTAGTGAAGCCCAGCCACCACTTACAGGTGGTTTCATGTTCTGACAAGTAAATGCATCATCTTGGTGCATCTTAGCAATGACCTTGCAATCAACTTTAAGGGATTATTTTCTGTAATACAAGCTCGTTCCAGTTTCTGCAGGAAACCCAACTGGACTGCATAGTGTTATATAGCACAGAGCTTCCTGTATGCTTCTATTTGTCCCCCTTTTGGTAAGGAAGGCAAATTCTGTAATGTCTGTAGCAGAGCAATTGGGATATATGTTAGTTGTGGATTAGGAATGCTGTATTTTTTATTTGCACGATGTTATAATTGTTGCATTTGTAGGTTTTTTTTTTTTTTTTTTTTTTTAAGTAGATGATGTTATTCTAAAGAAAATTGACCTCAGAGGATTCTTTTCCCAAATTTCATCTAATATGTATTTGATTGATTCTGATTTATGCAGAAAGCTTTTGAAGGGAAAGGGAACATCCCCTCAGGCTCTGTTCTATCTCCTCAAATGCTCTTTAATGATCTTGAATTTTCTTTTTGTTTTTCTGCAGACATCCCTGATGTAATTTCTGAGCACACAAATGTACCAGTCCAGAGATGGTCTTGTTCCAGAGATGCAGTGTACTATAGCAGGTGGTGATCAATAGCATTAGATTAGTCTGGCCAAGGTAATAAAATCTGTACCTGTCAGCTGCTTCATATATCAGTAATGCCAAGCAAAGACTGAGCCCTTATCAAAATTTGTACATGGTATAATTTGGCAATCAACTTGTAATAAAGGCTCATGGAGTTTTGTACCAGAAAATTTCTCAACTTCAGTCTCAGAAAAACCCCGATGTGAAATGAGAAAAAAATGGAAAAGGAGAAATCCTTTTGCTCTTGACGTAAGGAGATTATTTGTAAGCCATGTGAAGGGCATGTTCTTGCTGTTTGCTGTGGTACAGTGGGACACGAGTGGAAGAAAGATCAGCATGAGGAGGAGCTGAGTCACTCTTGGTACCTAGATTTTTTTTCAACTGCTGTTATGTTAAATAAAATCAGGATTTAAATAGTTCTTTACAATCTCTGTAGTCTTTGCATCCACCTTGTAGCCATTGCTTATATTTAATTGGAAAAATCTACACAGTGTTTTGGTCATCTGGTGAATCCCAGCATTGGCCAGATATGGGAAAGCACCATAATTCTGCAACAACTTTTAAGACTTCCTCAAATTTTAAGAGGAAGCAATGCTAAAGCTTCCAAATACTATTATTAAACCTTTCTCATTGGTTTTAAGATGAATCTTGCAAATTTTGCTTGCTGCCATCAGTTCAGCAGGATAATGACTATTTTCTACAAATAAAACCATGGTTCTATATTCCAACATGCAGCTCATTTACTGAAATCAGGCCCTTAGGATTGCTAAAACTCCATTTCTCTGCACATCACTTACCTTGTCTTCTCTTTACTATAGACCTACTAGCAAAAAATAAAAATAAAAAGCATTTTAGTTTTCTTTTGAAAATTGAAATCTAGATTACATTGTCTGTATTGCTCTGTTCTTTTTCCTCTTATTTAGAATTATTAGTGGAAACTCAAATTTCTATTAAACCTTTTTCATTTGTTAGCAATCTGTAGCCAAACTCTTTTCCTGTGTACTTCAAGGTGACTGGGAATTGGATCATCTCTGAGCATACAAATATTTTATATGAAATATTTAACCCTTGTCTGACTCTACTTGTGAGCATAAATTCCCATTTTCTTACACAGATGCTGCTCTTAACATAGCTTATTCTGCCGGGTGCACAGACAGGTGAAAATGCTGCTCTCAGGAAACAGAGCCCAAATGCCCTTTTCCTTGCAAACAATCAATGCTTTCTGCTTCCCAGTATCATGTTTTCTTAATTAGAACAGTGGCACTGCTGGAGGTCACCGCTGTGACACTTGGTTTCACTTGGGCTTGATGTTGCCCAAAGGAACGAGAGGCTCCTGCTGTCACAGGGATGCATTGGCAGCACAGGCAGAGTTCTCACTTGCAGTGCCCATGAGGAGAGATTCAGAAAGAAAACGTGCATCACGTTTCTGTGAGGCACTGCACGGCTGTACCTGAGATTTGAAATCCTTGTTCTTTTTAGATTGTAAAGTTTGGGAGTTTTTTTTTTTTTTTTTTCTTTTTTCTTTACAATCTCATGTGGTTTTAACTTATTAATTTGTTCTCTAGCAAGAATGGTCACTAGTGACGAGCAAAATATATACGTGCTGAGATTCACAGGATATTATGTTTTTATTGAATCTTTAATGCTCACCCATCAAAATTAGATTTGGGGAAAAATAGCATTTGTGCAAAATAATTATATGCAGAAGTGGAGAACAGAAATGTGAAGGTGATGATGTGAAGACCTTGGAAAATGGAACCTGGTGTATCACTGCATATTGCAACTTACCTAAAAGGAATTTTGCCTCCACATACAGTGCTATTCTGGCACAAATCCTGAGAACCATCACCAAGGTCTGCACGTGTCTTGTATGAACTGGTGCAGCTCAACTAAAGGCAGCTCTGCCTGATAGGAGTGGATGCCGATCCATTTTTCTTTTTCTATAGTGAACCTGTGATGTTCTTAAATGCCTGCATGGTATTACAGTGGTAATTTCAACATTATAGTTCAACTGAAATCTGTGGTGCTTGCATAACATAATTTCATATAATTTCTTTATGCCTTTGATCTACCTGACTAAAGCTCTGCCATTCATTCAGACAGAAAATAAGTGTGCCTCAGAAATTTTGTCATGTTTTTTTGGAAACTGTCATGAGTTGATATTGTGTTTGTAAAGGCATCAATGTATCCCATTAGTGGCCTTTTACCTTACAGTTAATGCACCTTCCAGGTACTTTCAGGTTGTTGGGGCTGTTTCAATTTTGAGTCAGTGGTTACAATAGGTATGTTCTTAGCTTTCATTTATGTTTTGTAGCAGCTTTGACTCCTGCTCAATTGACAACACATATCTTCTCAGAGGGTAGACTTGTGCTATACTGTCAGTATCTCTTCAATTTCTGGTTGACTCTTTCTTAGAGTCGTAGAATTGAGTTGGAAGGGGTCCTTAAAGGACAGTAGTCCGACTCCCTTGCACTGAACAGACATGTACAGCTCCATCAGGTTGCTCAGCCTGATCCAGCCTGACCTTGAGTGTCTCAAAGGACGGGACGTTCACCATCTGTCTGAGCTGCCTGTTCCACTGCTTCACTACCCTGAACGTTCTTTTCCTTATATTTTGTCAAGCCACAACCTATGTGAGAGTTCTGCAGCATTGTTGTATGATGCCTAGTCTAGTTTTTACACATTGCTAGGATCAGAAGGGAGAGATCATCACTCTGAGCTCTTCTGTTCCCAGGAAACTTTACTTAATGCCAATGTGAGAAGCAATCCAGTGCTATTTGGTGGTGAGAAACTGCTTCGCGTCATTACCTGTTCCTGCAGGAGCAGTCTGCTTCATAGCAAATGGCTATTTAGCCTCTGAAATAGTCTGCAGGGTTTTGGCTGATGGGTGACAGACAGCATAAACTCCTCCTGGGCTGCACACGTTCTTGGGGTGGTTCTGCTGAGCTTCAGAATGTTTTAGCTGGAGACACAACTGCTCTTCTATGTGTGTGCCCTGGCTCTCCAGTTGCATTGTTCAGAATGAATTACTGTAAAGTACAGAGTTGATGTTTAGCATATTAAAGAATGTCTGTTGTTAACCTGGTAAGGACTTGTTTAAAAGGAAGAATGCATACAGGACTAAAATATCCATTTGAGAAAGATACGTTTGATGTAGGTGGAAAGCTTGCTAATTCATTGTGCTGAAGTTGACAAACCATTCAGTTTATTTTTTTCTTAAGCCTCCTCAACTTTTTCTTTCAAACCTTTTCCCCAGACTTCTTTACATGGTGGGAGTTTCTCTTGGAGAGAAGTTTCTCTTACAAGCTTCTTTTGCAAGTGCACTTTTTCCAGTAATCTCTCAGCCATTTGGCATATTTTTTTCTTCTGTCAATATGCAATAGCTTTATTTAGAACTATCAGCCTTACTTGTCTACAGTCATATATATGTGTGTATGTATAGCTTATACACCAACTCCTTTTTGTGAGTATATCTTTCATCTTAGTCCTGTGTTTCTGCATCTACTGTTGCATTTGTGACAACTCCTTTAGAGCTCTGATTATGGCTAGAAAAACAACTAAAAATTCTCAGGGCACGGTGTCTATAAATATAAAACATATCTGCATAAAGAATAAAGGGAACTTTTGAGAATGTTCTCTAGGTATCTGTTATTCCACTGTATTCACGAAGTCATGGGCTGCTATGCAAACTTCTCATTTATACACATAGATTTTATTTTATTTTTCCAAAATGTCTAAATCGTGCTCATAAACAGTCGCAAGCACTATAATGCTTTTCTCTATCTTATGTCAGTGAGAAAATTGCTGTTGCCTTGGTTTTAATCCAATACATAAAACAGAATGATATCAGGTTTATTGGGAGATGTCGCATCCCAGCACACATTTGAAGTAGACACGTTAGGTATGAAAGACATAAACTTCATGTATATTTGTGTTTTTAAATCTCCTTGGAAGATAACCTTTGATAAAAAAGTTGTTTGTGCAGTGATTGAGAAGCAGCCTGACTTTATCAGAATGACTCTTGACAAAATTACTTTTCACACAACACAGTGAACAAAAACCTAATTTAATTTGTTTTATGATGCATAAAGATGAGCTGCAAGGGTTTGTTTATTTCCTTTTCTGGTCCTTGACCATGAAGATATTGGGAGCAGTTGATCTTCAGTAGTTTTGCTGAACTTGTCCTTTGAACATGGAAAAGCTTTTTAATGCCATCCTTCTGTGATTTTACTTCAAGGAGAAAGGATGTGTGTTCATTTTTTTCTGTATAAGTCTCCTTTAAATAATTTTCCATTCTTTGGCAGGAGCTGGTGAAACAAAGAAACCAGAATTAAATTATGAATTCTAAAACGTCCTTCTTATTTCACCATTAATACAAACATTTCTACTCTTGTAACTGGTTTCCTAACTTGAACTTCTCTATTTGTATTGCATCCCAGTAAGATGCAATAAGCAAAGCTTTTCCTATTAAATAAATTTTCTTTTAAAACTGGGGTATGCCTTATGACCATGAAGAAATAAAATACTTCTAGTCAGTTTTCCACTGGCACTTACTTCTTTCTTTTCCTTTTTCTGTCATATTTGTTAGATGTAAAATGACAAATTTGGTCAAATTATGGAGCATTTCTGGGTACAGGTTCCTTTTTGCTTCAGTCTTGGAGGCCCCCCAGCTCAAGAATGATGCTGAGCTGTTGGAGCAGGTCTAGATAGAGGATGACCACAAAGATGATCAGAGGGCTGGAGCAACTTTCTTATGAAGAAACAGTGAGGGAACTGGGCTTGTTTAGCTTGGTGAAGAGGAGGCTCTGAGGAGACCTTGTGTGGCCTTTAAGTACTTGAAGGGAGCATACAAACAGGAGGGATCGACTTTTTACGCTGCTTAGTAGTAATAGGACAAGGGAGGATGGCTAAACCCACTTTAGTTTAAAAGAGGGGAAATTTAGATGGATGTTAAGAATAAATTCTTTACCCAAAGGGTAGTTAGGTCCAGAGAAGCTGTGGTTTCCCCATCCCTGGAGGTGCTCAATTGCAGGTTAGATGGGACCCTGGGCAGCCTGATCTGATGCCCTCAGCATGAGTTGGAACCAGGTGAGCTTTAAGGTCCCTTCCATCCTAAGCAGTCTATGATTGCTTAAATCATTAGCCAGTTAAAAATTGTTATTCCACTGTTATTCATTAATCTAACATCAAGCTGGAGATATTGTAATTAAGGTATTTTCTTCAGTAGAGAGAACAGCTAGTGCCTGCCAGCAAAGGAGATAAATTACAATGCTGGCTACCCCGTATGGCCATCAATTCTGAGCCCTGTGCCTAGCTGACCTCCAGCTGCTCTCCTGAGACCATCCTCAAATGGCAGCACTCAGATAGGGAATGCTGATGAGTTATTGAATGTATTATAAGGGATGTAGATGATACTGGGGACCGTGCACACAACTGACTGTGCCCTGCCTGAACTCTTCTTGCTGTCTAAGGACTTTGGCCCTATTCTTTGGGGCCTGGCTGAGGTACAGGACACTGCATCCTAAACTGGGGCATCTGGACAGGCTTCCAGTATTTGAATGAAATGAATTGGATTCAAATTTTATAAGCTGCAAAATAGCTAAGGCTAATCCTTGTAAAACAAGCGTGGCATCCACCATCAATATTGCAAGATACAGGCAAGTTAGCTTAACAAATCACCTCAACCTATAATATTTGCAAGTACCAAGTTAAGTGGGCAAGGAACCTGGATGTAAATGTATTGACAAGAAACTTTCTATCCACCATGTAAGTCAGAAATGACATTCAGTGTTTCAAGCATCTTTCTGTTGCCTCTCTATTATTTTGCATTCTCACTTGTGGGATGTCTCAGTCAAAGCTGTGCACCAAAAGAATCCTGCCTCTTCCAGAAGCTCTGAGCACCTGCATGGTGTTTGCACAGTGTTAGCAAACAGGGTTTGGAGTATAGCTGGAAGTGTTTGTGCATTGTGTCCTGAGTGAGTAAGATCTAAATTTCTGTTATCATTCTTCAGGAGATTCTTTCTGCCGTTGCATTTTTTCTGTCCTGTTGCAGAGTTCTTGAGCTTCAGGCATGGGAGTAAGAAGAAAAGAAAGTCTTGTGCTGTGCTGAGCACTGAATTTGGTTTGAGTATTTAACAGGATCTCTTCTCTCCAGATTGTGGCAGCTCTCTTATTCCTAGATTATTTCTTATGTGACTTTTGTATATATTTCTTTGCACTGGCATGCTCTGCCTTGTCTCCTAAACTTTGATTTCATATTGCAGATCTATTCCTTCCCTTTGGCTCCTATCCCACTGCATGCCATCTGAGAGACATGCCTTGCAAGATGTGACACGTTTAAGTCATTTCTGGTCTCAGGGAGAAGACTTGTTCATTCTGCCCTCCCCCCAGCAGCTGCTGGTGACTTTGTCTTTTGCAAGGCTGTGCTCCAGCTCCCACTGAGCTTTTCTGCTTCCTCCTCTGTCAGCATTGCAGAGAGACAACTGTTCTGCAGGTCTGCTGCCTGAATTTGGAGGAGACTGGTTGGCTTCTTGCTCACAAAACCCTCTACACTCTCAGTCTCTTACACAGTGAGAGAGTAGCTAAGTCCAACTTAGTCTGTAGCCATTTCCAAATGCTTGCACTTTCTGACAAGTTGCTGTCCTACAAAGTAGTGCATAAGTTGATAAGTCATTTTTAACAAGTCCTTCGCTGTACAGATGGTCTGGGAACGTACATGCCAATAGCACCAATTCCTGAAGACTGATGGTTGGTATTTACAGTCTCTACAATCTACACTTGTGTGTGATAATTGGATTTTTCTTAATTAGGAAAAGTGGGTGGACGGGTTTTGTCACTTAGCAAAGTCCTTACCAATTAAAAGGATCAATAATGTTCTTTGCAGAGCCTCTAGACTAAACATACACAGAACAGATACCTGAACTGGAGTAGATGTGTAGAGTAATTGTTTGAGTTGTTTGCAGTCAATGAGTGTTAGGTGTGAAAGCAGAGTCTAATTTCACCTGGATGAAAGCCAACAAATACCTTTTTGCAGTCTAGCTGCCTTTTTTATGCTACTTTCTTTTTTAGAGATGTTAACTGCCTGTCCTGAGAGCAAGTCCAAGACCTTCAAACACTGAAATCTTATAAAACCATTAAAAACACTTATTTAAATATTATTCATAATAAACTAAGAGACAATATTTGTACTGCCTTTGCTGTAGAAACACCAATGTCATCACATAAGGTGAGCTGCACCCTGGTTATAGTTGGCTGCACACCCCATAGCAATCTGCCCTGATGATGCTGTGTGTTCTTGTGCTGCCCGGCAGGCCGGAATCCAGGTGGTGCTCAAAGCCTCGTGGTCGCTGAGCCCTGGCTCAGTTACACGTGGGCTCACAGAGCTGCACTGTCCTTTTCACTTAAAACACAGAAATACTGACTTGTGATTGTTGGCACCTAATGTTGTCTCTCCCAAAATATAATTTTTTTTTCCCTGTGTAACTTAATGATTGAATTCTTAATTTTGTTTATTAAAAGGAATATAGAAGAGTGATATTTAAGCACAATGACACAAGCAATGTGTTGTTATTATTAATAGCTTGTCGTTAAGTGACTTTCATCCTGCAGGATGAGAAAGCACTTTACAGACTATGTGCAGTGATAACTTCTGTGCTGCTGAAATGAAGCTTCCTCTGTGAGGAAGTGTAGAAGTGCATCAGAAGGGCTGATCTGGCACTTAGAGTTGTATTTAAGAAAAGAAAGAGTGAGCAGTCATTTCTCTACTGAAAGGCCTAAAGGAAAATACTGGACTGTGGAGAGTATGATAACTAAAAGTGATTATTTTCACACTTGTTTTGTGTATGTGAATGTATCCAAATTCTGCAGAGATGCCCAAGAACCTACATGAGAATCACCTTGGATTTGAAAAGATTGTGATTTTAAAATGAAAACTTTACAAGCAGTCCCATGTTGCTCCCTGTTCCTGCCTCCCTCCATCCACAGAATGGAGGAGCTCTGGAGAGCAGCAACTTCAGACCAACTTTAGGATAACCAAGAGTTTAAGAATGACCTTAATTTTATGAGAGCCTGGAGATTTGATTCTTCATGAGTGGTTTCTAATGACTGAGGGATGGGTAACAGACTGGGAACTGTGGAAGAAATGGAGACCCCAAGTGAATATGAACTTCTGAGAATGTTAGCATCATTTGAAAATTCATCTGATTTTCAGTAGAGAAACCTAATGGGATTAAAATGGCAAATGAAGCTATAAGAATTATCTAAGCAAATAGTTTTATTTGCCCTCAGTTTGAACTATTCATAAACTACCTTTAGCCTTCATTGCTTGAAACACAATTGTTTTTGTAGTTTTTACTTTGCATCAGTTTAAGACGAGATATCATCTTTCTCATAAAGACAGCTTGTAAAAAAGGAGAGAAGTTCCCGTGCTGTCAGCTTTCTTCACCCCTGCTGTGCAATGAGATGATTCAGTTATCATTTCCTGATTCCTCTGGAAAGTGAGAATGCTTCAAAGCTTTGTCCCCTTATTGTGAGGAGAACTTCCCTCTTCCCCCAAAATCCGTAGAAAAGTAACAGATTTTGTAATTCTATGCAGCCTTTGGCAGCTCACTCCTGCAGAGCAAGTTTTACATGCAACTATGGGTCTGGGCTCTTGTTTCTTAGCTTAAAAATCAAAATCCCATGCTACTGTGCTGCAGTTAGGTTTTAGCCAATGAGAGCTACTGGTCTTATGTAAAGACTGAGTTTCAGAAGAAAGAGGGGCTTTGCACCCTGTCCTTTGAGTAGTCTGTTCTGTGAACTGCTGCTCGCATGGTTGAGGTTAGCTCTCCAGAGCTGCTTTGCTGAACAAGTGGTGAAACAGTCATTGGTTTTCCACCAGCTGTGTGCAGAGAAGTTCATTAATTGGTTGGTTCTTCATCCGTTCTTGCCAGCTGTCCTTGGCTGGCAGACGTAGGCTTTGGCAGATGGGTATGATAACGTCACTATCTGGAAATAACCGATGTGCTACTTGATCTTGTTGTAGGAGTATTTGTTCATATGTAAACTCGATTACTATGGCCAGATTCTCAGCCTGTTGAAAGAGGCTTTGAATTCCTTTTACCCTGCATATATGGAGCATCACCAGCCAGACATTAGGCATGGCAACGGTCCAACCTGGCTCTGCTGCTGAGCAGAACCCATTTTACTGGCAGTGAGAAATGCGTGGAAAGCCAGGATGCAGCAACATTTACTTTTGCTGAAGTCCTCAGCATCTGCAGCTGCTTCAGGCAAAGTTCTGAGGGTAGTCCAAATAAGCCACGCTCTGCAAGTCCTGCTAGTGACTGAAATCAGGCTGTTTTCTGTGGCAAGCAGTAACTTTTCCAGCCTGCTACAAGATTTTCTCAGTTTCTGCTCTTCAACACTTTAAAAATTCCTAGTGTGTTTGGGTAAAAGGAAAGTCCTTCAAATCTTCATCCTTATTTGCAGGTTTCTAAAGGTGAAATTCTTTCCAGATTAAGTGCCTGACAAATTTGTAAGGAACACTGAAGTAATGAGAGTGCAGAATTTTACAGCCAGCATTCAGCTGTGGGATAGGCAGCAGGACAAATGGAAAAGGGGCTTGTATGATGCTTGGACTTAACTAAGTTAGTAAGAAAAAAACAGATATTGGAGTGAAAATACAGGAAATGGTGAAAGGTATGGTCATAAGCATGTTATTCATGAGAGGGTGAGCAGGAAAATGAAGAAATATTTATGCACTTGTGGAGACTCATTGAAAGGATGGAGCACTGATCACAGAGGATTTCAATTACTTCAAGTTTGACTGGAATAAGAATTGTTTAATGCCTGAGAAAAGATACATGTGGTAGCAAAAGATTGTTTTCTCTTATATAAGTAAGCAAGTAAAAAACAAAAATACCTCAGAGGATATTTTGAATATAGTCCCAGGAAATGAAGCAGAACCTGTATGATAAATAAGATAGATGCTGGTAAGCTTATGAGGTTGAGTGATCATAATGCGATTGGATTTGAAATATTCATGAGGCTACAACATGTACAGAGAGTAGTGGCACAAAAATGTTCAACTTTGAAAAGTCAGTATTTGAAGAAGTGTGTAATGAATTGAAGAAAATTGATGGGGATGCAACTACTGTCCCCAAACTGTGCTGTGGGAGAATGAGGGACATGTTTTGGAACAGAAGAAAGATGCAATCTACATCCTTCCCAAGAAAATGTAAATGTCAAACGTGTCATTAGTCATCTCACAGCAACATTGTTCAGTGAAATAGGAGACTGCAAAGGGATTAAAAAGAAAAATCAGCCTTTTAAAATATATAAATAAATATAAAAAATAGCATAAGAGCAAAAATAGCGTGTGGAGGATAGAAAGTAAAACTTGCAATACCATAGGAAATTGCATGACCGTAACGTGTTGAAAACGTGACTTTCTTCAGCCTCAAAATAATGACAATTAGAAGTGAATAAAGCTCCAAAAAAATCTATTTGTTCCTGCCACTTCAAGGTTTTCCTAATCCTTTTTATTTTTTTTGTCCCTACATACCTCAATTGAGGTAGGATGGCCTCTAATGATGATCCCGTTCTTGACTTCTCTTAATATTTCTGTATAAAGTCTCAGTTAATTCCTAGTGTTCTCTCACTCCTTTGAAGAGTGTGTTGCCTGTCTTTTGAATTTATTGGTGTTGTTGAGGATATATTAATATTTTTGAAGTCTAGATTTTGATTGAGTCTACGTGCTTGAATAAAAGTTAAATGGAAGTGGTCCACAGGTAAACTCCCAAGGATTGCTTGGCTGTTGGGTTTGAAGATATAGACTTGCACTGTGGACCTGATCTGCTTATGAGCTCTATGATGAGTCTGGGCCCCTTTGCCCCTTGTTGTAGGGCTGAGCAGTGCCTAAGCGTTCAGAGATTCCTGTAGCTGCTGTCCTTGCTCTGATAACAGCCAGAAGGTGATATTTTGACAGAGATGACTTGAGAGAAAGGACAATTTCTACAGACTTTTATCACTACCTAGGAAGGAAGGACAAACCATGGGCAGTGTTATTACATGCAACCTCTCTTGGTTCCGTTCTTTTATAGCAAAGTGGCCGTTAAGGCTCAGTTACTGCTCGCTCTTTGGGTTACAATCCTGTTTGCTCAGCCACTGTTATCTCTTAAGATAATAAAAATGGATGAAAATAATATTGATGCAGAATTAGTAAAAGAAAGGGAGACAACAACAGGGAGTCCCTGCCTACTTTGCTGCTGGCACTGCTTGGCTGGCCTGGCTGAGGTCCCGGGAGTGTGGGAGAAGCCAAGTGAATTCCAGGGACTTTGCCCGTGTCGAGTATGGTTGAAAGTCTCTATACACTGACCAGGACAGACTTCTCTCAATACAACCCGTAGGACTTCCTTGTTAATTTGCGGTATTCTCAGTTTCTTTTCAACGTTAGTTGCCAAATTCTTTCCTCCGCAGTGTTCTGAGTGATGTGTTGTAGCAAATATCTCTGCTGTTCTTAGGCCTGATCTTAACAGTCTGTTCCTTAGTGATGGAGACCTTGTGGGATCTGATGGTCCTGCTGTGCAAATGGCCCAGATTCTTTGTTTGAACTTCATTTACTTTTTTTGGAGACTTATTCCACGCAAGGAAGAACTGCCTATTTCTTATGCAAGGCTGAGAGTTCCTGGTTGTTTCAGTTATTCTAAAGGTGAACTGCAGTGTGATTGGCTGTGCTCTTCACTTGCTCAAGTGGAAATCTTAAGATGTGCTCACATTTTTGTGTCTAATTAGGGAGATTGGCAAATTTGAAACAGAAATTAGCTCAAGACCTTCCTTGTCTCCTGAACTAAAACTGTTTTTAAACAAATAACATTGTAGCTGGCACCATTAGAAGCTTGTAATGGCAAATTGGTCTTTCAAACTGTGTCAGGGACACCTTTCTTTGTCTGTATGATTACAGTGCACCAAAAGAAGATTATCTAATTATAATGGCTAATTTATTAAGGATTTTTTTTACATATATCAGGTTAAAACAAGTGACTTAGTGATGCTCACCAGTCTGCTATTCAGTGGGAATCATCAGGATTTTGATCATGCTTTGCACAACATGTACCTCTTCATTTGTTTCTATATTCAACCCTTCCTTTTTTCTTCTTATTGAAGAAAAATCTTTCTGCCCCTACTGTTTACAGAATTGCATTCTCCTGCTCAACTGACCCTAAAACATTCATTGCTCTGTGGCTGATTTAGTGTGCTTGCTTGCATGCTTGATAACAGCATAAATGCCATGCTTATGCACCCATCTATCTTGAGCTGCTGTACAGAACCCAGAATCCATCACTGCTGGCAGCTGCGCCTTATAAGTCAAATGCACACTGGTCAAAGCCATGAAAATGGCTGGTGGTGAGTCCAGATTTTCATTCTTTCAGCAAAGTCAGCGGAATTGTAACCACACAATGAGATCTGTCTCACTGCATCACTTATTTACAAGCTAAAAATGTCTCTGTTGTGTCGTGTTGTGAATCTGCTGTAGTGTTTGTTCAACCTGTTGTTCATATAATCTCCATGCAATGCTATGAGCAATAAAGGAGAAAGGAGCTAATTCTTTTTTTTTTTTTTAGCCTAACTCATTCTAAGACTTAGCTAACAATGTTCATCCTAAATTCTTCCTCCCTCTCTTCGTTCATTCCTGTCTACTTTGAAATGTCCACTTTGAGGAGATTTTGTTGTTATGGTCAGGGAAAATAACTTGAATATATTACCAATAAATAAGAGGTGAAATTAAGTATGAAGGAGAATAGTGACCATAATTGATGGATAAACATCTCAAAGCTGCTTTCTGGGGACTAAAGCTGAGAGATGTGCGATGTTCAGCGAGGCTGTTCTTCTCTGTGAATGTATGCAGGAATGTGGACATCAAAGGAATCTTTTCTAATATAAGTTGTTCTGAAATTAAATCTCTCCCGTGTTAATACTTGCTGGAATGTGGATTGCTTTTCACCCTGTTTATATCTCTGATAATGAAATCTAAGAATTTGCTACCTGTAGGAGTGTTGGGAGGATAGGAAGATTTGATTGTCTTTCTTGAAACCATATTATGTTAATTTTTCTGCCTTGACTGTAGAAACACAAAAAGCAATAACTCATTTATATGAAGACAAAATTCTTAGGATTGTTGTCATGGAAACGAAGTAGAAGCAGCATCACTATTCCTTAAATAAATTCAATAGCCAAGCTAACACAGATTGAATGCACAACTCAACTACAAGCTCTTGCTGAGCAGTGCAGCAGTTTGCCTGCATACAGAGCTTCCAGCATCTGCACAGGTATGGGGCAACTGCCTCTGCAAAGGTCAGGTTTTGGCATAGGAGTTACAGGCTTGTCCTTGGGCTGATGCAGCGTGTACTGCAGCAGGAGACAAGGACAGCATTAATGTGCTTGTACAGATTTACACAGAGGCTTAACAAGGCAGGGAGCTTTTCCTCTCTGCTTTATGTTGGCTTGGTCCCAAGTTTATTCATCTTCAGAAACTTTAGCTCCTGCTCTAAATCAGGGTGACTTCAAGAGCTGTTCTCTTCACTGGTACGCATCTTGTTTTTTCTTATGAACTTGGGTAATTGCATTTGAAATAGCAGTGTGAAGTAAGCCTAGGAGCTCTCGAGGGCTGGTTTCTCTGCCCTAAGGGTTCCTTAGCAAAGGATGAGTTTGCCTGTTCCGTAGAGGAAAAAGCCAGTATGTTGCCATTATTTGGGCAGCTTTTTGTTCTTGCAATGTGATATTTTAGTTTTGTCATTTGTCTGAGTTCATCTTTGTTTTAGTATTTAAATAATGGCTGTATATGGTTTGACTGTCAAGGAGAAGGAGTTTGCTCACATTTCAGTCTCAGAAATGACAAAACAGCTGTGAATAGAAGGAAGAAAACTTGGAGGAAGATGGGAGGATCAGAAACTTTTATTTTAGTGAACTCTTGGTAGTTTGGTACTGTTCATCTCTGGGGGCTGAGCCAAAGTGGATGTCAAGTCAGTAGAAAGTGTTCTGCTGAAGTGTGGTGGGCTTTAACTCTTTTCCTGTGTTATCATGAAGCCAAGTAGTGCTTCAGGAGCATGGAGTTGTCATGCTTAAACCTGCTTTGAAGAAATAGAACGTGTCTGGGACTGTCTTCAAACAGGTTATGGAACAAATGGGAGCCTTCAGACATGAGGCCACTTGATGCACTGTTCTACCACAAAGTTAGAGGAGAATTGCGATGGCTGAATTGGAAGCACTGTGTGGCACTGTGCCACTGAAAGTATGTTTGGTTCCTTCTTCCAAAGGAATTAATTCACTGCCTGTATATTTTGTTTGGTCCTCTGTTGCCAGTCTCTTCATTATTCTTTTTGCATTATTAAATGTGAGAAGGGCAGAGATTACCCTTGTAAACTCTCATGCAGATTGACTTTGGCTTGTGTGAGAATTTTACATTTGAGAAGCTTGACAGCAAGCACATGTTGTCAGCACTGCAACGTGGAGCCAGCGTGTAAATGGAGCAGCAGGCAGCGTGATCAAAGTTCATCAGCAGAGCAGCTGCAGCAGGGTCTGGTTATCCTGTTCTGTTAATCTATGCTGTGAGATACGTGCTGTTAGAAATTCAAGCACATTGTATGTTGGATGCAATGGAAAGCTTGGGTTAATTCATGAGCAAAAATTCTTTGTATTGCTCTTGATTCCTAATATTGTATTTATTGATTTATACTGAAACACAAAACGTACCACTACCAGCCAGGGCAGCAGCAGAGCACCACGTATCCTGAGAGGATTTAATCCAAGCTTAAAAAGAACAAACACTTCTTGTTCAAAGTATTTTTTTTCTGTTTAAGGTTTTTTGGTGTTTAAATTGGGAAATATTCTACTCATATGAGATGGGAAAGTTGCTTGAAATGTTGAAGTGTGAAAGTATCCCAATTTCTGATCGCCCAGATGCTGAAGGATGTGAATATTTTGACTTACAGAATTTGAGTTGAATTAACTTATTTCAGTCCAAGTGTCTGAAGAATGCAGATTTGCAATGAGCTCAGGTGATGCTGTTTGGCATTGATATGGCAGGTGGAGCATTCCTGCTACTCTTTTTGTCTTTACGTGGTTTGTTCAATAAAATAAAGGCAATGGGGAGCACTTTGCTGTGTTTCTTGCTCCTGCTTTTTATCGTCAACCTTGTAATGATTGATCTTATCTCAGTCTGGAGTTGCTGGGAAGTTTCCTGTGGTTTCTCAGGGAGGATGCCTGTTCTGCAGGCATCTAGCCCTGTAGCCATTGGAAAAAATCTCTTTGCTCACTAGGTAAAACTGAGATCTTGATCTCTCTTCACGCCTTCCACATCTCTGCTGCAAAGGTAAATCCAAATATTAAGAGCAGAATGAAACAACTTCCTTTGCTACAAAAATTTAAACAGCTGCACATGAAAAGATAAAAATGTTTTGCCAAGTTAATCTCATATGATTTACTGCCTATGCCTAATCTGTTTGGAAGTGGCTATGAATATTCTAATACCTTTTGGAAATTACTGCCAGGGATGACAGCAGCTGAGGAAAGCTGTGAGAGTTGAAAGACGGCTGCCTGTGGATCGCACACCTGCCTGCATGCCCACAGCAGTTGCAGTCAGACTCTTGGAACAATGAAAATTCATTGTTATTTGTTGCAGCAATAAAAAGAATGCTGTCTGCATTCCCAGGAACTTCTGGAAGAGTCAGCAAATGTGCAGCTGACATCTGCAACCTGTTAAGCAAATGTTACGTTTTGTGTTGGAGGAGTTAGTGCTATCAGGAGAGGTGAGGCAGAAGCCCCCAGAAGGCTGCCCAGCCCTGCCAGCTGGTGGCTCCCAGCTGCTTGTTGTGCTGAGGTGCTTGGCTGCCCCGTGTCCCTGCAGTGAGCCTGCTGCAGCCATGGGACAGCTGGGGCAGCTTGGAGATGGGCAGGGTATCACGCTGTGGGCACGCACCTACACTTACCTTGCTGCTTCAGTGGAGCTCCTACAACTGATGTGGGGCACGACTTCAGTGCGGTGTAGAGATGTCAGCAAATGTCTTACTGACTTCTGCTTTAATGACAATAAAAAAAAAAGCAGCTTTTGACATAATTCTCTCAGAATTGTTGATACAGTCTGCTGTTACACCTGTCTGCTATGCTCAGCACGCTGCTTGAATTAAATGCCAAAAAGAGCTCAGGTGATACTTATGAAAGGTCACTTCATTTCCGTAAAATCCTATTGGTGTTATTATAGAAGGCTGCTCTTGATATGATTTTCGTCTTTAAAAGGATAGTAAAAAAAAACAACAAACAAAGGGCAGCAGAGCAGTGAGCTACCTGAGAGGCAGCTGTGGCCAGGAAGCATCACAATGTGTGGCTGCACAGTTGCATACTGCTTTGTGTTTGCATGTGGTTTTCATCTGGTATAACAACCCAGTAAAATCAGTTTGAAAAACACATATAAGATGAGTCAAAGAGGTTAAATGTGTTTCCATATTTCCATCCCTGTGTTTGCAGCACAAAGGAGAAATCCAGAATAGCTACAGGGGGCTCACAGAGGTATAATACTGAGGTGTTATGTGTATGGCCAGAGTGACACTGCATGGATCCACCAGCATGAGCAACAGGAGAACAAGAAATACTACAGGGCTACTTGCTACATGCATCTATTTTACTTTAAGATGAAAAGCTTAAGTATATTTATGCGTTAGTCTGGACAAGTCTGGAGCACCCTTTTGTTTCTGTTGTCTGAGTTGTTGCATGCTTTTATCTTCAGGGCGAAGATGACTGAGCAAATCATGAAGAGGTCTGGTGCCTCAGGTTGCTGTGGCTGCAGTGAGTATCTGTTGCTCAGTACATCTGTTGGTTCAGCGTGAGTTTAAATCTGCGTGAAGAAATGGTTCATGGAGAATGAGCACTGTCACATAGCAATGAGGAGCTGAATGGGCTGAGTGCTGTGCAGGTACGTCTGAGGGCAGGCAGGAGGCAGGGGACAGCCAGGCATTCTGCAGTGTGTGCTGCTTAGAAGCCAAAATGTCTATTTGCCAGGCCCTGGGAAAAGGTCCTCCTGACTTTAAGACAGGCCCTGTTTTTGTAGATATTCAATCACGTTATGATTTTTTTTTTTGTCTGCTGAAGGACTACATTGATTTTTCATGGTCTTGCTGTGGTGTCCTCTACAAGTTACCTGGCCTGGCTTTCTGTGCAGGTTGTGGCTGGAGAGCTACAACCTGCAAATGCATGTAAATGTTGACCCCCCCATGTGGAGGCTGTATCATCAGGGTTACGGCATGAGCATGACTGGGAGCCCCTATGTTTCAGCCAGCTGTTCTTGCTGATAGTCCTGGAGCTCCAAGCAGTGTCATTATGCTCCAAGTGTGCCTGGAGCCAGCAAGAGCCTGGTGTGAGGCCCTTCTGTCATCTTGCCAAGTTCAGTTGTCTTTGGATCTGACCTAGTCTAAAGTGAATGTTACCAAAGAACTTCCAAGGAAAGCAATGGATTTTCTTTTTTTGGGCATATAGCTGTGGGATCCAGCTTAAGGACATTTAAAAATTCATTTTCCTTATGTCTTTATGCTATGTTAGAAATGAGTCTTATTCGTCCCAGTAATCACTGAATGCTGTTAGCAGTACAGGCGTGTTTGTCAGTGCTGAAAATTTATGGCAGTAATTCTAAATGCAGGCAATTTATACATTGCCAGAAGAAAGTAAATATTCTTTCTATTTCATCTCAGTTTTTATAACTCCAATTGCCAGCATATTCTACAGATCTCTTTAAATTGCAAATGCATTCCCTAAATCCCATGTTTTAGTTGTTTATTTTTGCTGTCATTGTTGTTTACAAGTTTTATGCCACTTTGAAAATACTGCCACTTCTGTAAATGTCATTTTTTAATTTTTTAATTGGGACCTAATTTGAATTAAGGATTTCACCAATGGGACTTGTAACATAGTGGCAAATGATAAAGCTGAATGCAGCTGCTGCAAGTACATATCTGATGAAAAGAGTTAAAATTGCTCAACATATCATATTGAGATCTAAATAACATGTACCAGTCCAGAAGAGAGACTGAGATATCACTGTGGGCCACTCAATGGGCAACAGTGATCAGTCAGGCAAATGCAGCTGGCTGTGCATGAGAAGTCAGGCAAAAGCACAGCACAGAGGCTGGTGCCTGGCACAGGATCCTGCAAGCTGCAGTTGTTGTCTCCTTACAGAATTTGGCATAGAAGTTGGGAAAGTTTGGGAATAGTGAAACAGTTATGTTAACAGAATATTTAAAGGGCTAATTTCTTTATAGTGATTAATAAGGAAAATGATGCACTTAAAAAAAAAAAAAAAACAAAAAAAAAACAAAAAACAAAAAACCCATTTTTCTCCATTCTCCTTTTACTTTTTAACATTACTCCAGGTGTTCATGAAATTCTAATGTGATGAAAGAATCAGCTCTCACCCATATCGCAGGACTTGTTGCCATGAGGAGGGCTATCTGAAGTCCAAAAAAAATTGTAACATTCAGAGGAGAATGAGAAATCTGCATAGGCAGCAGGAGTACGTAATCTACCAAAGCTTTGGAAAAGACAAATTTGTACTTCAGAGTTCAAGCTAAGCTCTAGCTACTGGAGCTTGGGAACTGGCTGGCTGCTGCAGATTTGACTGTTTCCAGGCCTCATGTAGCAATCAGTCATGGCAGACCTCGGTCTGTGGGGACCTGGTGAGGAGTTCTCTGCCCTCCTGCTGTGCTGCACCAGGCATGGTGAAAGGGAAGGAAGAGTTGTGCGAGTGCTGCTGAGCGCCTGGGGTGGCTGATCCATGCTTTTCTGTGCTGTGCTTTCCTTGTGTGAACATGGGGAAGCCATCTGGACTTGGTTCCAGTAGGGTCTGTTGAGCAATCAGGGTTGAGTTAAACCATAAAACTTCTAACATTTATACTTAAACTTCCTAGCGTGCTAATACAGTGGTTTGTCTGTATTGATTACACGAGGAACAGAGAACAATTAGGCTTCTGAATTAGCCACCTCAGTTAATTGCCAAAGTTAATCTGAAAGATGGATCAGGGCGTAATGTAATATAGAAGGAGAAAGATTGCAGATTAAACTAAATCAACTCAGCTGTGAGCAGTGTCCTCTGGCTTGTGGTGGGAGGCATGCAGCAGTAACGTGAGCATGCTGTGGTTTTGTGCTGGGCTCTTCCACAAAGAGAGTCTGGTGAATGTCATGCTTTTTGTCTTTCAAAGGGAAACTAACAATAGAAAACAAAGCTGGTATCATCTTTTCAGAGGTCTTCTCTCAATTCTTACTTAGTCTGAAAACTAAGGAGGAAAATGAAATACTTTATCAATAGTAACTTACGTTAGTCTGCGTCATTAAGTGTCATTAAGTCTCGTATATTCTAAACAGGAAGGGAGCACGAGCCACAGGAGAACAAGAAATACTTCAGGCTACTTGCTACGTGCATCTATTTTACTTTATGACAAATCAATATCCCTGCTTGACCAGGCTGCCACACCATACCATCACTTGTACATGTCTTCTACAACACTTGTAGAGCGATCTGTGACTACAGGATGTAATTAGGGGATGCTTACTGGAGTAACTTCAGAAGGAACTCTTGGAAAGTCTTTGGTATGATCTATTCACGTAATTCTTGTTACAAAATGAATTTGTAATAAAACATTAATAATTTCTCATTTCAAATCAGACTGAAGCTCCCTGCGTTCATAGGGTGCACAATAAGGTGCCAAACTGCCTCATGTTTGCAGCTCAGGCCATCATGCTATGTCACAACTGTGACAGTCTCGAATGCAGTAATATTTGAAGATTTAGCTCAGTTTATTGTAGTCTGCCCTTAGGATTTTAAATGAGAGAAGGACCAAATTATACCTAGCAAAGATGCCTTTGAAACCTTATTCAGTTTCCCAAAAGTAATTGCTGCTGTCCCAGGAAAACACTGAGATACGGTTTTATGACCAGAGATTGCGCCTTAATGTTTTTTCACATTGTTTCCATTCTTGCATGTCTGTGTACACATAATTGATGCCTTAGCACTTTGCACGGCTTGCACGTATTTATCTCTTTGTTAGTAAGACAAGTGTTTCTAGACTCATAAAAAACAGCTGACATGAGCTAAATTGGGATGTCCTGACTACAGACCTTAAGTAAATAAACAGGCTTAAAACGGATGAGTAGTGCTAGCTGTAATTACCTGGGGCTGTGTGCCATGGAACTGGAACAAAAGTCCAAACAAGTTAATTTCATTATTTTATTGGAAGTCTGCATCCCATTCATTAGACTGACATATGACTAGTCATTAGTAACAGTTCGTTTCAAAAGCTATGGTGGATAAAGGTTGATTAAAACTTAATGAGGCCCAGACCCACTGCATTGCCATCGTGTCAGGCTTGAAGTCATTGCTGAAGTCGTGGTGCTAAAAGAGGAGCATGCTTTAAAAACCTACTTGGGATTTTCTATTTTATATGATTTATGCATTTTTGCTCTCTGCCATTGAGGAGCAAGAACTTGAGTACCTTGCCTGGCTGTAGATGTCAGCAATAAATTACATAGTAATATCAGTTATTAACAAAACAGATTGCTGTGTCATGCTGATGTTTCTGCCATGCATCTGTAGGAAATATATTTTGCTGATAATCTGATAAATGTGAGACTTGATTAACCAGCACTCTCGTTGCCCTCAATTCCCTGGGAAGTCAGTGACATTGAAATGGCAACTAATACATCAATCGATCATTCCCTGAGTGGCTTTCCTGACTGCTAGCATCAATGCTGGGGTTTTGTTTTTGGAGAGAGCTCTACTATGACAAGACCAATATAGTTAAAGATGAGCACGTGAGCAATTTCACTGAAACCATAACTGCAAGGCTGAAAGTAAATGCTACCGGTGGAGATATATTATCTATTACTTATTTATATCAGTATGTTTGTGAGGCCATTTAGTGAACCTGGAAATTGAATTCTGAATTCTTTGAATATTTATTTAGGTACTTACAGGGATGGAGTTAATTCTAAATTGCTAGTTTTCCTTGTTGAAAGGAAGTAGATAATTTTTTTTGGAGAGCAGAGAGGTTAAGGGAAGTTCTTATGTAGGAAAAACAAGAATCACAACCTAAACTCTAATCCAATGAAATGAGTGTGGAAATCTATAAAAAGGAGGAGATGTAATCTGTAGAATAGAAGTCAAGACTGAATTGCATTTCAGTTGCAAATGATGTTGGAACGGCTGTCCTGCATAACTCTACTCTTTCCTGTTGTCTAACAGTTAAGGAGAACTGCAGGACCCAGGCTGACAGCAAGGCTAGCCACTCCTTGGTTTATTTTAGGGGAAGATGAACAACAGCTGAAATTAAACATTCCTGATAGAGACCATCCTAGGAGCTGTGCTCCATACTGTGGAGTGAGATGCCTGTAGTGGCCACTTCTGGTGTGAGTAGTGACAAACTTCTGAATTCTAAGAATATGGAGGTGTTTTAGGAACAGTTCTGTGCCAATTCCCTGTTATCACAGTACAGATCTTCCATGACTGTTCATGACTGTTGCCTTTCTTGTTTTTTTTTTTTTTTTTTTTTTTCTGTGTGTGTGTGTGTGTGTAGGGAAGGCCTAAATGAGCATCAGTACTCAGTGTCTCATGATGCTGATTGCAAAATCCAACATCAACCAGAATCTCAGTGTAATTAAATTACATGAAGCTGTAATTAAAAGGGACTTAAGAAGAATGTAGCTAGGAGAAAAAGTGGGTCAGAATTTCTTTTTAAGCTTCTAGCTCCCAAATGATGATGTGGCTGTCCCTAGAGGACATTGCACCTCTACAAAAGAAGTGGCTTGAGATAGTATAAACACCTTTTCTGCTCCATACCTTGAGAAGCATGGCTCAACTTTATCAGTTTCCTGGTTGGAGACATCCACCTCATATCTGCAGTGGCTCTGTTCTGGCATTTGCTCTACAGCAGGAGGAATGTTAGAGCAAGGAGACCTGTTTGCTGCCTTTCCCTTCTCTGTTGCTGGAGCAGAAACACTCTAGTTGCACTGGCCTGGCCATGGAGAGAGGAAATAGGAGGAAGGCAGAAACTGGATTAATTTCTGTTGTGTGGCAGAACATGGGGACACAAACCTAATGCCAAAGGTCTGTGATATCAGCACAATCATGCTGCCCTCATATTACTGGCTTTTCTTCATCATTGCATCATTGCTTAAGAATATGAAATTACTTTTAAGTAAATGGTACCGGTAGCTTAATGTTGGTCTGCAGTTTTCTTCTGAAGGCAGCACAGGATGCTGTTAAGATATATAAAGCTTTGAATGCAACTTGCCTATGTGCTTGTCAGCAGTGCTGCCAGCAGCTGTGGTGGGGTCACCGTGCTGCAGGGGACTGTTCCACCTTCAGGTTGTGTTTCAGCTCTGTCCAGAAGTCTTGCCATGGTCTTGGAGACTTTGGGAATAGCTGTTAACCTCATCTGGTACCCAGTCCTCAGTGACCAAATGTACTAAGCATTTTACTAACAAATATTAACTAGTTCAGATAGCAATCTGTAGTACACAGTAATTGTATAGCCCTTGCTCCAAAGTCTCTTTGTTGCTCATCATTATATCTTCAATATGCTTAACTTCATTTTAAATGTTCTGTGAAACAGCTGAACTTAAACCGGAAGATAGTCAGAAAAATCTGGAGTGACCATATGGTGTTATAAAATTACAAAAATGTGAGAGAGGGTTGAGCCAATTCCAATTGCCAAACTTGCTACTTGCTTCTAATAAACACTGAACTATCTGGCATCTGCTATCCCTCAGGTAATACCATCAAGAGTGGAAGTAAATGTTTCCTTTTAATTGCATTGTTTATGTCTCAGAGGGTCCAGAGAAATCATGCAATGTTTGTTGAAATTTTCCATGAATACAGAACCAGTCATTTCAGGGAGAACTTTGATATTCTCTCAGTTTTTAATTAGGCTGAAGTTTCACTTGTAATCTTTCAGAGTCGTGTTTGGTATGTCTTCAAGAGTGAACTTCTCACCAGTTACTTTCAGTACGGTTTTTGATAGGGTTATTACTTTTATTTTCACTATTTTGGCAAGGAAAAACTGAGTCAGTGCTTTCAAGGAAAGCTTCAGATGAAAGTGCAGAATGCCACAGATTCTTAGGGATCTGAGGTATCATGTTGTGTTACTTGAACTAAAAGGAAGACTGAATTTTGTGAATGGCTGGGAGAGATACCCTTTTGCCACCAATCGTTATTCCATCAATAGCAACCTTTAAGTGAATGGTAGATATAAGGAATTTGTTTCTAGGTAAGTTCTGTTGGATTCCATTAGGAAAAGCTGTGGCACAGCTGAACAGCTCTGCATTACCATAAGTGCATTTCTTCTGTGTTCTGTTGACAATGCGTGGCTGCATAAGCTTCAGCCTTTCCACTGCCACTGGGGGGCACAGAGTGGAACTGACCGAGTGCTGCCTTTGGAAAGCCTCTGCAGAAAGAGGCACAAATTGGTGCAATGTCAGATTAGCAGTGGACAGTTATTTATCTGGGCCAATTATGATATAATGATGTATTTTATTACCATCAATTAACAGAATTAACTATACTGCGTATGGATTTGTTTGCAACCCTCAAAGTTGTTCACAGTTGGTCAGCTACTATGACATTAATGTATTTCTACACCAAAATCTAATTGGGTTTGGGGGGCCTCTCTGAGTACTGAGCTGTAGACAGCAAGATGCCTACAGGAAGACATGCTGGTTTCCAATAAAATAAAAAATGTTGTGCCACAGTCTACCTGTTGTACTGATAAAATGATGCAGGTGGCAAGAAAACCCACATTCTGCTGATAGTAAAGCTCTTTTCCATTGTGCTCTTCAACTCTTCCTTTTGCTGTTATCTCATCATCAGGAGTCATTGGCTTTCTAGTGAGTATCTGAAGTGTCAGACTGGAAGGGCATTTTGTATCCCTTGACCAGCTCCTGGGCTTTCATGCTTTGTGTAAGGACAATTTGCATCAGCTGTGCTAGTCCTTTTAGCCATGGTCTTTCTTTGAACGGCAGATAATCTTATCAACAGGACATTTCCTACCAATGATGCTGAGCAGAAACAAACTGTTGCCTTTAACAGCATTAGGAAGTATGTGGGATATGCTCCCAGTCAAATTGGGAAGTGACCCAGGGGCACAAGGAATTACGTGGCATAAAGAAGGATTTGCTGTGTCAGTGGTGAAATCCTTTGACTCTTACACAAAGGCCGAGATTTAGTTCAGCTGAACCGAATGGAACGTGTGCAGAAAAACCAACTACACAGAAGTGGAAACCTGTCAGTTTGACAAATACTGCAGTAGAGCTCGTGTCACCCAGAGTCAGTACTTCCCTGTGGTGAAGTGCGTGTTTGACTGGCAAGGCCTCAGGATAATTTTCTCTTGGCTGAGGCTCTGTGCAGGCACTGGTGTGAGCTGTCACAGCCTCCTCCCAGGGCTCTTTGGAGAACTGGCCATATTCTTGCTTGATATACATTGTCAAATTTCATCCGTATCTCTGTTTGAAATTTCTGCTCATCTATAATATGTGAGATGTTAAGAAACACCAATGATATATGATCTAATTTTTTGAACATGATGCACAGAGTGTTTTATCAAGAGAAAATAATGCATGACACTGGAAATACTTAGGCTAGAATACTGAAAAGCACGTTGACATTTGATGGGTAGAAGTACCATGTTGTAGGGTGTCTGCCAGCTGTTCTCGAGATAACTTGTCATCAGGGAGAGAAACAAGTGCATGAACAGGGCAGGACTGCCAGCCTGTTTATTTGTAAGGATATAATTGTCAGAGAAGTAGTCCATATTTGTTATGTGCAGACATGAGAAATGAAGCTGAAGAGCCAGGCGTGTGTGTCCTGAAGCAACGGAAGGTAACAAGCACTCTGCTGCAACAAGTGGATGTGTAAAGGGGTGAAAAGCTGGACCTGTGCTCCTACAGTGCTGGAAGGAGGGGCTCTGCCTTCCTGCATGGTAAGATATCTCAGCATTCAACATCTGGCATTCTCTCTCTGCCCCAAATTCCTCCATCATCTATTTCCCTGGCTTAGTGCTCTGAGCCCCCAGACACAAACAGGCTGATAAACGTGCCTGGGATAGAAAGAAGGGAGTCATCAGGAACCAGGAATCACATGCTAACAAAAAAAAACCAACAGTGCGGATGCAGGGCTTTGCTGCAACAGTCATTGTGCAGGGGCCCAATGCATGGCTCCAGACCTGCAGGGGGTGTGAGGGGCTCTCGCTGCAAGCAGGTGCCTGAGCTGGGTGCAATTCCCCTAACATGGGCTAAGCCTGTACCAAACATGGCCAGACAGGATAAGTAGAAAAGAGTCACCAGTTTAAAGGCTATCTGGGAAGGTGTCCAGTGAGGTTATCATACACTTGGGGTGCAGGGGAGTTCCAGCTCTAAGGCATGCCTTCTTGCTATTTGAACCTGTTTTTTGTTGGTAATGGCTGCATCTGGCTGGCATGTTCGCCATTTATGTGCAAGTAATTAGCTTTCTGCCTTTTTCACCATTTCCTTTTGTTCAGAACTACAGGGTCTTCAAAAAGTGATGGCATACTTTGTGTTTGAGTTGGAAAAGAAAGATGATAGAGATCATGTATGGCTGGGGGTTTTCTGTTTGTGATGACTCCATCATAAATAATTCATTGTGCAGGCACCAGTGAAATGGGAAAAGATTCATAACTTTGAGCCTGTACATATCCAAATATTACACTCTAAAATTAATTAGAAGCAGTTAATATCAAACGTATTCTGTAGCACACATTGCTTAATCAAGACAAGTAGAGCTGCCAGTGTTTCCAGCCTTGTTTCCATCTTAGAAATAAACGGATTTTTTAAATGTTACATTTATAGGTGCTGTGGATCATGGAAAAGATAAATGGTTTAATATGGTCTTGCCTTGTTTTATTTGTGCTGTGACAAAGGAATTGTAGCATAAAGTTCAGTACACTTAGATAGGGAGGTATTCTTTGTAATACTGAAAGATTAAGATAGGCAGGGAGTCTGTTCATTCACAAATAGCTCAGAGTCTGGGGCTTTTTAATAGTGGGTGACTTGGCAGCCTGTATTATGTGGTAGTGATTAATTTCCGTGGCACTAATGTGCCAGCTGAGGTGTGTGCTGTGGCACATCAGTGTGAGGGTGCAGTCCTGAGCAGGCTCCTGCAGGGACAAAGGTGAGGCTGGCAGCTCCCAGCTCAGCCCACACTGGCAGAGGGGCAGGAGAGCCCCCACCAAATGTGGGGATGAGATCCAGGAGGTCAGTGGTTTTAAACATAAATTTTGAAGGCAGTGATTTTTTTTTAAACTGAAAATCAGTGTTATTTTCATAAAAACAAAACAAAACAACTTTTTTTCCTCTCGCCTGGGATGACTTCCTGCCCCAAGGGTGCAAGGGATGGTGGAAGCCAGCCTGCACCTGTCACCGTGGTGCAAAGGAAATGAATGAAATGATTTCTAATTCTTGACTCAAGGAACTAAACCAGTTGTGATGAAAACAGAAGGGCTGTCTTGATGTGACACAGGCACTGGAAGCAATTGGAAGCAATTAAAAATAAAACTGGTTAAAAATAAGCCTAAGATAGCTGTTTTAGGAGGCTATTTATTTTTTACAGGATTTTACAGGAATGAACAAGAAGTTTTGAGGTATCTATAAAGGGAAAAAAAATATATATGGCTAGTCTTGCTTCTCTTTTTCTTTTTTTTAATTTTTTTATATAGAATTGCATGCAGTAAATGAGATCCAGTTGCAAGAGTGGCAAAGTGGAAAATAAACTCTAGTTGAGCTATTTTTCCCTTGGATTTTTGAAAGTTTGATTTGGGAAATGATTTCTTTGAGGGGAGGTATGGTTGAAACTGCTGATATCTTCCCTTCCATGTTTAAAATGAGAGGTGGGTTAAAAGAAAATCTGAAGAACCTGTGGCGTTGCCACTGAATTCATTAGCCCTGGATTTCATCCAGTTTTCTTCCCAGCCTGATCGAACTGCATGTGACTACACAGATGGGGGAGCCTTGATGTAGGTGTGTAACCAGTGATAGTTGTTTTTTTTTTTTTTTAGTGATTTCTCTCATTAAGATGAAGTTTGAAATAGGCTTGGGCAGTGCGTTCATGGTGTCAGTGACAGCTGAAGAGTGCAGTAGTGCTCAGATCTGCTGCCTCTTTTCATCAAGTGCCACTTCCAAGAGAGAAAGGAAGCTGTTCTCCCCTGCTGGCCCTGGCAAACAACACTTGGCAGACAACTAATTGGGGTCCAAAATAACCTCATAGTTTTAATTAGCATAAACTGAGCATCTGAATAATAAAGAAAGAGCAAAAATACAATACACGAAGAGATTTCTAGTTGCTTTGTGATTGCAAGATAGAGTATTTGAGAACCTTAAAGCTTGTTCTAACAATCCTCTGTGCCCCCTGGCTGTGGGACGTGTTTTTGATCACCCAGAACACACAATGTATATCTCTTAAATACCTATCACACATTTTATAAATAATAGTTAGACCCAATCGTGTACTGGAGATGTAGTGTTTGTTTGTTTAATTAGGAAACTGAGCTGAGCTGAATCCTGTGGCAGATGTTGCCATGTGTAATATAATAAATAAAAGTCTTTATGGGACCCAGCAGGCAGCAGAGCTTTCAGTTAGCAGATGGCAAAATATTAAACTGGCAGTGCAATAATTTAGCTGACTGTGTCAGCTGGACCGTACCCAGGTTCAGCACAAACATGAATCAACTTCACATAGGAGGTGTCAAACCTGCAATAGATGATAAACTTTTTAAATATGATACATGATAAAAGAAGGCATTTTATCTGGCAAGATGCTGTTGCTATAGAAGTCAGTGTAGGCTTAACATGATCTCTTCTGTGAAGACTGCAGAAGATCTTTTGCAGCAGAAGAACAGCCATTAAGCAGAACAGACATGCTGCTCAGTCCAAACTGAATAGAAGTTCAGGAACAGATTCTGTAAACTTGTTTCTAGCAGCCCTCTGGAGCCCAGTGCACCCACTGGGTAGATAGCCTTTTCCCTCCAAGGAATTGCTGTGCTGAGTGCTTGGCTTTGGCTGCCCACCGCAGTCCTCACATGGCTCTGTCAGAGGGGTGAGTCCCTACCTAATCAGGGCAAACCCATCTGTTGGTTCCACAGACTTCAGGTCTTGCAAGCTAAAATTCTGCAATTCATTGCCATGAAGATGGGTTTTACTTTTCACATAGATATACCAGTTGGTCTTCCCTCAGGTGCTTGTGTAAATGTACACACATTGAAATGCATAGCTTCAGGCTCTGCTTTAGTGCCTTGTGCTGGGAGCTCCATCTCCTTGGGCTTCCTGTGCTGCGCAGTGGCTTCTTTAGATGGCCATTTGGAAGCACAAGGGTCTGTAATTTTCCCCAATCCCAAACCTCTCCAGACCATTGGAGAATGTTCCTCCCAACCTACACATCTAAACATGAAGCCCATGTTCAGACACTGCTAACTTCTGTCCCTGTCTGCCCATTGTTTTTCCTCCATCTGAACACATGGCAGGTGACTCTGGTAAGGTGCTTTCCCCTGGCTCCAGTTTAGGACCAGTGGCATCATGTTCTAGTCCATCTTAAACACTGTCAGAACAGCAGGTGTTTGTGACAGAGTAAAACAGGATGGATTGCAAAGCAACTGGGAAGACAAAGTTATTTGTATGACCTTCGGAATCTAGCATAAAGCAGTTAACCACCCTCTTACTAGGCTGGTTTGCATGTGCATATGGCAAATTTAATATACCTCTCTGAAAGAGAAAAGTCAGGGTTTTCAAGGGTTGGCTATTCCCTTTGTTTTTAGAGAACGTTGTAAAGGGATGATAAAGATAGGACCTTTTCCTGTCTGTTTTCATCCTTTCGTCTCTCGGTGTCTCTCTTAGCAGTCAGCTCACACCACCTTCTGAGCAAACTGGAAGGTTAGAAAGGTTTCAGAATTGGTTTTATAAAGCAAGCAAGTAGATAACAGCTGTATCTTGAAAATACAGTTGAAGTACAGCTTGTAAAATGCAATGTTTTGCTTAAAAGAACTTGCTACTGTTTGCTATTTTGGTTGTAGGTGTGTATCTGGAAAACATCTCTCTGGGTTATGAAACCAACTGGCTTTTTAAAACACAGTTTCCTCCTTAAAAACAGTTGACCTAACTTATTACAAGTTTTATTCCTTATCCCCAGTAAAGTAAAATAATGTGGGGTGCTGGGATGAATGGATTGCGGTAGAATCCCTTGTGCCCCCAGGTGGCTATTGCTGTTCTGCAGTCAAGCTGCATCAAGTCCTGATAGGAATAACACAAATAAGCCATTCCCCTAGAAAACACTTTGGGACTGTGAGGAATCGGGAACTTTTTGTGTCATTTAAAGCACTTGGAAGGTATAGTAGAAAACAAAGCAAGTTTTGTTTTCTCCCATGTGTAATGAAGGCCCAAAGCTCTGGGTACAGTTGAGCAAGAGAGAACAGAAAGACAAGATGGCTTTGCACCCTGCCTGGCATAATTAATCAGTATTTTTCTGTCTCATGAAGTCCAAAGGCCATTCTGGCAGATGATAGAATAAAAATATTGTCTAAGCTCTGGAATAGATTTGCTGACCATACCACAGGTTGCACCAGTGGTCATGAAAGTGTCAGTAGCTGTTTCTTGCCTAGAAGAAGTAGTAGAATCCTTTGGGAGAAGGTGATGGCTAGGTCTCAAATGTAAAGCAAATGGCAGTCCTTGAGGACTTGTTTCCTTCTTATAGCGAGATTACAGTAGTTGCCAATAAATTATAGTCATTGATTTATTAGCATTATGTTAGGAAGAACGTTGCATCCAAAGGGATTAGTTGGTGATTGAATCAAGATGTACTCACTGGAGGACAGGAGCTTGGAAGTGCCCAACAGGCATCAGCAGGGGAAGTAAGAGAGAATGATCACAAAGACTGCTCACAAACCATTGTGTGTTATGAGATGCAAAAAGCCAACCGTGCTGACAGATATCAAGACTGTATAAAATTCTTGAAGGTGTTTATAAACATATTGGGAACATCTAATCAAATCAGATTCATTTGAAATGAGATCATGTTTGGAAATAATACAATTAAACATAGACGCTTAGGAGTGTCAGTGTGTTTCAGAATCAATTTTTTTGCTGCACTTGGGCTGTAAGTCTGGAAAGCAATCAGTTTTTTATTGCTACCTAAATGTCTGCCCACACTCTTTTGAATGTCGTTTATTCAGATACAGCCAGATGAGAAGGCATCACGTTATTGGAACACCTGACAGCAGGTTTGGAAGCACATGTATCTACTGCTGAGGGTGAGAGGGAGGAACTCTGGACCTTTTGGACTGCACTTCCTTTATCCTTGTTTGTTAGGCAGCCCTTTGGTAATTGGTGCTTGCTCATGGGGATTAAAACAGTCCCAAGGCTGCTATAAGCTCCACAGTGGTTAATACAGAGCTATGCTCACAGTCAGAGACCTGCAAGCACACCTCCTCCCTGTGCCCGATGCTGTAACAGCGCTGGAAGATGAAATCAGGCAGTGTCTGAATTATGGTTTATGTTGTACTTTGCCTGAAACCAGTCCAGGAGGTTCAGGTAGAACTTCAGCACTGCTGACCATTGGCATAAAGCTGCTCCACCAAACACTAAAAGCCCTCAATTTCAATTAAAACAGGTAAGGCCTGGAAAGTCTCATCAGATGCAAAATTTTTTGCATCTTGTCTTGCTCTTGTCACCTAAAAGCATCTTGTCAATATTAAGTGCAATTATTCAATTAAGATTATTCTTAGCCTGAATGTGTGCTGAGGAAGTCTTTCAAAAAGCAAATTTGAAGTTTAAGTTTATGCAGCTCATGCTAAATTCAGATCAAGCAGTGGCTCCTGGTTAACACTGGTCCTTTGTCTCTGAAAGACATTGTGGAAATTGTGTTCTTTGTAAGAATTTACAAACAATGGATGTAGTATCAAGGTATCAAGTAATTCAAGCCATGCATCTACACTTGCTTAAAGATGAACTTTTTGGGGAGAAAAATGATGATAATGCCAGTGCCAGACAAGCAGGATCCTTGGGTAAGTGCATCGCTTGTTGCTACTGACAGATCTTGTGCTTGTAATAAGACTGAAGTGCTGAGGTCAGCAGCGGAGCGAAGCCATGCTTGTTTTCACAAACACATTTATGTGACGGTAATGGTACCTGTTAACGAGGTTGACATAGTGTCCTGCCAAATAGAAAAATGAGTTCTCCTCTGCATCACAAGATGAACAAAGTTGAGGGGATAATAAATCATAAAATTAGTTAAGACATCATTTATCTTTCATGGTTTTCCTACATTGCAGCTAAGAGTCCTTTGAGACTTAAATTCATTTATTGCATTTTATTGTTATGAAAACATGTCAAAGCTGGTAGCAAGCTGTGGGAAATGAGGTAAGCAGGGACAGTAACGTGTTGTTAATTAAAGAAGCGTTTGCATGGTTTCCTTCAGATTGTGGCCGTCTTGCTGTATCCTGTAACTGCTTCCTCTGAGCCCTGTCTGTGAGAAGAATCCAAAATGAGCAACTTGAGTTTAAAAATCTGTGGATGTCTTTGGTTCTGGTGAAAAGACAGCAGCCTACACTGTCAGCTCTAAAGAAACAAGGTGAGGTTATGCCCTGTTCAGCTATTCATCTGTGTGTGCAGTTAGTCTAAGATTATTAATTTTAGGCTCTGTCAGCATCAAAACCAACACTGTCTGTTTTATTGGGTGTCCTCCTATCTCTTATGATTCCATAAGTATTTTGCAGTTTGTTAGAGGATTGCACCACTTGCAATGAAAGCAGAGATATCATTTCTCTGGTACTGTTTCATTTGCACACTACTGTGGTGCAATGTTCAGGAAGGCAGGAGGGTGAGATGAATGCGTTGATGTACTTAATTTGCTCTTTAAAATTTCAGAATTGTAACTTAGGTTGTGCTGTTCCCTCCAGACAACAGCTAATATAGACGATGAACTTCTTTCCTTAGTATGGGATTATTTGTAACTTAGGTAATGTTTTGGAAACTGAAATAAAGTTATTGCCTAACTTGGATTTCAAACGTGCCACCTTAGCTTTGTTTTTCCTTCTAGAGAGCAGAGATTCCTAACTGTTTTCAAATCCTAGAGAGAACAAATCTACACAATAAATGGTAGATATTCAAGGCAATAACTGAGCTGTGTTTTTCTGCCAGCAGTGCCCGTGGCAGCTGCTGTGCACAAGTTGTATAGAACTGGGAAAAGGTGCATGATGCAGAAATGGAAAAACAAATGGATTTTGACTTGTGTTCCTTTTACCTTGCGAGCATTACAGTATTTCTTTGTGTGATACCTTGAGCTACTAAAAAAGAGTTCAATTGATTTCTTCACTAAAGGCCAATCAATGTGGGATTCATCTTCAGAAATTGTTTTGTGATCGCACCTGGTGGGATTGCAGGGGGAAGAACAGTGCATAGAGTGTGCAGAAAACTTCAAATGTGCTTCTTGCATTAAAGATATAAATACATATATATTTAAATGGCTTTGACAGGTGAGAAAAGCCAGGAGGTTTGAGCCTAATGTCCCTGTTCTCTTTTTTTCTCTCCTTCTTTAGCCCATTTCTCTGGAAGGCTCTCTGTTCTGCCTTGGCTGCTTTCAGTGCTGGTTTTATGGGGCATCAGCACTGAAGTATTCCCTCTGCTGCCTGAGAGAAACTTGTGTCCCAGTTTGAGTGTCTTGAGTGATTGGAGATTTAGCTCTGAGCTAGAGATGCTCACTGCCATTGAAAACTACTTTTAAATTAGTAGGGCCATAATCCATGACATGACTGTTAATTTACCTATTCCCAGAGGAACAGTGAACATTCCAACTGTCACTGCAAACTGACCTTTGAGGCATGAACAAATAAGGATTTAGAAAGTAATTGGTGACAAAATACTGGCAATTTGTTAATCTCTGTAGAAAATAAAGAGGATAGCAGATAGGGCAGAGCACTCTGCTGCACTGAATATCACCTTGAGTAGATGTTTGGGGGAAGCAGATAATGTCCTTTTATCCTTGTTTTTCCTTCTCTTCCAAATCTGTCATTTTCATTTTCCTTTTTTGGGGGGGGTTGTTAAAGACGTCTCTTGTTTTTGTCTGCTAAAAAATTGATGAAAGCCTAATTGAGCAAGTTACTTACATTTGTCCCCAGATTTCATCTCAGTTTCAGAGTGTTGAACACAAAAGAGTATGTGCTCTAAAGAAGTACCGCAGCTTCAGCTCACTAGTCTACAATAAAATGCATTTGTTGCTGGTAAATTGCTTATAAAAAGCTGAAGAATGGTAACATACTGAGTTCTCTGTTCATCTCAGGGATGCTAACGCACCTGAATGCTCGTGGACACAGCCATACTGGAGTTCTGCAAGTGCTGGTGTGCAGAGAGCATCTATAAAAGCTGACTTCCTTAGCATATCTTCTCGTGAGCTGACAGTGAATGTCTGTCATCTTGCTTCCAAGTCATGGCATCCATGAAGGGATGTTTGCACAGGTGAACTTTTTAAATGAAAAGCTTAGCAAAAGTAGAGTGTGTGAAAATCATTTTAACTGCCTATCTGTCCTCTCAATCTTCTGACTGCAAAGGTAGCAGATAAGTATTCTGATGAAGTTGATGCTTGAGTATATGGCAACTTGAGTATTTTTGAGAAGTGTTAAGCAGTCGTTTCATCTGAAGCCTATAGGGAGAGGTTAGGTAGGAGATGGAAGGTTTCTATGCTGTCAGAATGTGCTCAGTGGTGCCAGGGGGCAGATTCCCTGGGCACAATGCCATTCTGAGATAGCAGCTAGCATGGATGGAAAGGAAGGGAAGGAGCTGCTGGAAAGGAGGATGTACCCAAACAGTTCATATTGCACATTAATACTTCTGTCTTGCCAGATATTTGAGATATGTTGGAGGACTGGTAATCCTTCGAGGGAGATGAAGGGTGGTGTATATAGTAGGGGGTTGCAACTAGATGGTCTTTATGGTCCCTTCCAAATCAAGCCATTTTCTAATTCTATGATGTGATTCTATGACTGAAATCCAATGAAGTATGAGGAGCTGCCCTGACAGCTCTCTTAGTAATACTTTAGAATGGAAATGTTAGTGCTGTGCTCTTTTTGGGTCAGATATAAGCTGTTGTTTCAGTCCCAATTTGAAGTCTGCACGCCATTTGAAGAATGGGACTGCTAAATTTTGGTCTCTTTTGTTCAGAAGAGCTTGTCTGCTCCCTGACACAGGCAGGTTTCTTCCAGAAGTTTGGATTTTTGGTTGCTCAGGCAAAATAAATGCATCTTTTCTCTGGGAAATGCCTACACTGCCCTGAGAGCATGGGTGTGTGTAGTACTCCAAGAAGCCAAGCTGTATGGAGGCAGTAATGGTATCAGTAAGCATATATCTAACTACATATGTAGGTATGTGTTTGTGTGTGCACATAAAAAAGGCTCTTATTAATATGTATACATTATATGTTTGTCAGCATGTGTGCATGTTATTGCATGCCTGTTTGGGGTGGTATGGCTCGATCTATTAGAATGTGTGCTTCATTCCTGCCCCAGCAATGCTGCTGCTCAAATCTGTTTTCTCCAAGCAGACAGCAGTACTGCCTTTGCAGTGCTGGAGCTGAATCCCTCTTGTGCATTGTCTGTTATGATAAGGTATGATTCTTACAGAAGCGCTTACGCTCCTGCTTTTGCTGTTTGATTCCTTCCTTCTGCCCCCCCTTACCTTCTGCTCACTTGCACATCTCCATCCGCTGCCTTCTTTTGCTGTCAGGGGAGTTAGCCATCAGCTTTACTGGGCTTTTGCATCAGGTGAGCACAGGCCTCTGGGCTTTGGAGGCTTTGCCAGCTGCTGCTCTGACTGAGATGAATCTTGTGTATCTGTATAATGCGCAGCGAGTAACATAGCACATCCATATTCTCTGTGCATTGGGCAGAATTTCTCACTTCATACATCATTCGCAGCTTGCTGCAGCGATTTCACAAAGTCAATCCCTATCCATTAATGTGTAGAAGAAGCAGCAGAGAAATATACATGTGTGGCACAGGATTTTATTTTATTTTTTATCTTGAGAAGGTTTTCTAAGCGTATTAGATACAGACTTTATCCTGCTGCAGTATCATGAACTGCATCTAATCCTCCAGAGCCAAATCTTTATGCAAAAGAAGAAGAACAACAAAAGCTTTGGCTTTTTGATGTCTTCTGTGCTGGAGCTGACTTGCCTGTCCGTCATGCTGAGTTGTTCACAGACTTCATTCCCTAAGTTATGTGGCTAATTGGTCTGTAGATGATCACCTTAGTGCAGTTAGGGCTCTATCTCTAACTCTTCCTTAATAATTCTTCGTATCATGTCTTCTTTTTTTATATCCTTTTCTCTAAGTTTCCAGCATGAGCTTGTTTCCTCTCAGCCAATTTCCAAGAAATCCAACTGCTCAAATGATGATTCTTCACCATAACAAAGCATCTTGGAGGATTTTGTACCCAAACAGCCTCCTGATTTGGAGAGAAGGCAGTGGGCTGGCAGGTGACACGGGATTGCAGCCAGCTGGGTGAGCTGGCAGGAGCACAGCCAAAATGTTGCTCTCCTTCAGCATAGCTGACAGCCAGCCACCAAATTATCTTTTGTTTTCACAAATCCTTGTCTCTGGGAGCAGCTCGTTTGCCTTCATTAGTGCAAAACTTCCAAATGACGAAAGCATTTATACAGTGTTGAGCTCCTGTGGTTTAGCTCGGCAGCTGCAGAGCACTGTGACGTGCCACAGCCCCACTGCTGGTCAGCCACGTCCTGTAGCTGGTTCGTCTCTGGGGCACATCATCATTTCTCAACTTGGTATATAATAAGCCATCTGTGAAAGGCCCCCAAAATAATTCAGCAAAATTAACGGCTGCAGTTAATTAAGTACTTCAACTCATTCTCAGTGCCCAGGAGGCAGAGGTGTTGTCAAACACACAGCTCTGCATTGCCACTGTCTCTCCTTTCGTTTCTGAGTCATGCTTCCCTACAGGAGTGATGTTGCAGATGGGTCCCCATTGTGTTTCTGAGGGATTTGGTGTTGTTGTGTGGCTCAGTTGTGCAAAAGCAATTTTGGGTAGAAAAGCAAGAGCAGGTAAGTGGAGCTGTTGGAGCAGGGAAAAGCTGTTTGGAGCCTGCAGCTCTCACATGCTCTAGTGAGTTGGAGCACAGCACGTAGAGGAGCTGCAGGCTGGCACTGAGCCCTAAGCTCCAGCCTTCTTGGGTTTCGGGCTGAGAAAAGCTATCGAGTTAGAACAGGCTGAGAGCATGGCACGCTCTGTGCTGAAGTGGGCATGGCTCTGTGCTGGTGTCACAACTGATGGACAGAGAGGTGACAGCCATGTTCTGCAGGGGCAGGTGGACAGAGCCGGGCACCCCTGGAGGAAGGCACAAGGGCACAATCTGTCCTACAGATCTGCTCCAATTGAAAAGCAGTCTCTGGCACTCTACTGAGGCCTGCTACTCATTTATTTCTCTCCAAGCAGCTGGGGTGGCTGATGCCAGGGAAGGAGGGCTGCTTATCCTAAAGCCACCGTGAGAATCACTCCCAAGAAGGAGCAGCTTGGCGGCAGCACCCTGGGATTTGTAATTCTGGCAAGTCATACGTGGTAGGGAGCGAGGAAGAGGTGTGAATGAATTATTCCTTCTGCACAACTTTATTCCTTCTGGGGGATCCAAGCATAATCTTCCTCCTCCTGAGCTCGCCTTGATGATTTTATAAATCTGCAGCATTTTGGTCCTAAATACCACCTAAAAATATCTGCCTGACACAGAGATTTATTTGTGCTGGCCCCTATGGAGCATCTCTGCCTAGAGATGGCTTTTGCCTGGTGAAACATTGTGTAGAATTATCTATAGACGTGGACTGCCCTGGTCTGCTTCTGGTAAGACAGAGGGAAAATAATATGAAGGAAGAGTAAGAAAAAGCATAGTAAAATGTGGAAGGAGAACAGCACCAGGCTGGAGAAATACGGTTGGACCACTTGGAAGACAAGTTTGTTGAACAAAAGCAATAAAGTGTATCTAGTTCTGTTCTTGGTCATGAGGTTCACAGTCAGCAAAAAGTAATTTCACTGCTACTAATTCCAGTGATATTGGGTCATGATTGACATTCTTTGCTCCCCCCACCCTCAACAAATCCTTAAAAGTGTTGTTATTTTCTTGTATTTGAGTATAAACTCTGTTTGAAAGCATCTCTTATAATTAGAGATTTTTTTTAGAAGTGTGACTCTGTCATGTTGTTCCTTGATTTGGGGCTCTGGAGACATTGCCATATTTTGGGGATTGTAAGATAAATTGGAGGGATTGGGCAACACCACATCTTGCTCCCCTCCCTAGCAGATATTTATAAAATAATAATGATTTTTGGTCATTGATTTTCAGCAGTCAAGTGCTGCATGGATTAAAAGCAGCAGCAAGAAGATGCAGTCTACAGCAGAGAAATGCCACATGGGAGGGAAGGATGGGAAGTGGCTTATTGCCAAAAAATAACATTGCTGCACGTAGGGAGGACAGCCATATACATTTCATAATATAAAATTACAGGAGGAAAGGTCTTTCTGAAGAGAAAGCAGTCACAGTCCTCGTGTGCCCCTGGTGTAAGGAGAGTCACAACCATGATAAGATCAGAGCAGGGATGTGGCAGCTCCAAAGCATTGCATGTGCACGTGAGAAGGGCACTTGGGGCTTGCTGGCAGCTCTGCGGGACTGCAGCACTCAGCAGCCATGGACATGCTGAAGGCAAGTGCAAACTTCTTGGTAAACAACCTAATCTTTCATCAAAAAATTTATTCCATGTAAAGAAGGATTTTGCTTTGCAAAGCTAATCTGCCTTGTCTAAACCCTCATTTTTATCTTTGAAGCCCAAGTGTCCGATTTATAGTATTTAGCAGATAGCATTTGGGATTCTTATCGTCTTAGCAATCTTGGTTTTGGACTTTCTGGTCACGTTTCTAAGAAAGAAATCAGCCTAAGAAACTGACATTTTTGACAGCGTATTTGCTTTTCTTTTTCTTGAATGTCTGAAACGTTTCTTCTTGGGAAGTGTGTATATTGCAACTATCAGAACGCTATAACAGTATTCTGATTTCCTTTTTTTCTTGAGAGTAAATGAATATAAAAGCCACAAGAGTAGGTGTGGGGGTAATTTTCTTATTTTTCTGGCTTTGCTATTGACAGTCAAAATGTTCCACGGAAGCCAGGAGATGCCAGCTTTAGAAGGGGTATGTATCAGTGGCAAAAGAGATTTAATCAGTTGCCAATTGGTCTTTGAGACATGCCAGCGGATCTTTGTATTTTTTTTCTGAGGTTTACGTCTTAAGATTCTGAATCTCATGGGCAAAAATGTCCTTATTTTCTAAGGCTCTGAGCACCTTGGTAGAACTACTGATCTTGTTCAAACCAGGAGGGCTCAGCCTTTTGGCAGAGCAAGGCCAAGGTCACCTCTTCATAACCCAAATGCCATCATTTTCTGTGTACCTATTATTTTCAATCACTGCCTAGTGCTAGGTGTTACTATTTGTTTATAGTTGCATTCACATCTATGGTCTTTGCTGTGTTGGGAACTGCTGAGGTAGGTGTGTGTGCTGAGCCTCTGCATGCAGCAGGCACTGGTAAAGTAGAAAGTGGGGTTGAGGTCCAGGCAAGAGCTGTGTGTTGTATGGTTAAGCTCTGCTGTCTGTTCCCCCTGGGACCTGGGCTGACCCTCAAGAACCAGAGCATTTACTCATGTTGTGTTAATGTGGTACGATGATTTTGTGTTGTGCCCTGGCAGACACAAAACACCAGCACATTTTATTTTCATAGAACAGATCTACTGTAAGGAGCACACCCAGTCTGTGGTGGACTTGTTCCTTCCCCCATGTATCTCAGATATTACTTTGGCAATTGCAGGTTAGGGTGAAGGGTGGGAATTGCCCTGGGGTTCAGTGGTAGTTTATCTTCAGTGATCTATTGTAGTCCCAATGGCTTCTTCAGTGAACTAGTATCTACATGTTTTAGCCTGGGGAGCTGTGAGCTGGGCACACCATGGAGTGCCTGTGTGGGGGGCGCAGCCATTATTAGCAGCACTGATGGTATCCCTGCCATCAGGGCCCATAGAGCTGGGGTTACAGAAATGTCTGACATTGTGGAGTGTGAAAGCAGTACAGCAAGTTCTCCTGGCACCTTCTACATAATAGGATTGAGCTCTGCTAGGGGTTTTCATCTCCCTGCCTTTCTGAGGGATGAGGACCAGCAACCTTTGCTGCTGGAAAGGCATTGTTTATTGCTTTGAGACTTAGAGAAAGGCCAGAGCTCCTTCAGAAGTTATCAGATCTGTCTTGTCAGGTTTCTTTGAGTTCTTTTCCTTAGTTCACAAGAAATAACTTTTTCTGTTTCAATCCATCAGGGGAGCTCAGTGCTCCTCTGAATTCCAGATGTGCTGGTTTGTTTTTCATAATTACCATTTCTGAATGAACCAACAGTTAAAATACAAACTGGAAACATGAGTTATTTTTAAGGAAACTTTGATCAAATTCTTAGGCAACCTCACAAAAAGGCTGTCTTTGAGCAAGGACCTAAACCTCCAGAGGTAACATTAATTCAGTATTACTATTAGTTGGGCATTGACTGCTGCTGAGCCAATGTAGTTGAAGCGTGTCCCTTAAAACAAAGCGCCTGATGCTGTCTTGTCTCGGTGGTATGGTAGTTTTAGTTTGGTGTTGTAACCCAGCGTAGGAAGAAAAGTAATATTTTTTTATTAAGCAAACTGAGTATTTTCAAAATAATAGGCATGTTGAAGACATTAACAAGAGCTTGTTTACACAAAGTTTGTCTAGTTTATCTACTTATTTTTTTCTATCTACTAATCCTACACTTTCATTCTGATGTTTGTCCATCCCAGGACTGATTTGTTTAACACAATTTTACAACTTAAAGAATTCTTAGGGTGAAAGTGTTTAGCTTAGTTTGCAGAAATGATACTGAATCACACTCAAAGACTGTGATTTTACATTCCTCAGTCATCCAGTTATAGCTGAAATAGGATTGTTCGTTATCAATGAAAGATTGATGAAAAGCTTCTGGAATCTGAGTCAGCTCGCTCGGAGCTCCTTGCTGTGTTCCAGCATGGCGTAACAGGGCAGGCACACATTTGTTTGCTAAGAACTTTCATTTAAGTAACATGAGTTACATTATACAACATACTGTCCATTGCAGATGCAAGCAGGGCAGAGCATCAGAAGTTTATTTTCTGGTTAGAAACCAAATGTCTGCACCAGCAACAAATGAAAGGAAATTCCTGGGCTTGGCCCTTGTGTTACTGGGGAACAAGCTCAGGAATGACATTGCAGGCCTGTTGGAACCTTCTGCATGACTGCATTTTCTGCTGGAAAATACCCAGAACAGCTGCAGCAGAGATGTTACTGTGTGAGCAGGGCGGATGGCATCGACCATCTCAGGTGTGAATTAAATGCTGCTGGTTTGACTGAACCCCTGTGCCTGAAGTATTTTTTCTCTCTTCTTTCTCTTCCCTCGCATCCAAATTGAAATCTAGATTGATATTTTGTGAAAACTCTCTTTTTACAAACATGCCAAACTGAAAGCTGCAGGTATGAGCAGGATTGCTGCGTAGAGGGCTGCAGGGCTGGATTTAGATGTGGATTTTTGCAACTAGCTTTTTCCCTATGATTTTACCTTCTGTGGAGCTAAGGATGCTTATTATACTGTATGTGCATGCTTGCTAGCCCATGCGGATACCATTTGCATGGTTGTGAAAGTACTTTCTCAGAGTCGTTAGCGTTACAACACAGGGACTCATGGACATGTATGCAACACTTGCAGGAAATGAGTATTTCCTGCAATAAAACCTCAAATGGTCAAACAAGGTTGCAGTAACTACAGCATTTATTTATAATAAAAAGTGAATATATCTGTCTAGCTTAGTGTAAGAAAGATGTCACCACCTCCACTGAAGGGAAAGGAGTGTTGTTGGAAGGACTGAGGTTACATACGTGCCTAGATCTGCCAAGGGGTTTCTCGAGGTATCTGCAGCAGAAGGCAGGTGATGGTGAAATAATGCTATGTGGATTTGAACCAGTTTTACTTAATAGAAAGCAGAGCAGGGTGCAAGTCCAACTCAACAGCAGATTTACTCCCACATTGCCTTATTGTTGTCTTTGTCATAACCACATTTATTTTCCATCATCACATGGATATTATGTGAAGGAGTTGGTCCTCCTGTGTCAGAGGGCTTTAGTTCCAACTGTTTCAGTAGCCGTTGCAGGGCAGATACAAAGGTGCCTCAAAGTAGAGATGTTTCAGACTTTGCTTTTACTTAAAGTTCACAAGGTATCTTCACCTTATTGTTTGGGAATTTAGCTAATAACAGAGGAAGACAATTTTTTTTTTTTTTTTTTGGTGTGAGTCAAATCCAAGCTCAAGGCTTTGTTTTCTGGAGCGGAAAGAGCTTGCGGTCCATAGTTTAGTTCCCATTCCACACAGCAATAGCATTTCCTGCCCTATTTCATGGTTTATATGGATCTGAGTGGTGGCCGGTGCTGGTTGCTGCCTCTTCCTCAGAAAAAGCCTCCTCTTCATTCTACTGATTGGCTTCTATTGCGTACAAAATCCAGATTTGAGAATGGAAGGAAGCTTGGGGCAGAGCTGTAGCTGGGATGAGTCGGAACCAAGGCTGTGGAAGGTGTTGTGTGCTCAGGACAGTGAGTTCTCAGTCTGACAATGTTCACAGGTTTTGCTGTAGTTCAGTTACACCCTGGAAACAGTTAAAACAGTTTAACAGCAAACGTGGTATAATTACAAGTTAATAGCTAGAGCCAATGCTCCTAAAGTGCAAATTGTTTCTGTATTGATCTGAGCTTACGTTGTCAGCATTCTGTAGAGACTGAACTTTAAGTGCTTAATTCAGCTGTATTCAACCAATAATTTTGTTTTTTTTTTAATCTCCCAAACAAAAGTGCTCTTGTTTATTGTATTTTTTCTGCAATAAAATAAAATCAATTAAACTATTTTTTCCCAAACATAGCTGACCTTTGTAATCAACGTACTTGAAATGCCAACACGTGAAAAGAAAATTATGAGATCTTATGGTTACTAGGGAACGTTGAAGACTTGATAGCAAGTAAACACTGCAGATACAAATCAGGCACCCTTTAGAGCAGTTTTCAGTAGTGGAAGTTCTGCAATGGAAGTTTCTGTACCATTAGCCTTCCTGCAGTAATCCTACTGTTCAGGCTCTAATGTTGTTCCAGCATTGATACTTAGTGCCTAGGATATCACTCCTTGGTGATCTTGCAGCAGAACACAGAGATGTGGCATTCTGTATCACTGTCAGGGCGGGGGGGGGGGGGGGGGGGGGGGGATAAGAAAAGAATTAAACATAAATGAATAATTGGAGGTGTCTCATATCTAGAATCAAATCTCCAGCTCCAGAAGAGAGGAGTCACTTAGAGAAAAGCTGAGTTTATCAGAACTGTCTGCATGATGGTACAGCATACAGAACAGGAGAAATTGTTTCCCTGAAATCCTCCCAAAATTGCTCAGGTTTCAGCAAAATCACACTGTTTATCCATGTGAGTGTGTGATGTGGACCGGTACCGGGTGACTGAGACTGTTAATCACTTTGCAAATAGGAATGATCAGCTGTGCAGGCTTCCTACCATGTATTTCCTGCTTGAACAAAAGACAGATCCTGTTCTAAATAGGCTTGAAGGTAAATCTGAGAAATAGAGTTTAATATTAAAGTAAATAAAATGAATAATTTGTGAAGTTATCCTAGTCACAGTGGTACCCACAGAAACGCCGTGCACGTGAAGGAGGTGCAGTTAATCCTCCGGGTCATTTGGTCTTTGCCAGGCATCTGTTGCGGTGTCTGCTCAACCCAGGAGGTGGAAAGCTGACTCAGATTTAGACTGGGGCTTCAAACCGACCAGCTCTCCTGCAAGTTAACATATTGCTTTGTTTGCCAGGAGGGATTGGAGAGCTGTTAAGACTCCACAGAACAATTAAGAATCATGTTTTTTTCCTCCTAATTAATTTGGTTTTGCTTTGAATTTTCTCAGTTAACTCTAATGAAGCCTCTAATGAAGCTCTCTATGTAACTTTCTGGGTTGTATGGCCTTCCCATGTCTTACAAGCAAAGCCTTTTGTGATTTAATTCTTTCTCTTCCTTTAATTTAAGTTTTGTAGTTCTGCTTGACAAGTTTCCCCTTCTCTGGCCATCTCCTTAAACTCCTACCTGGTTACTCCTATGAACATGTTCTACATGTTTTATACATTATGCAAATCTGTTTGCTAGGAGACAGGATGGTATGTTGATTTTAATGGATGCTAGATGCCTGAAAAGAAGTTAGACACTCAATTCCTTTGGGATTCTGGGGACCCACAGGCTTTTGGTTTGCTTGCTTGGTGATGGGTGAAATGTTAAAATTGTTTGATACTGAAATGTTCATGGAGAAAAAAAATTGCAAAGTGATGCTTAATTCTGAGCCTCTGAAATGGAGAGACCTCAGTCAGGTTCCACATCAAACTAGCTGAGGTGCGCTGACAGGCACACAGGATGTTTTATACAGGCTCTTGGGAAGTGAAGCACTACAGGTATTAGTCACTTGTGTCAGCCTTTGCAACAGGTTGCCGTTTAAAACCAGAGGGGAGAATTTACAGAGCCAGAATGTCATCAGTGGAACTGGAGCAATGGAGTTGGAAAGACCCTAAGACTCCTGGAAGGTGCCCTTGGGACCACTGGTGACCTAAACAAGTGGAGTCATTTAGATGCACAGATAATGAGGTACATTTTTCAGTCTAGCTTATACCAAGGATGGCAGTGAGCACACAGTAATCCAAGTGCACCATCAATAATTTAAAGGAAAAACAGACCTTCAGACCTTTAGAATAATCAATTACACTTCACAAGGAATCACTTTTTCCACCAGCAGAGCTGCTGGCCTGGGAATGAAAGGCATCATTGTACCCGCTGTTCTGTACGTATGGGAGAACATCACTGGCAAAGGTAGGATAAAAGCAAAGAATGAGTTGAGGGGAAGGTAGAGCTGGTTGCAAAGCATTTCCCCAGAGGGAATATCATTTAAGTACAGTAATGTCCTTGGTGCCAAGACCAGAGCCTGTCTGCAGTGAGTTCCACAAATGTCATACGTTGTGAAGTACAGTCAGTGTTATATGTTCTCTCTTGTCTGATTGCACTGCTATATGCTATGTTATATGCTATGGTTGACAGTCCTCTAGTCCTGCTTCTCTGGTTGCCAGATCTGGCTCTACCAGGAGGGTGATGTGGCCAGCACCAGTCCTTCCTGTGGTTTGCATGCTCTCTGAAGATTCTGGCTATGACTCGTAGTCTTTGCGACGAGTATACAGATTCTGGAGGTCTCAGCAAAGCCGCTCTGCTGGAGAGACAAGCGGGAATATTGCCTCAGTGTCTTTTAGCAGGAATAGAATATTCCAGTTTGTTTCTATTTTCGGCTATTTTTAAAGTGCAAATCTCATGTCAAATGCATTTTATTCTTGCAGAAAATAAACGACATCATTAGATTCTAGATGCTTGCAAAGTAGGCAAGGAGCTTGCTGGAAAAGTCTTGCATTCCTTACTAAGAAATGGAAAGAACTGTATCTGGCAGTGAGCTGCTCGTTAACTGTGTGACTGCCAGGCTGCACACTGAAGTACATTCATCTGGTAGCTAGTTAATTATATCTCAGTACAAGTGGTCATGGTCCACGCCACTCTTCTCAACTATAGGATGAGCCCTTCCACACTTTCCTTAAGGGCCTAATCGAGTTGAAGGTAACAATATGTAAGCTGTACAGAAACCAGCTGGAAGATTTGAGTTTATTGATAGTAAATTTTTATTTAATCCTTATGTAGCTTTTGAACAGATGTTGCTGACTGACTTTTCACAGGAAGCATTTTGTGCATGGTTCCTTGAATTTAAAAATCAAGTGCCTGAAGTATTTGTGGAAATTTACTTTTTCCATCTGTCTTAGAGTGTGGATTACTGCAGAAACAATTGCTTTGTCCATGAATGGATGCATTTGATTCTCAGTTGGTTAACAGGAACACATGTATCTCTTGTGCACTCTGCTGCAAGCATAGTACCCACATACTGTAAATGCAGTAACCGGTATCATCGTTCTTTTAGTACAGCCAGTACCTGAGATGTAGAACAGTGGATTCATAATGTTTTGATCAGACTGTCTCATCAGACTCTGCCTGAATGACACTGTATTGGCAATTTACATCATTTGCTGAATTTACTCTTGACGTCTAGAAGTGCTGATGATTGTAAGCGGATGCTTTTCAAGTCTTTTCTTCAATCTCATGATGAAGGAAGTGAAACTTGTGGAGTTGTAATTTTAAGAGTGCTACCAAATACACTGAAATCATCTGATCTAATTTTGCTGTTTAACAAAATGCTCTCAGTAGTCAAAGACCTAACTGGACAGCACACAGAAGTTCTGAATTATTTGATTTCGGCATCTGCTTCATTAGTGTAGAGAGCCAGATATCTTCTGGTATATCCAGTAGAGGAATTGTGGACACGTGCATGTCTATCTGACAAAGGAATTTTGCCCTGTGACTTCATTGTTCTTTTAATGTTACAGAAAAAGTTCTCATATTTTATTAGTTGGAGTTATTAAAGCTCCCATAATTTTGCACAGGGAAGGAAGAAAAATATGCTCATTCTAGAAAAACAGCTTTGAAAAGCTAAGTGAGATTTTCAGTACTAAGGTATAATTACATCAATAAATAAGATTATGGGAAAAAACAGAGATTCCTGTGAAATGGCAATGGTAATGGTGGTTACTCAGTGCTACGCTTCATTTTGAAATGATGTAGTACCTTGTCAGCAAAGAGAATTCTTAGTTCTCATCTGCTAAGAGGTCTAACAAGCAGTAATAGAGAACGTTTTGGTTCATTTACCCCTAGAAGCCACCTCCAATTCAAGAGTTATTTGAAGTAATGATGTATGACCAAAAGAGTACAATGTAGATTTAACCAACATGAAGGTCTCATGCATGACAAATAGCATAAAGATGATGCAAAGTCCTACTGCCTATATGGTGTTGTTCTCTGTTGTTCTCATAAGTGGCTCAGGAAACCAAGAGCATATGGTGAGAGTGGGTCCTTTAAAAGAATGTGCACTGGCATGTCATGGGGTTATACGGAAGGGAGTTATGTGGGGGAGCATGGAAGTTGTACGTTCCTAGCAGAGTGCTAGGAGAAGCTGTGTAGTTTATTTCCCTGATTTTATAGAGGAAAACAGAAAAAACCTGCTGGTGCAGCATATTTCCTTGCTGCAATGCGCACAAATTGTAGAAGTGTGGTGCAACTCTTGAGTGCCCTGTTTGGAGAAAGATGTCATCAGAAGATGGATGGAAGGAATTCAAGAAACATACTGTGACTTGTTTTGCATCCCCAAAAGTCTTCGTGGTCTGGTTTGTTGCAGACGTTGTTTTTTTTTAGGAAGGCTTTGCAATATGGTTCTATTTGCTAGGATTTCCAGATGAAGTACTTACAACGATTGATTATGATCTTGCAAGACATATTTCATTCACAGACAAATTTTGAAAAACATTCTCTATTTCTGGGGATGATATTTTGCAAAATGTACTCATTTGCAGCTTTCTCCTTCCTCCCACTGCATGGAGTTTCTAACAACCTAGAATTAAGGTGGGGAAGATGAGTAACGGAATTGAAAATATCATGGCTCTTGCATATGCAACAGCAGCTTTGGAAACGCTAGCTGATAAGTTTTCTCTGTATTTGCATGTAGAAGGACTGAACTTTGCCTTCCTACTTCCCAGTGTTATTAAATACGTTTCTCTCTGTCAGAATCAGATTTTACTTCTGTAAAAGAACCCTTCTTGTGTGATGTGTGGCCATTTAAGCAGCTCTAATTCTTTCAAATGTGCATTTATCTCTGTAACCTGGCAATGCTGATAATTCTGTTCCCAGTGATCATTCCATATTAATAAGAGAATCTGTGCAGTCTGGCAGCTGATTGGGGTGCCCAGTGTGTGCTGCTGCCTGGCTCCGTGACCTTCAGCAAGTCTATGGCCTCTTCTGTGACTGTCAGTAATGTCCCCATTCCTGAAGCAAGGATAATGGTACTGAAATACCTTTGTAATATGATAGTGGCCCTTGGATATAATGACCTGCTGTACATATATTGCCATGTATGCTATATTCTTCTGCTTTTATTATAGAGTGGCTCCCGAGAGAATATTAAGTGGACAGGGTGACATTTGCTATAACACTCCGTTCTGGTCTAATTCCACTCTTGTAAAAGTTTATGAACACTTTGACTTCACTGTCCTGTGAATCTCTGTTAATCTCTATACGGAAGCCATTCTGGAAGATGATAGAACACTTTTTGCTAAAACTGTCTTATTATGTAAATGCTTTTCGATCTAAATTGGAAGTAAACAGTGGAACTTAAGAGGATGATCTGTGGTTTTCAAGTCATAAGTTGTTTAAGTGCTGGGTACCTAAAAGCCTTTTATTTTTTCAAGCAACGACAATGTTTGTCTCGAGATCGTTTAAGTCTTAGTGCACCTGGCTAGAAAGAAATGAAGCTGTTGACAAGGCCTTATTTAAAATGGTTCTGTCAGTCTGAGGTTGCTTTCAAAATCCAGTGATCCAAACTAGACCTGATTTTTAATCAAAAAAAGATAGAAGCAGGGAATGTCATTTTCTATGTGTTTTCAAGGCACCATTCACAGTGAGATCCAGGCTGTGCTGAATTCTGCTCAGGACTGCACTGACATTTTCAATCAGTTGCACTGGATTGCAGTTGCAGTGCCCAAAGAATGCAAAAGATAGAATGCTTGCATGGCAAGGGTATATATTTGGGCAATCCAATGCAACCAGGTGAGCTTGTGCAATGCTCTGGAATCAGGAGGTATCTCTGGGTGTTGTGGGTGGGTCTCCTGTGTTCTGGTCAATGAGAGCAGCAAGGATCTTGCTGGCAACTTTTTCATGGCAATGAGTAGTCAGCTTATTTCAGAGTCTGCTGAACATCACAACTTCCTGAGCTTGGTCTGTTCAACTTCAAAATGGGGGGAAAAAAAGATAAAAAAGGATGAGTTGTATGGTTATGAGTGTTATTTTTAGCCAATGATGACAGCTGCTCTGGCTGTAGTTTTGGGGCATTCAGCACAGGAACTCCACTGTTCCTGTCTGTCACCTCTTAGGGGTTGTTTCCACAACTGGAGGTTTTTCCATGTACTTTGTACATTACTGATATATTTTCTTTAAAAAGATGCAAGCAGCAGTGGTAGTGATTTTACATCGTTCTTGGTGCACTGATATAAACGTTCGTTCCTGGTATTTGAGGTGAATTTTCCTATGTTGTATCTTAGGACTTTCACTGCTGGGAGGACACATAGGTAGCAAGGCGATAAATTTGCTACTTTGTGCATTCATTATAGGAGGGAAATTCTTGCTTTTTTGTTTTTTGTTTTTTCTATAGAAATAAACTTGTGAAAGAAAGCTGTGTTGGACTTTGCTGGCTGTCCATAACTGTATCTGCACTTCTATCAGCTGAGTTCCAATTTAGACTAAATGAAGGACAGAAAGGCTTCTAAAGGTGCCCATTATTCTTGGCTCCATTAGAAATTTGGCCTGGAACGTTTGCATTTCCAGTTGTATAATACTCTGTCACTGATATCAGTGTATCAGTATTCAGTGATGAATTAGCCATGTAGAAACATTAACTTTTTTCGGGAATGCAAATTTACTGTTGCTATTTTCTCTTATTATTGGAAAAAAAAGTCTGAAGTGATGTTGATGGGGAGAAACAGTCTCTTTCATTATTTCTCCTCATCTCTAAATGAATTCTGCTCTCTGACGTCAATGTGAGCGAACCCACAGGAACGTTCATCTTCCAGTTGGGCACATCTTTCCCAGTGATGGAGCCTCCATTGGACAGAGTTAATTGCTGGGGAAGCCATCCAAGGACTGTTTTTGGCTCTCATTTCATCTACCCTCACTTTCCACTCTCCGTTGGCAATCGTTTTTTTCAATGGTGTATTAGCAGCACTTGTTCAGGTGCTGTAAGGGTGGGAATGTCACAATGCATCCAGCAGGCTCTCCCGCTGCCCACTGGTGTCCTGGTGGTACAATGAGACCCCATTTTTTTCTCCAGCTGTGAGTGCATCCCATTAGAAAGAGTTTACAAGAATATAGAATTTAGGAAAGGGAAAGAAATGAAATGCATTTGAGAAATGTGTTATTTTGTGGAAGCGGTACAGTTGAGAACTCTAGAGGTCCTGTAAGACTACTGAGGTTAATACAGGTGAACAGCTTGTGAAAGAGTTTAGGAGAGCATTCTCATTACTGAAGTCTTGTTTTAAAAGTATCAAAAGAACCGAGTTCCAGCATTTGTTATCTTGAACACCAGGCTATAGGCAGCAGCAGTCACTCAACAGGAAGGAGATGCATCTCACCTGCATGGAAGCAGCAGTGAGCTGTCACAGCTGGTTGACTCATCCCTTGGGGTAATCAGGTAGCAAACCAGGACAGAGTCCTAATGGAACAACTCTCTTGAAGTGATATTAATTGTATGGTAATTAATGTTACTGGTAACAAAAAAACTGTAGTTTTTGTATACCTCCAGAGGTATTCATCGTTAAAAATGATACCGTCTGCAAAGGAAATTAGTGTTGACAGGACAGTTCCCTGGTAGCATTAGAATGGCAGCATCAAGAATACTGCAAGGAATTTCCATTAGTTTTTGCTGGTTTTGCTTTCCAATCAATACAAATGAGTGAGAAATATGTTGCATTTGCTTTTCTTGGAATGTAAAAAGGCAAATGTATAACTTCTTATTGATTAATCTAACATAGCCAGATACAAAAGAACACAGCTCTTCAAATGCTAAAGCAGGGAGGAAAGAAAAAATGAGCTCTGTTAAAACAGCATAATCAATTTATTGAAGTTCCAAAGGTGTTTGTGGTCTGTTTAGGGCAAAAAACAACAAACAAGTTTCCTGTCATTTGATTGACAAAGCCTTTCCTTACTGGACAGTGTCACAAAGCAGGCAGAGCCTTCTCCCATAGAGAAGTGGGACTGTTACCCCGTCCTGGTTACATTGCCTCAAGAAGAAGAGTTAAAGGCTAACTGAATCCCTTTGTGGAAAAGAATTGGGGTGACTTAGATGATGTCTGCTGCATGTGGGATTCCCAGGTGTGGACAGTGAGGGAGTCCTACTTTCAGCTTTTAGTAGGGGAAAATAAATGGATGTTGCAACCTCCCTTTTGCTCTCCCCTAGTAGGACAGCACACTACAGAGGAAAGCAAGGAAAAGAAGTTGCACCTGTAGTTAATGAACTTCATTAATTGTGTTCTTAGCTATTATAGTGAGAAATATCATCACCATTCTTCTGGTTGTAATCTTGGAGCATCCTGGATGATGGCAGTGAAAATCAAAACTGATGTAGAAAGGGAGGAGGGCATTCACAATACCCACATGAGGTGCTACCATGGAAGTCTAGAAAGTCTGATCTCTCTGTAGGTAGGGGACTGGGATATTCCTCCAAAAGACAAAGCAAGGTGCTTGCACATGGAGTGTTCCTAAACGACCCTCAGAGCAGCCCCGTTCTCTCCAGGAAATGAACAGGAAGGCTGGCTAGCTAAATGAGGTGCTCACCTTGATGGTATGAGTGCTTCTCCATTAACCTCAGTCTTGGGAAGAGTCCAGTAGACCAACTGTGTGGCCCCAGGTGACAGCTCTGACCCTGGCATTCCATTAATTTATTTTGTTTCTCAGATCCTCTGAAACTGTGACCACCTCTGGCTCACCTTGCTTTGCTGCTTCTTGAAGGCCTAAGTGGAAGAACAGTTCTTTTCTTAGTGATTTTGCTCCTGTTTTAAGAACTATGAAATACAGAAAACCAAAACTTTACTTGGTAATAGAAAGTGAAGTTGTTAATAACCTTATTTCCAAACTCATGATCAGCAGAATTAGATGTCTGTCCTGCTGAGCTTGCACCAAAGCACAGCCTGGATTGTAGACTGGGTTAGCAGCCAGCCCCTGAAATGGAGCTTATCACTGAGAGAATGTGTATTAAATTTTAGTTACAATAGGAGACAAAACAAAAAACCTTACTCAATGGAAACAGCAGTTTATTTAATGTCAGTCTACATTGAGAGATACAAGCTTTGTACTGGATATGAGAACTTACTAAGTTGTCCAGGTAGGCTCTCAAACTTAAGGTATTTTTTCTTTCACACGAGGATGAAATTGCATGGTAGTACAGCTCCTTTTTTGTTTGCTTGGCATTTCCTGGAATGAGATTGAGTTACAACTGAAAACAACAACAACAACAAAAGCTGCAGTTGTAAATGGGAACAGTTTCTTGTCTCCGCACTTCAGAGGTAATTAAGCACAGCAGCACTGTGTTATGACTGCAGTTTTCTCTTCATGCTTTGCAATCTGTATGAAAGGCTGTAGTGTGATTATAAACTCATTCAATGGCACCTATGCCAATAATGCATTTGATTTGCTCGATGTTGTATGTTCTGAATTCCAAAAAACAATTTAAATTCCAATATCTGTCTGATCTTATGCTTCTGCCTATACTGACAAAGAAACCCAGATCTTAGCCACAGATCATCAATGCCAGTTTTGGGATTCTTTCTACACTGGGATGCGATTTACCAGATTTTTACAGTCAGTGATGGCTTCAATCCCTGCTGGCCAGGATGCGAGTTATGGTTCCAGCTGTTCTGGAATGAAAGCTTATCACCTTTTAGCATTTTCTCTGCTAATGCCATCTGAGCTCATATCTTCATCACACTGTTCACAGAATGATCATCCATGTAGGAAGGACCTTTCAGGTCTGCTGTAATTTTAGTTATTATGCTATTTTCTGTTATAAGCTTTCATCACTTTGCAGTGAAGTTACAGCACTGTAAGTAAAATATGTGGTGTCCTTCTAGTGTATGCACTTAAAGGGAAGAGCACTTGCTGGTTCATTTTGCCTCACCTCTTCCAAAGGGAAAAGTCTCCTTTAGAGTATAATAAAACAGCTGAAGACAAAATAAATCTCTACTGTCTGTGAAATGATGTACAGCTGTAGACATCAGCAAAGGTTGCAGTGGTGTGAGTAGTGAGTGGGTCAGCATTTTTGTCCACAGTCACAATCACAATGGAACGTGACACACATTAAGAGAGAAACTTTAAAAGACTTTTATTATGCATTTGCTTAAGGAAAAAAACTCAAAATCTTTGAAAATCTTAGAAGAGTTCCATCCAATTGAAAATAGCAGCTTTTGATCTCCTGTGTGAAATGAGAAATTTGTTTGATGGAAAACCAAGGAGTTGATCAGAGGATCAGAATAAGGTTCTCCATTTTCAATTACTTATGGTGATTAATAGTGGAGCTAACCAAACAGTGTTTGCTGCTGCTAATTAGTGACTGTGCTTGTTAACTCCATGCTGGGTAAGATTTGCAAAATTCTTTCAGGAAACTGGAGAATCAGAGTGTTCATATTCCCAGGGTGCTCGGATAGATTGGGCTTACATTTAGCTCAGCATGTAATGGGTGGGTGAATTTGTGGATGGATCAGGGCAAAATTAAGTACTGCCTTTACACTTTTGTTGCTTTCTTGGAACATGTAAACGAGTTATTTGGGCTTTAAAATCAGTCCTTGCAGCATGTAGTGTGCACAGATGTATGTTTAGAGAGTCTGCAGTGATGTGGCCTGCATGTTGCTGGAGTTAAGGAATACAAATGCTATTTAATGCAGCCCTTTGTAAATGATTACTATGCCAAGTACTGTGTTTTTTCAACCATTACAAACATTGAAGCAAAGGAGCCTCTTGATGGAAGCACGAAGCTCAGGGAAGGTGAATTGTTGTGTAGTACTTTGTTTCCATGTTTGAAATTGTCCACAGAATATTTAAAAGTTGATGTTACCTTACATTCCCAAATGTGATGGTTAGAGGAATTACTGCAAGTCCTGCAGACAGCCCAGGCTCATCCTGCTGTCACTGGCTTTAAGGATGTCAGGGGGGCTATAATCTCACTCTCTTTTTGGAAGTATGTTTCATGTGACAACCAGATGCTTTAACAAGACAGCATGAATAACAGTCAGTGCATTCAGATGGATAAACCTTAATTTAATAGACAAGAAAGCCTCCCCCAGAAGTCCTTTCTGCTGTACCTAGAGTGAGTCTGTGGGGATGGTACTTACAGTAGTACCTGTAGTTTGGAAGCATGTTGAGTAATTAAGCTGAGATTGTGGAGCATGCTTAGTTTAGGTGTTCCTGGAGATGCATGGAAATGGATGTATTTGGAGATGTTAATCTCTGTAGGTGTTAGTACTGTGATCTGGTCCTTTCTTGTTATAGCACATTTTCAAATTGTTTTTTACATTTGTTAGGGGAAAATATAGAAACTAGAAAGGTATTTTGAGTTCAAAGCTGTTTGTCAGTGTCTGTTCATCTGGAAAACGCTGAGAAGCGATGGTGAGACTGCTTCTCATGCCGCCTCCTTCACAGCCAGCCTGGCAGAGGTTTGAGCTCAGACCTTGGGGCTGTGGTGTGAATTTGTCTCAGAGCTGCCCCGCTGCAGGAGGTGCCCCTAGGAGTGGTTGTGAAGCTGACGTACAACTCTTCCTTTTCTTCTACTTTATAAAACAGTTTACTGAGTTCGTTGACTTTCTACAAGTCAGCTTTGGCTCAGCTTTAAGTGCAGATTTAGGTTGTGTTGCGTGGCCCACTTGCATCCTTGCCTTCCCTGTGCCTGGGGAAGCAGCCCATGGGCTGGAATCCCATAGATGAGTGGGGAGACCAGTTTTCAGATCCTCCCTGAAGGATATCTTTCCCACTTTGAAATATTGTAATCTGCTCTATGGAATTTCAAGTTTAATTCATTAAATGGCTTCATTAATCATTTAGAATCATTCAGAAAAAGCATTTGATCACATGCATTGAGTCTTAACGGCATTCTAATTGCTTCCAAAATCATCTGAAAATCTATTCTTGTCACAGAAGGAGTAACGAGATTGTAAATTTGAAATGAAATATGAAAGCAGATAATTGGATCAATGGTTTGTTAACAATTATATTGAACAGCTCCTTCACTGCTGCTCCATGATAAAATATATTAAAAAAAAAGTGGGCACTCTGTCTAAAACTGGCACAGCCATTGCCACAGAGCTTGGGGATGGATGCTCTTCCCAGGGCTCTCAGCTGTGGCGGGAGCCGCCTGTGTTCCTTCCTGCACAGCTTTTATGAGGTGAAAGCGAGCAGTCGCTCCCAGTTGCTGCTTGTCAATGTGCTGTGCAGGGATTAGGAGTCACAGACCCAAAGCATGCAGTGGCTCAGCCTGGGTCCTTCCCCGGGGTCAAGCTAGTCATATATTTCTGAGCAGCTGCAGTTCAGTATGAAGGAGAGCTGACCAACCTATGGCTGCTTTATACATTGCTTTGGATGTGAAAAATGAAGGTGGCAGCTTTGATGCAATATGCAGCAAATCTTGCTCCTGCAGCACTGCTGCTGTCCAGGAACAGCTGAGGCTAAGCAAAGCTTGCAGGGTTCGATGCAGGGCTGCCTTACTGTGTTGTGTACTGTGATCCCTGTGTGTAGCTGCTCTGAAGCTGGAGGGTACATGAACATCTAAATCCTAGCCCGGTGTCTAATTTATGAATATCTGGGAAAACAAACCTGATAGTAAGATTTTTGGACTCAGGTATGCAAGCTTGGGTGTTGACTGCAGATATGAATTAGTAGCAAACAGCTGATCTGGCATTTAATTCCATTTGCATGCAGCAATGCTCATTACCCACAAGGTGACAGGATGACATTTAGCTATCTGCACAAGTAGGCAGGTCCCTAAAGCAGCAAACTTCCTGCAGATGAGCAGGCAGCACCCACTGATTTCTCCTCTGGGTATCCCAGTGCTCTCCTCCCTGGCCCATGGTAAGGGTCTGTGAGGGCTGGAGAAAGGAGAGCAACTGCAGAGTTTTGCTTATGCTTTCTCTAAAGTATTGAGCTGGCTTTAGTAAATTAAATTTATGGAACTCATTGATCTGACTCAGAAAAGGGTTGACATCAGCAAGGAAAATGACAATCACCTGTTGCATAGGATCGCTTTCTATATTAGATGGTCTTTAGCTCTTCATGCCTCTGGGCATTTGCTAACTACTGCTGCTGTTTTGCTGCCCTGTTCATGAGATACACTTTGTAAATCTATATAAAAATTACAGTATATGTATACAAACCTATTTTGCAATTTCACCAAATTTAGTTTGCTATTTAGATAGGGCTCAAGTACAGTCCTAGGCTTTGCCTTCAGCAAGCTGTTGTCTGAACAAAACATAATGCTTATAAATATTTGCTCTGTCTCAAGCTTATTCTGACCTGGGGCTGCCATGAGATAACACTGATGAGGCCAAAACCCACATACATAGCAGGAAACGTGCTTCTTACCTAGCGTAAGAGGTGAGCCTGTAGAGGTGACCTGTGATGGCTTTGCAATGTCAGGAGGTTAGGTTGCTTCAAAAAAAAATATTTTTTGAGATCTTTTTGGTGTTGAATGGAATTGCTTTGTGTGAACTGCTGCTGCTGAGGCCTCTTTAATTCAATCAATAAAACATATCTACAGAAATTGCACACCCGAGCCTTCAGTGGCTATTAGCAATTCCATTTCATACATGGGCTTTCAAATCTAGCCTTACAGGATGTGCCTTTCCTTTACAGGCCACCGTGCTCTTGTATGAAGCACTTTGCTCTTGGCTTGCTGGAGGCTTTGCTCCAGCCCCTTTGGAGGTGTGCACATCCGTGCTGCCCTGGTGGAGCTGTGCTGTGGCTGTCTCCTGGAGAGCCCTTTCAAGTAGGGTACCTGGTATGCTTATGTCCAGTGGGTGAGGCACAGCTGATGCAGACTGGAGAGTTATCTTCCACATTGCACGTTTTGGATGTCCTCACTGCCTCATGTTGGTGGGCAGCCTTCTTTCTCTTTTTATAGCTATTGAATATTGTCATCTTCTCCATGTGAGGAATGTATTTGCCGCTCAAGTCCAGAGAGTGAGCAAAAGAAACCAGCCAATTTGTGTGCAACGTCAATCAGTTATGCCTAAATCTTGCCATGTAATTGTTTTGAATTCCTATTTTAGTGCAGATTTCTAGCTGGATCTGGCTTAAAGTTGGTCTACATGTGAAGCAGAGAGGAGGGAAGAAACTCATTCCCAGCTGCTCTCATGAGTTTCATGTGTCTGAGTCCCCTCCCCTTCACTCACCAACCTGTCCCGTTTCCCACAGTGAGCAGCAGTCAGAGCAGTGGGTCCCACTTGGTGCCCACTTACTGAATGGTTCACTGGGTTTTTTGTTGGTGCTGACATCTGGAGTGGAAATATGGACAGATTGATTAAAAATAGGCAGGAGTCTGCTGGCATCTAGGCTGCTTCTGCAGCAAGCTGCAATTTTATGGCAGGGGAAATCTCCTAAATCCTGGAGGAGGCTGTGTGAATGCTGCATAGGCCTTTGACATGTCAGCTAGAGCAGTTAGAGCTGAATAGCAAACATTAATTACAAATGTCAGACAGAAGTTGCACAGTAAGGAATCATGTGATATTAAGGCTTTGATTTAGCAAGCTGCTTTTATTCCCCGTATGCCAAAGAATAAGATTTGCTTTAACTCATGAATTTATAAACCGCTCTACCGATTTCTTTTTAAAACATTGTCTGGCTTCTAGAAGAGAATAGAATATTAACAAGGAAAAATTACTGTGCCATGAACCATTAATAGTTTCATCAAGAACTCTGTGAAAGTAATCAGCTGATGATAAAGTTTGGACACTGAATTACAAAGGGTGTGATTTGGAAAAGAAGTGGTATTAACATCAAGAGAAATCGCTTAACTGCCACGCTGTGCAGCTGCTGCATCTACGAGCGTGTGCTGCACCGTGCTGGCAGAGAGCTGTGACACCATGTGCTGAGCTTTGGGTTTTCAGATCCGAGGCCATTTGTGCACATTCCCAGGGCCAGAGGCAATGGAGCTGCTGCTGTGGGTGGGGTGCAGTGTGGTGTGTTGTGTTTGCTGCGGCTTTTGGGGAGAAGAAGCACTTAACAGTCAAAGCTGCCCACTGGAAGATTGATTTCTTCTGCTCCAAAAGAATACAGCATTCACCTAATTATTCACCTAATTATTTTTTTGGACCAGCTGTAGTCAGTACATTTTCTGGAAGATTTAGACATACTTTTCTCTCTGTTTCAGCAAAGAAACTGTTTAATTCAGAGGATGGTAGAATTTGACCCCCAGAGTCTTATCTCTGATGCAGCTCATGAAATTCAGAGACTGAGTGACACAGGGGTCTTTTATATGTGGGACTTCTGTAGCTCTGTTTGTGGATAGGAGTCTTGTGAAGCTGTCTTTTAACAAACAACATTTGGAAAGCAGGATCTTGAAACTGGGATGCTTTCTTGTCAAGGAGAGCCCTGAAAGCAGCAGAATTGAATGTTTCTGCTGAAATAGTGGGGGCACAGGGAGGAATATAGTAGAAACACCAGGGGAGAAACGGTGCATCGGCCAAGTATTTGGACAAGTAAATGACAGGATCATCAAGCGAGCACAGCAGAGGTTCCTGGCACGCATGACAGTACCAGGTCCAGAATGCTTGCACTGACAGCAGAAGGTGCTGACAGTATGGTGAATTGGACCAGAGACAACAGGTATCTAGACAGCTGCCTGGGTGGATAAAAGGCAAAGAAAGAATAGTTGGGGCCTTCACAGCATGTGGGAATCATTGATGTAATTCCCAGCATGGGGCATAAGAAGATAAAAGTATTTCCTGTTGTCTGGGTAGTACAGTGTTCATGTGAGGCTTAGATAGCACTTGTCAAGTGCTTTCAACATGAAAAGCACTAAACGAGCTCTTAGTATTAAGAGCACCTTCCATTAATCCTTAGGATGAAAGTAGCTGTAATTAACTGCTAATAAATTAATAAATAATGAGAGCAATAGTAATAGCCCACAAGTCAATGTACATTGAAAACGTGAAGGTTTTTTCCCTGTGTGGCCTGCAGAGACTCACCTCAGGGTCTGCCCTTCTCAGATATGTTCAATTTGGGTCATGATTGTGATTAGGTCTGACATTCATTTTAGCTTACAGCTGGTAATTAGCGACATTTCTGTTGATGATAAATAAGCCTATGCATCATGCTTCTGCTGTGGATTGCTGCTGGTGGTCTGAGGAAGGAAACATAAATCATGACTGTTGTCAGGTTTGACACAGCCTGATTCTGGCCTCACTTGCACTTACTCCTGTTAGGTTGCTCGTGAGCTATGTGTGTTTTTTTATCTGCACCATTCTAAGTAGAAGCAGAGAAAGAGCAGCAGAACAGCTGCTAAGAAATCTTCCACTTCTTCCCCAGCATCATAGAAATTTAGCCTTCATTTAGAAAAGCATCAAGGCATACATTTGCATTTAATATATGCTAATAGCTTTCTGGATCAGGATCTGTAAAGCAGGGTCTGTGACTTATGCAGTTCTTTTGGAGCAGGTGAGCAGATTGTGTAAAGATCATTGATAAATAAGTTGAGCTGTTGGAAGTGGAGATGGGAATTAAGTACACCAATGGATTCTATACTGAACAAGATCATTATGGTATATAGCAAGGTTGTTCACCAATACCACTATTGACTCATGAGATATGTCAGCCTGTTTGTGAATCAAAGTGACATTAATATAGGAGAAAAAAAAAACAGTATTTTGAGATTCTCAGCCACAAGATGCTGAAGAAATCCAGAAATGCCACAGACGTTGAGCTGGCGAGCACTGTCTCCATTTTATGGATCAGGAATTTGAGAAACAATGAAAGTAATTATTCTGTTCGAGGATTTCTCTGCAGTGGGGTATGGAAAGACGTGGAATATAATTCCAGAGTCAACACTTTATTTAGATATGTGTAAGGATGAAAAGCATAAGGACCATATGGCCAAGGGTAAACCTTAGGAAAACTAGAAATGTAATAACACAACTATCAAACTTTGCTTCTTGCATTACCAATAAGCCTGGGATTTACTTTTTTTCCAGAGTGTCCTGAACCACTGTGCTACACAATTGCCTTCCCAATTAATATAAGTGTGTACTTCAGAGCTGAAGGAAGCATAAACAATTTTGGGGATTATATGGACATGAAGCATTTTTGCAGGTCTTGCAACCAGCTGTGCCTCCTGGGCAGGCCTCCTTGCCAATCCCTGTGCCTTCCTTTGTCTCTGAGGGTAGAAATCCCAAGGCTGACTGCTTTCAGGCTGGATTATGTCATCTCCTAAAGGCAGGGCCAGCCTCCCTCCAGCGCTTTCATGCAAGTGCAGTTGCCAGAAATTGTAACAGTTTTATCACTTTCTGCTTTCGTGGAATTAAATTGAGGTCCTTGCTCAGGCACATGTTAATCATGCAGGGAAGATTGGCCTCAGCAGTGACTGGAAGCATTGGTGTGAGGAGAGAGAGACAGGTGTGTGAAAGGAGGAGAATTACCATGTTTGCCTCCTGCTAGTTTATCTGAATCTCAACAGTATTTTTTTTCTGATGGTGTAATATATTTTGAATTAAGGCTTCCCTCAGACCTCCCTGACATCTGTGAATGAGGAGAGATTTATTGGTGAGTTTGAAGATTTGCTGCCGTATGCATCTGGGCCTGGAGCAGAAACATCTGCTGTTGTATTTTTTTTAATAGCCAGAGGCTTCTTTTTTTAAGCAGTCAGTGCATCCTCAGATTTATTCTGTGCCAGTCCATAACCACCCATAGCAAAAATAGCTGTACGAATTCTTACAGGAGAAGGAATTAAGCTCATTTCTAATAATAATTAAAAAATAAGGAAAGCAAATTTACACATGTTTTTGAAAGATTTCTGGCTTTTTCTCTGCTCTGAGAAATTGTCCTGTTTCTTAACTGTAGTGTTCTGTTTTATGGCCATCCCCCCGACCTGCCATGTTTTGCTCTTGACAAACTGGGAGTCTGGATGAGCTCAGGTGGCTCAAATTCACCTGTAAAACAAGGTGCAAACTTTTTCCCAAGCCAGAAGGCCTGGAGGTCTTGGAGGTTTTCTTCAACACTTTCCTCTAGCTTCTTGCCAAGCCTTTCCATCGCTTGTTCATTTCACAGCTCCATAGTTGGATAGGACTTTAAGACTGGTAGTTGATTTTGTTTCAGCAGAAGAAAAATCCTCTTCACTCAATAAAAGAATGCCAAAAAGAGCCAGCATGGGTTACAAAGATGTCTGGAATCTGGACCTCAGGAAACAGTGGCTTGGCTGGAGTGTGGAGCCATGTACTTGAGTTTGAAATACCTCTTCCAGTGTATATTTGGCTAATACCAGATTGACTTGTATCAGGTCAAATCTTAAAACATTTTTTGTTCTCCGTGTGACTCTAACTTATAAGGATGGAAGGTTGCACGAGTTTCATGTCAGGAACAGGACGAGCATTCACATTTGCATCCTTGTTGAACCGATTGTGCGTTCTTAGTTCAAGAACGCTGGTGTAACTGTTCTGCTGGTGTAACTGTGTTTGATTTTATATCTATCTACTCATGCAACTATAGCTGTCTTTTGTATATGTAACGTTAGTGCAGCCAACGAATTGAACTGTGTGTTTCTCCCAGAATCCAGGTAATCCTACAAATCTTACATGTAGGACTATCTGATGAATACTGTCTGACACATTCCCCAAAGTAATTTTGAGTGAGATCCAGCTGAACTACCTCTGATTTATTCAAGTCTGGTGTGTTGAACTTCAAAACAGTATTTCTAAACAGTGCTCAGGTGCTGATTTTGGTCTTTCCAATGGCCTTTGTAGAGTCATTGAAGTAAAAACAAAATTTTTGTCCAGGAGCTGAGAGTACCTCTTTCTGTGCTCATTTGGGAACCATCTCAACAGTATACGCAGCAAGAATAAGTTTACCATTTTTTCCCAGTTGCAATTCAGTGTGAGAATGAATATGAAGAAAACCAACCCTCTTCTCTTTTAACATTATGAAACTAGATTTCACTCTTATCTATACTAACTCTAGATGGACAGAATAAACTGGATTTTAAGCTGCCGATCACACATTCACAAAGAGGATTGTGTGTTTCTTAGGAAAAAAAAATCAATGCTTACATGCTTTATTGTCCTTTACAAGTGAAATTCAATCATTTGGTTCATCTGAGAAGTTCCTTTGTGCCATGCTTGTACCTTAGGTCATTGAAATTTAGGTGTGACTGTGTCTTATGTCTTCTCTGCAGTAATTTGCTAGGATGTCAGTCAGTCCCTTTGTTTAAACTGCAGTGGTATTTCTTCTGAAAACAAAGGATGAGAGAAAGATTTTCAAAACTATCAGAGATCTCTTTGATAGTGAAAACAAAACCTCAAAAGTGTATTTATTTTCTATCTGCAATGTGCACATTTGCATTCTGATAGAGCTCAGATATGTGTAATTTTACCATGTGTAAGCTGATTTCTTTTACTTGGCAAGTTAAATGTAGAGCTGTCCTGCCTTTATAGGATTCAAATTATAGAAAGAGCCTTTCTCTCTCTTCCCCATGTTGTTATTTTTGATGGATCCTTTGACTTGCAATAGCTTTGTTATCCTATTCACAAAAAAACAAACCCAAACAAAAAACCACAATATGACTTGTAAAGAAGAATTTCTATCTTATCAAATGGTGGTTACCTACACTTATTTTCCATAAAAGCCTCACTTATTTAAAAAACAAAACAAAACAAAAAAACCCAGAATAATTGGTGAGTATCATGCATTCCTTGGGAGATGTGGTTAATCAGTGTGGAAGCACAGTCAATTTAAATTTGCTTTTGTACCTGCAAATGCTTTCTTCAGTGCTCTACCTGTTAAAACTGCAAGCAAGGAGTCTACAATTAAATTATGTAGTCATTTGTTTTTTATTAATTAGGTTTTGTCCAGTTCTCCTTTCTAATTTTGCTGGCACTTGTGTATATTTTCTGGTCTCAGACGCTTAATTTAGTTGATCTGTCCTTGGAAATGTTACTTTTTCATCAAGTTACGGCATTTGTATAATTAAAAATAAAAGCACAACATCACCACATGCATCTTTATTGACTTGCTCCCCATCTACTTGTGGTCAGCCAGCAGGGGATCTCTGCTCTGTGCTGCTGAGTGCTTCCTGCTCGATTCCTATCGGTGTAACGCACCCTCAGATCATCCCACGTGAGCAAACAGTGTTCCAGCAGGTAAATCTGCACAGTCCCAGCTGCAGCCCAGCACATCTTCCAATAAATCTGCGTCAGGATTCCACCTGAGAGTTGAGCTGAAACCTGGCGTGCACTGAGTGCAACGTGTGGGGAGGAGTAACCCGGTTCTGAATTTTTAAGTGCGTGTGCCACGATAACCTTACATATAAGAAATAGTGCAAATTACATTTTAATGCAGTAAATCCTGAGAATAGCAACATAAAATTATAGTTTGGATCCTACAGGATCCCCATGCTGCCTAGGATTCCTGTCCCAGTTTAAAGAGTTGCAAATATCTCCCATTCTGGTAAAATATGCTTGTCCAGAAACAATGGAGCTGTTAGTCTATGGACGTAGAATCACAGAATGGCCAGGGTTGGAAGGGACCTCAAGGATCACAAATCTCCAGCATGCCTGCCACATGCAGGGCCACAAACCTCCCCATCTAATACCAGACCAGGCTGCCCAGGGCCCCAACATCAGCCTTTATTTTGTCCTTATTATGAGCTGTTCAAATGTATCTAGAGGTAATTTTAGCTGAGGTTTTAAATCCATTCTGCTTTCTCTTGAAGATGACCAGAATTAGCATTAAGACTGCTGAACGTGTTTTCACAGCACATATTGTGCATTTTCAGTAAATTTTCAGTAAATCAGTGCTTGCGTTCTTCCTTCTCTTTGTTTATATTATTGCTGGTTTTTCTTTTTTAATGAAACTATTTAAATGAAATTATTGCAGAAATAGCCTACAATTCCTGTTTAAAAAAAACAAGGCACATTGTTGTCCCACCCATCCTAACCTAAATTCTCCTTAGTCATGCTGATAGCATTTCAGTCTTGACTGGCTGGGAGAAGCCAATGCAGTCAGAAGCAGTAAATTCTCAGTTTAGGCAGATGGGAATAAACACTTTCAGATGATTTGTTCAGTATGTTAAGACATGGTTTATTATTTTTGTGTAATGTATCCATATTTAAGCTTCCTTAGACGAAGAATGATTAAAATATTGTCCAGTAGGAAAAGGACTTTGAGGAAAATTGGGCTTGCAAGGCCAGACAGTATGTCCTAGGTGCAGAATCTGAGCCGACTGGAGCTCACCATAGTACAGTAAGTGAAGAAGAGGAAACTAAAAGAAAACAATTTTGCTTGAGCAATTGGAGCTTATATAAGAAAAGAAAGCTGAAAAGATTAGTTTCATAAGGTTGCTTGAAGCAGCGTAAAGCGAGTAAAAACTTCTGGATTACAGCACAGAGAGATTTAAGGACCCTGAAAGGCTGAAAATGCAGCTTGTGTTTGTAAAGCAGTATTTATAATTAATGTGAAAATGGTGATCATCCCTTTTACCTGCCCTCATTGCACCAGTAAGATAAAAATAAATTGTTCGTTTCTTAAACTCTTCATTGACAGAACAGGCATTTCTTGGAGCTGCTTAAAGCTCCAATCTAAAAGTATATCATCATGGGGCTTGAACATCAATTGGCAAAAGCTGTTCGTATGATTAAATTATAAGTCTAAAAATCCCATATGAATAGAATGCTTTGTGGAGGAAGCCAGCAAGAATGAAAATATATATTTTGTATTAAAGATAATGTATAAGAAGCTGTGGATCTCTCTGGTTAGTTGAGCACAGAAGCTAAATCACCACTGATTATTTCTGTATTGAGTGTAAGCTGCACCTGCGAGACCTCTCCTTGACAGCAAGCTTATTGTTTTCAGTGCTACGGTAAATCACATTAGAAAACTCTCCTGCCCATTGGAGAAATTTTCAAATAATCTATTAGCTGTCTGTGCTCCCTGCAATCCCAGCTGCATGGGAAAGAATGCAGAATCCTGAGATCAAGGTCCTGCTCAAGGCCATGTGTGAAATCTTGCACCTGGATCAACCTTTCCTCTCACTTGAGCTGATGCTGTGGCAGTGAGACAATCCTTCCTCTGCTCTTTCCTGACTTTCTCCATTGTCCTCTAGATCAGAAACCAAGTATATGTGGATTAGACATCCTAACATGCACTGCATTGCCATATGCAGAGTCCTTGTTTCACATCAAAGATGAGAATTTTGCTACAATTGCATGTTAGTAATACTCCAAGTAGACCACTTTACTGGCCAGGTGCAAAATGACAATGTGTATTGGTACACTATGACTTTTTAGTCCTGTACATCCATCTGTTCTTTTATCGACTCAGAAACTAAAGTTCTGAAGATGTCCAGATTATTTCTTTGAAGAGCATCCTACATAAAACGTATTAATTCAGAGCTTTGTCTTTTTTCTGTCCACAGCTTTGAGGCTGTTGTTACTTTGGATGATTTTGTCCTCAAGACCTAAGCCAAAGGTCACCAACACCCAAAGTCCTTCCTTTGACCTCTGCATCTTGACTCCTGTGTACATTTGCAAATCAAACAGTTCCTTGGACGTTGTTCACTCATTACTTAATTCAGGAAAGTGAAAGATTCATGCTTGTTTTCTCCTGGCAGCTGTAGTTCTACCAGTTCTGTTTTTTATCTTTTTGCAGAGGGATGCCAAAGAAAGTATTTCATTTGCCTGTACAAGAAGAGAATAACGTAGCCACTATTACCCTGCCTAGCAAACTCTCTCTCTGTGGTCCCGGGGAGCAGCTAGGAAGCCTGGGTAGTTTGAAGTCCATGCTGGGCTTTTTCTGGTTTGCTCAGGCCACGGAAATACAGTAAAGACTTTCTGTCAGAACAACTCTGATTTACTGTCTGGCCTATTTCCTTGTTAGAAACTTAGACTGTTGGTTTGTGCATTTGCTTTTCTTTTCTCTTTAATCTCTTTGCTTCCACCTCCAGTTTAATTGCAAATTTAGGTGGACACTGAGGGAGCTGATTACTTTTGGAGTCAGAAACAGTCTGAATGGAATGAGGAATGCAACCTTAGGCCTCTCCGTATTGGTGGAAACAATAGTTATCACTATAGCAGTTATTTATAACACTTCTGTGTCTCCAGGACAGCTAATGTGCCATTATACCTCATTTTTGTAGTTAAGAAATAAAAACACTGTGTACAAATGGTTATTTATAACTCTCAAGGATAAGCTGTGATTCTGATCTTATAAATGCTGCTTCTGCGTAGCCACCGATTCCTTGAATTGACGTTATTGTGATTTATAGAGTCACTATCTGATCCCTTTTTACCATAACATTCTTGTTTTGCATATGCTTTTCTTATAGTCTCCAAGCCAGCTTGTATTCTTATCCCACTTCCTGTTCTAGCCAAGCCAAATCATCAGACATCTGGAGCCATTTACATTGCAATTCTTTTTAGGAGATAAAAAATAGCACAGGTTCAGTGTCACCATTTCATTTCTTCAATGCAGGGCTCCCTTCTGCTAGGAGCCACGCAGCAGCGCTGGGAGCTGGCCCAGGAGCCCCAGGAGTGTACTGAGCAGGTTGAGCCTGGGCTGGCTCCTCTTTGCAGATACATAAAGAGTGAGAAAATTGCCAGTCTGCTGCTATGACCCAGTGCTACAACAAAGGCTGAACAAAGAGCTTATGATCTTGAGAAAGATTTCTTTGGCTAATTTGGGATGCACACTGAGGTCAGGATTTGGGTTCTTGTTGCTTATTTTTGAAACAACTGCAGAGAAAACAAGACGTGCTGCACTGGGTTATTATTAACTTGCTGGCTTTGCTGTCAGACTAATGAGCCTGTCATAAGAGGTTTCATTCCAAATGGCGAAAATTATTTGGATGAAACAATACTAGAAGGTGTAAGAAAAATTTGTATCCTATTTTTAATGTAAATGGGGGAAAACTATCCAACAACATACAGCATTATCTGCTGCCTTCAGGCTATTGCGTGATCACAAGGCTTTGGGGCAGAGAAATGGGCTTCAACACATTTAGAAGAAAGTTGTTCTTGAGATCTGAAAACTTGGTGCTTGTGAGAATGGTTACCTGAATGCTTTGAAGGTCCCACTTTCTGGTTTGTTTTTAAATAATACATGTTGCATACAGTGTGTTCCTGAAGCAACACACATTCTGGAATGGGTATGGGCTGGATGATAGTACTGCTGCTCTCAGACCTCGTTATGTTTGGCTCATGTTTTGGACTTATTTTACAGTGAAAGAACACAGATTTGTTGGTGATCAATAGCCAAAGAACTTAGCTGAAGAATGGTGAACATGTTCTGATCACTGGGAACTCTGGGTAGAGGTAGAGTTTCCAGCAGTCCTCAATGGAACCAAAGCACTTGCTCAGACGGTGTCAGCAAAGCAATCAGTTGGTGGAGAGGTAAATCTTCATCCCAACATCAGAGGAAGCTGTGAGGCAGTCTTAAAGGCAAAAAGAAAGCAAAGGGGGGTGGCTGAGGCTTCAGTCCTGCAAGCTCTAGGGCTCATTTGCAATCATCTCCTCTGCTAAGCAAACTTTGGCATCCCTCATCCTCTCAAGGTTCTGGAATCTCTGTTTTCTGCCTCTCTGCTTGGTGTAATTTTGTATTTTGAAAGTGAACAGCAATCTGAATTTTGGTCCTTAAAGACAGTGATGAATGCTGACCTGGTGACGACAAGTCTTTCTGCTCCTGAACTTACAGTATGCACATGAGTCTTGTTTTTGTAACCTTTCCTCAGCAACCTTGAGGGCTAAAAACAGGGCAGGGAGGAACTGGATTTCTCAAGTAATTACATCAGTCTGGATACCAAAGCTTCAACATTACTCTAAGCAGTGTGGAACTTTGGATAAAACTTACACGAAGATGATGTGTGTGCCACTTCACTATGAAGGAAAACTCACCATTGTGTTCTGAGAAAGGGATGGTGCTGACAGAAATGAATACAGTATAGTAAATAAAGCCATCCTGCTTGGAGTCAGTCTAGCCTCAGCTTATGCAGATATACTTCCAAACACTAAAGGTGTTTATTTTAGAGGAGAACACAATTAAAATGGAGGAAAATTGAAGTCTCTAAGCAAATGTAAAGTTTCAACTGCAGTTAATCAGTGCTGACAGCAGATACTGCCCTCTTTCTCTGCACACAGGAAGAATTCCTACAAAGATAACCGCCTGCACCACCAAGCACGGTGATAGCAAACAGCACTGGCAGCCTAATGAGCGAGCCTTCATTTTATATGATAGAGCTGTTCCTGCTTTTCAGACTTCATTCATTTTTATGATGTCAGCTTGAAAACCAGGTTGCAAAACTCTGCTCTGAAACGTTAAAGCTTTTTGCAGGCAGCAGTCTTGCTAAAAAAGGGGAAGGACTGGGTGCCCAGCACAGCTGGCACAGCCATGGGGGGAGCTGGGGTGGCAGCCCTGGGTCTGCCTGCTTTGGGAGCGGGGCTGTGCATAGGAGCACAGCGTGCAGCTCTCTGCTCCTTGTGCTTTTTGCCATGTTGTATCAAAACAGGAGGTTGGAAGGGAGTTTTTCTGATGGAAAGGAGAAGTGTTTTAATGTTGGAGAATACATTTAATACACGGCCCTTTCATTAAGCAGGCAGAGATTTGACTGTGTTTTATTGATGCAAAGGGCCAGGCTTTTGTTAAAAGAAAAAGACATTGTGTCCATGGGAAGCAGCTCATGTTTGGGAAGTTTGGTTTTATGAAACTTTAATTGCTTCTTGAAATAAAAAGCTTTAAACAGGAGATAGAACCTCAAGTAAACAGGCCTGTGCGAGGCTGAGCTGTAAGTAGTCAGTCAAGTGAGGGAAATGTTTCTGCTGGGGGCTGCAGTGACCTATGGGATCATATGTAACCCATGATATCCAAGTTCCTATGCTCAGAAAACTGTTCCTGTGCTGCCTCTGCACAGTGTAGTCTGTTCCCTTTTGCAGTCCCCTCCTATGTGGGCAGTCACTGTGCCAAGAGAGTTCCTAGGTTTCAGATCTCTGGTTGCCAGCTCTTTTTGTTGATAATCTATCCATATTTATTTATACACGAACACAACATCCATCCATCTTCAGACTCCAGTCTCTTACCCTAGCAAGTAAGGCTTAGCTGGGTGTAAATCTTTGATCAGCATGGGAGCAGAGATCTTCAGCTACAGTGATTCTGGGAGTTCAGGTATAAGCTGGTTTCTGCACTTTATTCAGGCTTCTTGGCAGCAGTTGGAAAATTTATTTTCTTGCAAGTTAGAATTTTCTGAACCTACTTTTGGGGTTCAGGGAGATGCTGAAAATGGTGCCTGCAGGTCTGCTCAGGCTTGATTAATGTCAACATGCATTGGGGTTCCATAAAGAACATCTGAAGGAGTCACAGCTGGTCTCCTCTCAGGTTAAAAACAACCCCTCACTGGTTTAAAAATATGGGATTTCAGCCTCCATAGAAATGTGATTTGAATCTCTCACCTGGGAAGGGATGGAGCACAGACTGGAGATGGGGTGATCCCAAAAAAGCCATGCCATGTGTCCTATTCTGTCCTGGCTGCTCCTGCAGGCTCGGGGACAGCAGGCAGCGGTATGGCTGATCCCACTCTGCAGTGGCCTGGAATTCCATCTCAGCCAGCTGTGCAATGCATCCTGTTAGCGTGAGGCTGAATCGCTTGAGAGACCCTTTACGTGAATAAGCAGATTACCTGCTCCCTTAATGAGGAATTTCTTTGGTGTCAGATCTATCAGGGAAACATATCACTGACCAGAGCATTTATCCCTGCATGCTGCTTCTGTAGAGATGTTGCCTGTAGCAACATTGATGTCAGCAGCTACCAAGGAGTTAACTCCTTGGACCCACCACAAATATTCATAGATTTCAGCAGAAGGTTTGTGTTCAGCCAGGAGACAGATCATAATTCCACAGAAATCCATGTTTAGTGCCTTCCTTTGGACTGTGCCAGGTGGGAATTTTGGGGATCTGTCTCTGACTCTAAGCAAATGCCTTAACCAGATAACCCAGTGTTTTGTTAAAGCAGTAAGTCTTCAGTTCAGGATTCTTAGCTTGCACTGCATCTGTGACTCCATTACTGAGGATTGCCCTCTGTTTCCTTCTACTGTTTTGGTGTTAACCCCCCTTCTCCTTCCCCTCCCCATTTTAAGACATTTCCACTACTTTACAGAATATTCTGAGCTTGAAGCCGTTGCCTTTTTCTTTGGAATAGGACTTCTGACTTCATAAGAACCAATTTGAGCAAAATAAATATATCCTTCTCAAAGAGAAACCAGGGAGAACTGCACGTTTCTGCTGCAAAACAAAACTTAGAAAGCAAAGATCTTTCTTTGTAGGGATTCCTTTAATTATTAGGGTAATAACTGCATGTTTTTGAATTCATACACAGTTGTGTCCTTCGTTAGACAGTTTGGTCCTTTTTACAAGCAGGTATCTGATACTCATTACTCAGTCAAACAGGCATTGTATTAAAGCTTGGGGGAGTTCATGTCCTTCTCTGGAGAGTAATGTAAAATGTGACAAAGCTCTAAACAGTGATGTGGGAAACAGGTGCCACTGGCATGGAGGATAACAGAGGGGCCAGGGGAGAGGCTATGAGAAATGCACATACTCTGCATTACGTGGTTGTGTGAGTTCAGAATGAAAACACTGCAGAGCTTTTATACGGATTGATGTTGCCATTTGCTGTAATTTCTAGCACCTCCTTCATCAAATTAATAGCTGGAGCTTTTCCTAACATTCTCCTCCAGGAAAAACAAACAGGCAACCACTCTTGTCTCTGCATCTGCATGAAGCTGTCTGGGAGAAAGAGTGCCTTGTGTTCAGAGAGCAAGGAAGGCGACCAGAGGGAGGAGATGCACCCTGGAGGTAAATGTTATGAGCTCTGAGTGACCTGAGTTTGACTGTCTGAATCACTGCTGGGATACCAAGCACCTAAAGGCACAGCATAGTTCTGCATGGCTGTCCAGTCCTGTGCTGCGTTCAGTTTGAGCAAGGAAGGTGTGAGGTGGGAGGGAGCTGGAGGAGCAGCTCCATGTGTGGGAGGTCAGCATCATGCCTCATAGAGACCTGTTGCAAAGGGGTGATGCTTAAATCACCGTTTATAAACTGAGAAGTTAGAGACTGCAGCTCTGTAGCTGTGAAGAATATGCCTCAGTAACCCAGGTGTGGGTTTATGGAAACACAGCCAGTGCACTGCTACAAAGGCTGGGCTCCTTCTTCCTTCAGGGTGTCACACACTACATAGGATTTTGTGAAAACAGCACTTGAGGGCGTCTTGACAATGTGTGTGTGCCTGATGAGCATCAACTGAGTCAGGGTCAAGAGTAAAATTTGTCAGTGTACAGTGGGGGCACAAGAGGATGTAGTGGCTGCTAAAGCAGCTGGCTGCCATTATAAATGAGCCTTCATAAAAAGCAATAAAACCAATTACCCATTCCCCAAACACAGAGCACAAGGAGAAGATCAACTATTCCTCCAGACTGTGTTCTTGCTACAGCAAAATAAAATTTAGTGGCAGCTTGGAGAGGCAGCCTGCTGTTACCAAGCTGTGCTGGATGTCCACCAAACCAGGGCTTACATTTGCAGCTGCATTGGTGTAAAGGTGACCTGAGTCAGAAGGGATACAGCTGGTGTGTTCTTGAGTTCTGGGGCAGAGGCTGGATCCTGCATGGGGCAATAGCAGCAAATCTATGTTGCTGCCTTCCTCTGCCTGGTAGAGGTACGCTGCGGGTCTTTCCTTCTAGGAACTCATGCCTGGAGAGTGCTGGAGGAGGCTGGGAGCTAGCCCAGGTTCTGCTAAGGCCAATGTATTGTACCTCAGAGATTGAGAATAATTTGTTTCAGGCAAGTTTGCCTCATCTCTTTTCTAATTCTTCTGCCTCCTCAGCTGCTTGTCCTCCCTTCTTCAGGCAGTCTTGGCTGTGGCTGAGAGCTGCAAAGAGGAGATGGAGACAGTGTGTATCTGTAATGCAGGTGATTCCCTGCGTGGTTTAAATCTCCCCTTTCAGCTCCGAGTCCTGACTCCGCTGTGCTGGGTTGGGACAGCTGGCTGTGCAGCTCTGGGGCTGCAGCACGTGTCCAGTTTGTGTGCTCGCAGGGAAGCCGCAGTGGTACATCAGAACCACCGCTGATGCTGGCTGGCCTAGATCCATTGCAATGTGTTTATGCCCAGCAGGGAACACTTTGACTCATAATGTGTTTATTCCAGGAGGATATTACAGTTCTTTATGTCTCTCTGATACAGCTGGGACATCATGGAAGGCTTCAGAAGAATGAGGAGTTGATCCCTAGAACCAAAGGCTTGTAGCCCCTCTGTAGAAATCTAGGAGTGCAATTATGAACAGAATCTGATATTTAGTAATCAGCTTTTATTTGGAAACTGAAATTTGCTTTGTGCAGATGACTAAAAAATAAAAGGGCTAATTTTTATTAGATGATTTTTTTTTCATTAGATGGGATTTTCTATTCTCCAAAAAGAGGAAAACATTAAAACGTGAAGCAAGGGATAAAAGCTAAATTCAGAGGAGACAAGCAAGGAGTGCTATATGTGACTTTACACATTATTTCTTTTTTTTTGGTATCCAGAGCACTTTGCACATTGGTGTCCCACATTTTTTCTCCTTATATAAGGAGACACCAACAAAATTGCAAAACAAAACTCTAAACTGCTTCTACACACAGGAAGCATCCTGCACAACATCTGATGGCTGCCGGGTCCAGGGGAGCTCACTGGGAGTGCACCCTCTGTGCCATTTCTTTCCATTTGTGCATCACTTCTGTCTTCCAACCCTGCACCTCCCCAGCTCCCCCCATCCCACAAATGTGCAGTTAGGCCTCAGTGTCAACCTGCAGGAAGTTCACTGTGCTGCTGCATGAGAACACGAGCCCTAATCCCAGCATCTACCATGCTCCCTAGCCACAAAATGAAAATAAGCAACCATGATGTACTTAGATGCAGTTTCTGCTGGTGCAAATTGTACGTACGCTCTTGAGTTTTGCACCTGCCTGTTTGCAAGGGATGATTTAGGCTGTCTGGCTGGAATCTCACTTGGGCTTCTTGAATTCCTGCCTTCTCTACATGACTGCTGGTTCTCATCTTGTGGCTGCACAGCTCTGGCTTCTGCAACAGGATCTTTGCTCCCATGTGCAAAATGCAGAGCAGCCTGAGGCTGCTAAAGTGTGTAAACAGAGAAAAATCAACTGGTGGTTGGCAACAGTGTGATGCTGAACATGGTATAACCTCAGGATCAAATACTTTGAGGTGTCCCTGGATGTGCTATCTGCAATGTTTTCCATGCAAAATGCCATGTTATTAGTGCAATACCCTGAAATATATTCTCTACACATAACCTGTCAAGGGCCATTCTGAAATGTGTTCACAGGGTGACTCACAACTGCTTTCTGGGGCATTGTTTTCTATTATAAATACAATAGCCAATCCTGCAAATTGCTGCCTCATTATTGCCTATTTATGGAAGAATGCTGCCTCCAATGAAACAGCCGCTATTAATTTTACTACTGGTCATGTGAGTATTTAAAAAATGATGTGTGGTGCTGCTTTTAATATCTAAACTTCTTTAAATTATAAGATCAGACAATAAACTTGCTTAAGGTTGGAGACTTGGGTTCATAATATGTTTCATTACAGAGTCCAGCATCACAGCATTTCATGCAGATTCAGTGAAATTCTGCATAGAAGCAGCCATAATACATCAACACCTGAATTTTCAGGATCTGATTGGATCATCACTTGTTTTCTTGTGTCATTTTTGGAGTATAAGATGCAGGCGTGAGATACATCTGTAGGAATATGTGGGAATGTTTCTGAGGCTTGAGCTGGCTTTGTACACAGTCAGTCCTTGGCAGGTTAATAGCACTGAGGTACATCCTTAGCCAGGGTCATTCTGTGTTTAATCTTGAGGATGAAGTATATCAGGTGAAGTGAAGATTACTAAGATGGCTGTCTTGGTAATCACTGCCAATTCCCAAATGAAGTATTGAAATATTCTAACATACTTAAAGCTAATCAAATACTTCTCTGTTTTGCTGAAAAAATCATCTCTGAACACAAAGGCAAGAAGTATTTGGTTTGATTTCCACCAGCCCTCTCTAATATACAATGGCATTTGTGACAATGTTTTTGCTAAAAACACTAATATTGCTTTTTAAATGTTCAGTCATTTCTAAAAATTCGACTAATTATTTCAGAGCCCTACCAAAGATTCCTGCATTTATGATGTTGCTCCTGACTTATCACTCAAGTCACTGTGATGTTTTCTGCCACATTGGTTCCTACATTAAAAAACCTGAGCCTGTCTCCTGTTAAAGCCTGGATATACTGCTTCATTTCCCAGCAGAGCAAAGTGACCTAAAACTTGATGAAATGTCACTCATCCTTGAAAACTGAAAATGGTTTACACATGTTTTGGTTTTAGATGGAGATATCATTGAATGCCTGCCCCGTGACTCTTCCCATATAAATCCAAATTCTTACAAGAAATTCAGGATAGGTTTTAGGAACTTGTTACAAAGGCAGAAAAAAATGAAAGGAGAGCCGTGCAAATTGTTGGAAATTGTTTGGCTTCCTGTTCCAAGAAGAGGAAAAAGATCTTTAGGGGTTGAGGATTGCCATATGTTTGGAGTTGATTATTTGTCTTGTCAAGATCAGTTAGAACAGGGCTTGGATTAAAACTGGGAATAATGTGTTTGTTATACAGAAAGTGGGATTTGCCTGTGTCATTAACAGACAACCTAATATTCTTGGGTATCTGAAAAGCTGGTGGGCTTTGGAGATGCTGGAGAATGGAAGTTGACTGTCTCCTCCTATGGAATTGTATAGGACTAAGGAAGATTTGGTTCATGGCTGTGTCCCCAAGACAACGTGATTGTATGCAAACGGGTCTGCTTTATTTTGTATAAGGTTCCTGTCTGTGTGAGATGACTTTATGCAACAGGTGGCTGGAAAGTTCAGAAGGAAAAGCAGAAGGACATTTTTAGAAGCATGAGTCACTGGTGCATATACACACTTTTCTTCTAGTGATGAATTTCTGGCAGAAGTCATATCTGACAACTTTAGATACAAACCTGCTTTGTTTTCAACCTCATGTTTGGAGCTGGTCTGGTTTTGTTTTTGGGAATATACCCAAGATTTAAGAGGCAGTTTTATGTAGCATTTGTCTGCTTGCTATGTGGCATTTGTTCTCAACGGATACAAGTTGGGAAGGGGAATTAACACTCCACTAGGAAAGGAGAAGCCTATTTTTTGAACAAATATTCTCTACGTCTTCTTTGAACAAGTTTACAGCTCTTTGCCAATCAGTAAAAGATAGAGAGCAGCAGATTGCTCTAGTATTTATCATTAATTTATCATTACTTTTGGACTGTAACTTTAATGTCAGTAGCTACTCCAACTTACATCAGATGGATATGTGCCCTACAATAAATTTCAGTTTTAATACTAATGGCAGACAGTATAAAACCTGTAAAGGATTACATCTAAACATTACATCTAATAAGCAGAACTATGAATAATAGAAAAGGGCAGCTAAAAAGAAAGTTAACTCATTCCTTCCCTCGTTAGTCATATTTCAGTATTTCTAAAGGAAGAGATCTTAAAATCTACTTACAGAACATTAAATATCACTTGGAAGGAGGTAATTTGTGTAACAAGTTATTGCTGTTCAGAATTCCAGACGCACACACACCTGGCTTATGCCATTAGCACTTTAGCCCTTGCCTCATAGCTCTTGCAGAAGCTTCTAAACTGGCAAAAAGAGCAGTGGACTCTACAAAAGATTTACTCATAGTGAGCAGGAAGCATTTCTAATTTCCACTACTCGCATTATATTAAAAGACATCTTACTACTATGCCTTATATCTTCTATATTAAATCTTGTAATTTTTTGGAGATCCATTAGATGAATTTTCTGAGTGAGCAAGGCAGAGGAGCAGAAGAGGGGAAGGTTCTGAGGACATTCACCGCATTGGCCTCTTATTTTTATTTTTATTTTTAATTACAACATTTAATTTATACCATTTTAAAATGGTATCTTACAGTTACTTGAAAATGGTGTCTTATAATCAGATTATCATGTAGCAAGAACAAAACTGTTAGTATTTCTTACACATACCTGACATGTAACTATTACTCTTTTTGTCTTTCCTTAAGACACATTTCTAGGATCGTCTGCTTTCCTCCTGTGAAAAGGAGACAGTTTTGTTGAAACTCTGACAAATGCAAGTGTGGGTATTTAAAATTTGACCTTCCTCTCTGTATGTTTCTTATGCTTCAAAGAGGCTTACAAACAAACAAACAAACAAACAAACAAAAAAACAACAAAAACTAAACCAAACAAAATAACAACAACAATAACAAAACTACAACCAACAACAGTGGTTACTCTGATGTTTCATACCACAGGGAAGGAGCCCCTGTGTATTTCCTACTAGGCCTCTTAAGTATCTCTGGTATACTCCAGAGTCTGTGTTGGTATGGATGGTTATGAAATGATGATTCAGATTATGCACCAGAGATGTGATGCTGCAAAGCCCACAGCTGAATCATTAGCCCAGTTTCCATGTACTTCCATTCTGATCTACTTTTTGCACTATTAGGAGACCTGGGCTGAGTTCCCTCCCGTGCAATAAATGTAATGTGCGACCCTGGATGAGAGGGGGCCCTGGATGAGAGGGTTTTTCTGAAGCAATTCTTTACTTTTGCATGTTTAAATTATTGCAGCAAATTCATTTAGTTCTCCCTAGTTATTATTAATTTTTTTGAAATGCTGATAACCTGCAGCTCCCAGTGTCCCACTGACACTGGACTTGTGTGTAACGGATAGACTTGTAGGATGAGATCACAGCTCACACTGGGTTCTCAAACACAGGAGCTCCACAAAATTCAGCAGCCAAGAAGTACAAACTGCCATTGTAATGGGTACATCATTACTGAGACTCACCCAAATCAGCTGTGAGCTGTGCATACTGCCTTAGTGAAAAGGCCTTATTGGACTGAAGCAGTTCCTGATAACCTTCTTCAGGTGGATAGAAACAACAGGAATATTACCTGTGTTGTGTTGTAGAATTTAACAAGTACCAGTGACAGGAAAATGGGTTCAAATCCGAGGAGCTCAGTACTGTTTCTCCAGTACACAGCACTGCAAAATGCAGGCCTCTGGTTGGAAGCTCCATCCTGCAGAACAGAGCACCTCTTTGGCTTTTATAAAGGTCCAACAATGGTGCAGTATTTATCTCTGTAGTTGTGTTCACAAAATGCAAAACAGCTTTCCCTCTGACACTGCTTCTAGATACTGCATTTTAGTAATGGAGGAGTAGATTTTCAAAGGCACAGAGAGAAGTCAGGCTTCCCACCCCCTCTACGATGTGGCAAGAACGCACTTTGTATTCACCCATCTCTTATCAAATTTTGGCACTTATTGGAGGTAATGCAGTGGTTCAGAAATTGTGCTTAAAGTATCATGAAGAAGGGCTGAATTTTAATTGAATTTTTACTCTAATTCACAACTGGGGAATAGTGGCATAATTAGCCTAGCTTGACACACAGCGGTTTCTATAAATGCACCTGAGTGAGTCACAGGCATGGGAATAACATCTACTAGTATTCCCATTAGTGGGAATATTAAAAAAAAAAAAGAAAGAAATGAGGAAAAAAAGTCAGCAGACTTGGAGAGAGCCAGGAGAAAGCCAGGAAAATGACAAAGCTTCCATGCCAATGGAAGACAATGGATTTTCACTGCATTTCAGCAGTGCAGGGGATATTCAATAGGTAGTAAAATGGAACAATCAAATGCTGCTTGCATCCATTCCATACACATTTAACACAGCTGTCTGAGAACCAGAAATCAAATAGTCCATTTTGCTTCCCATTGCACCAATGCAGGAGATTGTTGTGAAGGCTGACTTCACCTATGCAAGTTTCCAAATTAACAAGCCTGGTGTCTAGAACCATCTGAACTGATTCTCTGGCTGGCACCAGCTGTTGTCCAACAACTTTGCTTCTCCTCTTCAGCTGAAAATGCAGCTCACTGTATCTACAGGTTAAGCCAAAGTGTGCCTTTAGAACAGACCAGCATTTGCACAGTTGATCCTGAGTACAGGCAGAAGGATATTTTTAGAGACTTCAAGTCCATCAGATCTTACTGTTCTATTCTATAACATTGTCTTCAGCAGCATTGGTACAAATGCCACTGTTTTTAGCAAGTGTACGATCAGCACATAGCTGAAGAAAGCATTTTGCATTCGTGTTGTGGCTTGTGGGATTAACCATGAGCTTTATATATATAGCATATCTTGCCAACACTGAATCAATTTAATGAGATTATTGGCAAAGATTATTATCTTTGAATGCACTTTCCCTGTGCCCACTTGTTGTGAGCTTCTTAGCCTTTCTGTCTCACACAAGCTTCTTTTGGTCAACACAACTGAAAGCAGCACAGACTCTAAGCTGATCAGCTCTAAAATCAGGGTTAAAAAGAACTCCCTCCGTTCTCAATCCCTTATTCTATATTAAACACAGCTAGCCAGGATGAATTTGGTCTTTGTGTCTTGGTAACTAGAGTTTCACTCAGGATTTTGTCTTCAATTTTTATACAAAGCAAACTGGTTATTAAAGTATCTATTAAAAATGCTGGTGATGCACCCAACAGAAAGCAATAGCAAACTAGGGAATGCCTAACTGAATTAGTAGTTGGAGGTGGGTATTGAACACGTTGTCTGGGTACTGTGGAAGTGATCGATAGAGAAGTATCTCGGTCTGACAGGCTGATTTTTGTATTGTTGATTGCTGCTCTCTCCCCTTGGCTGGTATTGTATTCCTTGAATGTTTCTAGAACAACAGGGGACAATAAAAAATACATTAACTCCTCCATCATTTCAGATTGATTTAATTGATTTTTGAACTGGACCTCCACTGGCAAGCAAGCTTAACTATTTAAAATGTGATGTATTGCAATGAAGGCAAATATATACGGAGAAATGTGGGTTTATTTTTTTCTCTCTTGTAATGGGGGTGAGTTGTACAAAAACAATTTCTATTTGTACAATCTGGGGGAAAATCTCCTCACTGTAATTTGGACATGAATTATCCTGATGGCCTTCTGAACAAGGCTGTCCCTCTTAGCAACAGTACAGGAGTCAATGGGTGCATCCCCTAGGTCAGAATTTCCTGATCAGGAGTCTTTTGTTGCTGGTGACATTGAGGCAGTATCTCATGCTGAGTTACAGGAACAATTAAAAGGTTGTCTAACTGAAGCCTGTTTTCATCATAGAGTCTCCTTGTATCATAGTGCTTTTATGTCTTTCATCTTCTGTATCCCAGAAGACTTTGATCTTAAGGAAGGGATTTAGTGGTGATAAATTTAGCAAAGAATGAAAAATGCTGGAAGACTTTTGAACAGCGAAGTAATGCTTTTAACCAGGATCTCATGTAATTTGAAGGATTTATCCTGTCCATAGGACTTCGGGCCATAAAGTCTTTTATTTTCCAGTTTATAGCCTCTCTCACTCGCTGTCTTAAGACAAGATGTGATGATCTGTCCCTAAAACGCCTTCCAACTAAAGTCCTGTGCTCTTCTTTATTTCTCTACTGACATCCAAGAAATATGTCTGAATTTACCTAAAGCTTGATGTATTGTCAGAAGAAAATCTCTGTTCTTTGGAGTCACCTTCTGTCATGGAGGCTGTTGTCATTTGGGCTTGCTAGTCATTATTCCGGAGGAGGAAATGTCATTGTATTGGTAAATTGAGTTGGGTTCATAGTTCCATAGAAACTGGTGTAATGATCTCTGAAGTGTTATAGAAAATGAAAAGCTTTCTGCATGTCTGTTACCTGTGTGACAGCAAAGATGCGGAGAGTGGTGCAGTGTGAAGTGAGTGCTCCTGTGACCGCCTGTCCTGTCTGCGGCTGGACCTTTCTGAGTGGAAAGGAGGGAACAGACCATGCCAGACTCAGTGACATCTCCCTTGTTCTCCCTTGTTCTTTTCTTCACCCGTATTTTCTGCTGCTGCTTTTGTGAGAGAGATAGGCCATTGCAAGTATTGTGTTGCAACACTGACCCGTTGTATTGTGTCGGATTTTGCCTGGAGCTTTGAAGAACGCTTTTCCTCTTTCAAAAATCACTCTTCTGTGCCCACAGAAACACTGTCTGAACGAAACACTGCTTGTTCAGCTCCATAAAGACAGGTCTGCAGCCAGGGCTGTGCTCCTGCAGGTGGTTGTGTTTCACTGATGGGTTGGAGGTGTTCAGTCAAGCACTTTTGTACGTTCAGCTTGTAAAGAAACAGCTAATCATGCATTCCCCAGGCAAAACTCTAATCTGATCAAATGTTGACCATAAAGCATGACTTTTCAGACTGGTCTGCTAAATAGTCCCAGTTCACTTACATAAATAGTCAGGTCAAAAAAACCCAACAATGCAGAGTGAAGAATGTGCTCTACTGGGCCAGGCCAATATGTATTTTTTTTGCTGGCTGATTAAAGCCAATAATGGAGAACAGTTGAAAGTGTGTATATTCAGAAACAACACCTAATTGCTGCATTCTTATAATGCAGCACTGGTTTAATGAGCACAAATTCTCATACTGAGAACTTAGAATTGAGAAATAGAATGTGACATTTAAAGAAAACCGAACAAACAAAATAGTGACTTGTCCACTTCAAGAAAAATGTGTTTGCATCTTATATCCAAGCATGAAAGCCTTTCACTTGTCATTATTAAAAATAATTATTATTTCTGAGCACCAGCAGTGGAAATCTTGTTTTGATCCTCACCTCTATTTTTCTTGCTGAAGACTAATAAACTTTAGAATTCAGCAGCACAGTAGCCCTATATTAAACCTGGAGATGAGGTAAACTCTGCAAGCTGGATTGTTTTTCTTTTTATAGAAAACTAATAAGCTGCATTCCTGCATTGTAGTTGTAAAGGGCTTAACCATTATAAAAAAATCGTGTGAAAGAAAGCGCGTTGTGACTTGAAACAGGAATGAAGAATAGTGCAGTTTACAGGGTATCACACTTCCTTCTGAGTTATCAAGAGCATTGATTTTCCAATGTACTCCATTGCGTTGCTTGAGAAAGGTTTTTTGTGTGTTCTTGATACTTCCTGTTGTTGATCTTCCAGTATTATCCTGTCTTCCCTCCTAGCCCATTTTCTCCCACTTGGAATCTTACATTACACACAGCCAAAGAGGCAGAGTCTCAGGCTCGTGACACTGGGGAGAGGAAAAGAAAATCCACAGGGCACTGGTTCTGTGAACATGCTGCCTTTGCCCTCCACTGGGGCCCCTTTTTGAAAGACTTTTTCATGGCTTCAGTTTCAAGTCCTTTGCAGTCAGTTCATAAGCATTAGAAGATACATAGGTATCATGTGTTTCTCTGATAAATTTAACACCCGATCAGCATGGGCTTATTTTCACTTGCATCTTAATCAAACACTTGTTCGTATCAAAGTATCTGAATGCTCCTTCAGTTCACTTCACTTTGGAAAAATGTGTCCCATAGGAGATACGGGACTGTGAGAAATGCAGCTGTGAGTCTCTCTGTGTTTGATGAACACACTGGCAAACACAGAATCACAGAATCACAGAATTGTAGGGGTTGGAAGGGACCTCCAGAGATCATCGAGTCCAACCCCCCTGCCAAAGCAGGTTCCCTACAGCAGGTCGCACAGGTCGGCATCCAGGCAGGTCTTGAACATCTCCAGAGAAGGAGACTCCACCACCTCCCTGGGCAGCCTGTTCCAGTGCTCCGTCACCTCACTGTAAAGAAGTTCTTGCGCACATTTGTGCGGAACTTCCTGTGCTGCAGTTTCCGGCCGTTTCCCCTTGTCCTGTCTCCACTCACCACTGAAAGGAGTCCATCCTCGCCATTCTGCCCCCCACACCTTAGATATTTATAGACCTGGATCAGGTCCACGATGCTGAAGATGATTGTAAGTGCTATGGAGGAAATATAAGGAAAAAACCCAAAGCTGAGTAGAAGACATTGAAGGCTCAGCTGCTGAATTTCAGAGTAGCAGCAGGCCAGGCTTTAACCTCCTGTTAATCCCTTATGGTAGCTCAGCTCTGGGCTCAAAATCAGTCACAGTTTTAAAATGGCTTTGTGTTCAAAGGCTGAAATTTTCCTTTTCAAAAAGCAAACAAAATATAAAATGAGCATTTCTTATTGAAATCCTGTTTTCTGTTTTCTGACTTAAATATTATAAATAGACTTTGCAATTGGAAAGTATTAATCTGCCTTTATGAAATAATAAAACACCGCTTCTAATAATGCTGCATAATAACAAAGGAAACATGATAGCACAAACAGATGACTGCTCTTCTGAAGGCTATATTTTCTTGTGTACATGTTCCCCTTTTGTAAACAAACACAATCAAAAGATACAGGATCTTCTAAACGAATGGTGCAAATGCTTCCTACAAGTGCTGCATCCTGAGTAGCTTTCTTAGTGCTAAAACAGTGCAGTCAAATACCACTGATTTCCATCTTTTTAGCCTCTCGGTGGATTATCTTAAACATTGCTTTGCAAGAGCCAAGGCATTATGGTATTTTACTGAAAAGAGCTCTGTAGCAGATGTATTTCCATTTTGTTTTCTAACCAGCATGGACACAGAAAATCTTCACTTCTCTGATGCAGGATCAGTCAAAGCCTGACAGAGGGAAATGAAATGACCTGCCCTTCTTTGTTAGGTTTTGAATCGGATCAGCTGTCCCCAAAAAAGTAAATGAACGTAACTGGCTGTTCCTTGTTGGTAGTGAAGCTTCAGGAGGAGCCATAGGAGAACGTGACAAATCATGTTAAATGGGAGAGTGGTTTTCTCATGTGATTTGGTAAAATCTTCTTTGTAAATCATTTGCACCTCCATTCCCTCCATGAATTCACCATGTTCTGCCTTAGCCCTTTGTTTCTTTGAAAAAAAAGTCCAGGGCTGACCTTCTCCCAGGCTGTGTTGTTTCAAGTCTCAGTCCCATTTCCTGATTCCTCACCCAATCCATCTCCCAGAATCCTACCACATGCAATGGAAAGAAAGAATCAAAAGATTGAGCATTTCCCTTCGTCAGTTACCATCCAGAGGACCGAGTATCTGTTAAGTGTTAAGTGAAAGAGAGTCAGTGACATCTGTCTCTTAATTAAAGCGGACAGTTGGAGCTGGATATACCCACAAGACTTTATTATAATAGAGGCAGCCAGAAGAAGCGGTATCAACAGACTCATTAGAAACCACACAAAGAAGGTGTTAATTAGAGAACGTGTGATCTTACCATCACACCAATTTGGGAAAAAAGAGGTGAATGATATGGAGATGAACTGCCAGCAGTAAAATATATCATAGTTACTGCGCACGTTGCACTGGCATTAATGGCAGTGGTGTAGCAAGATGGGGTGCTGGTTAATTCACATTAGTGTCAGTCAGGCAGTTAAAGCCTTAAAAACTGAATGAGGAAGTCTAATTGCCTGTTCTGAATCAAATAATGTGCACTTTATTACCAAATTCCACCATTAACAGCCTGAAAAGCCACTTGCGGCTGATGAGAGAAGGATTAGCTGAGCTGTCAGATGTCAGGAGGAAGAACTGGGCCCGGCAGCGGTGTGGGAGCACTGCAGAGTGCGGGGCTGAACACACACATCTGGTCACTGAGCTGCAAAGCCTGGAAGCAGAAGTCGTGCTCGGGTTGAGGATAAGCAACAGGCACATGGCTTCAGTGCCTGATAGTGACTCCAGAGTGGTTTGAACCAGGGAAAGCAAGGCAGCAAAGCTTGATTTAAGAAGAACAGAGATCTCATGTGAGAGCAAGCTGCAGAGTTGAGATGTGATGTGATCAGGAGCTTTCAGGATAAAGATTTAAGATGCAGGTCTTCTTTCATCAGCGTACAGGCAGAACATTTTCCTATTGTATATGTAACCTTAATTGTCTTTTTTGATCAAAGCTGATGACAAACTTTGCTTTTATGTGCCTCAGAAATACCAAAATATCTGAGTTCTTGGTACAAACACCTTTCCTTGTGAAGAAAGCATTGGCTGTCTGCAAAAACACATTCCAGATGGACCACTGTTTTGCACAATCCCCAGCAATAAGGCAGTCTTAGAGGCCAGCCACTGAAATGATTTCTGGCAAGCTATGTTACACACTAGATCTAACATGTAGGCAGTGCTGTCCTGCTGTTGGGTCTTGGGTCCATCGTTGTTGGTAACACTGCAGTTCAAGTGGCAGGAACTCATTGCTGCAGTCTGGTTATCAGTCTGGGTGTCACCATGTGTAGGCGCATTCAGGCTGGAGACTTCCAAGTTTTTCTATTCCCTTTTTTATTTTAGAAGCACACGGGTGGAACTGAGTTAACTGACTGAACCTAGCTGTTTTGCTTCTGATTTGAAGCAGAAGAGACAGAAAAGATTGACCTGGAGAATATAAACCAGCAGAGTAGGACCTGGCATGATGAATCTCTCATGACCTCAGTGTGGAGCAGTAGTTGGTCCACCCAACTCAGAGCAGCAATGTGAGTGCTCACAGACTATGGCATCTCCACTTTCTAAACAAGCTCCTTACAGTCAAAATTTAGTCTTATTTTGGCTACATCTGAAAAAGAAAAAGCAAAATTTGTTTGTTACAGTGGAAAAGCAGAGCTATAGTCCTCCAGAGATAATTACTTTGAAAATAACTACAGTTGAAAAAAAGGGCCATCAAAACCCTTACACTTATTTTTAATGGGCTTTTTGAATAAATAGTCTCATCCCAGCAAGTGTGAACCAGCGGCCTCAGAATACAACACCAGAAATGCTACAATAGGCAGATGTGGAATAATCTTGCCCAAGAGGATTTCCTTTTTGACCTTTTAATACTTAAATTTGACACCTGCTGGGAAACTACTTTGAGTCAAACTGTTGGCAGAACAAACTTTTAATTTGTGACCCCAGTCACAGCCATGCTGATGTACCTCCAGGTGACTGCACTCAGCTCAGCTCCAAACGCCAGCCAGCTTGAAATCAGAGCTGCCTGCAGGTCTGTCAGAACGGATGTGGGTGTATGGCCTCTGATCCTTTTAACCTTCACTAATCTTTGTGAGCGCAGTCTGAGGAGGTACAAAGCACCCTGGCTCTAACTCTGTTCTGCTGTGTGCATGCTGTTGGTCTCACTGCCACATCAAGTCTCTCAATCGAGTGAGTGCTATTCCTAATCAGAGCAGGCATCCCAGGGAAATACAGTGACTTCCTCCTGGACAATGTGAAACCATTAGTGGGTTCGGACCATCTTGCCCTTATTTAATTACACTCCAAGGAGAGGACTGAGCTGGCAGGGTAGCTGAAGGCTGTGGTGACCCAGTAAGGACTCCAGGCATGAAGGCTTCTTTTTAATATTTCATGTGAAATCCTCACAGCAGCCTGCAGCAGGAAGGGGCTTTGGTTTCACTCGGTGCACACATGCGATGCCTTTTATCCATTGCTATGGAAATATCCATTTCCAAGGCTGTCATACAGAATCATCAAACGTGTATTAAATGTTTGAGGTCCAGCAGCTCTTCCCGGGTGACGTGACTGAGCTCAATACAGAGATGATGCCAAGCCCTTCCATTATCCCACATGGAACAGCAGCCGTGTCTGGGTGGTTAATGAAGACCACAGCAGTAACGGAATGCAGCCCACTGTACCGTGCAGGGATGCTTTTGGCTCAGGGCTCAGTATGGTTGGGTTGGAGCATTCTCCTCACCCTGTTAGCAGGGTGCTTTGGTGCTGCTGGGAGCAGAGAGCAGTGCTCTGCTGAGCTTCTTCCCCCCAGGAGGGCATGCTCTGTGTACACACTGAGCTCTGCAGCTCTGCTTGTGCAGAAAGGTCTGGCTGGCTCCATCCCAGCACTCACCTGGCTGCGTTGATGGGGAAGAGGCAGAATGGAGACCACAAAATGAGCAGTCTGCAGTGGTAGCACAGTTTTGCTAATAGTGTTTCTTTAGAACCTGTGATGATTTGATGTTATTCAGACATACTTCAGCATTTATTCTTTTTATACATGTGATTTACTTCTTGCTCTTAAGGAGGATGGTTGCAAGGCTCATATGTTTAGTAGACATAAGGCTGAGTGGGGAAGAACGGAGTGAGAGGAAAATGAGAAGAAAGCGAATGGAATATTAAAAATCAGGTTCATACCAAGGTTTGTGCTATTCATTTCAGCCAGAAGTTCTGCTTACAAATCAATGTTCTCAAGAAATTTGATAGGCTGCAAAGTCAGAAGTCATTTCCTACAAAAAGAAGTTTTAGTAAAGCAATTAGGATGCATTCATAGCTAGAGAGAAATTTCATTGTGCCTTGCCTATGACTATTTGCCAGAAAAATTCAGTGAGTTTGCATCTAGTATTGCAAAACTCAGATCAGGATGAATAAGGCAAACCTGCCGTGCCTCAAGATTTTAGGGCTTTGCACACATCTGCTTTGCAACGTGAGTGTACTGATAAATCGGAACCCCCAAAAGAGAACTCTCAGGGTTCCTGACTGCCTGGCAAATACAGACACCATCTCAAACTGAACTGCCTTGCTTTGTCATGTCTAACTTTTTACTTATCATTTAATCCTTGCTGTTCTTAAACACCGACATGCTGAAAGCATGTTTGTGCTATGGGGAGAGATACAGAATCACACTGATAGCTGTACTAATGAAGGGCCTTTCAGTGTTAGCATTTTTGTAAGTGCCAACAAGCCCACAGAAATGGGAGAAGCAAACCTACGATAAACTGGCCTTTTCTTCCTTGATGTAAATACATAATTTAATACAAAATTTTTTTTGAATAGAAAATGTTCTTTGTTATTCTTTTTATGGCCTGTAAAATCATTTCAAAATTACTTTTGTCTAATATCTAACAAAATAATTATTCTGAAGTGAGGAAGCAGAATATTTCAGCCACACATAGCAGAGAAATAAGGAACTGTGAAAGCCACGATGCGTTACACACAGCATTCAGACCAGAAACTCAGAAAACAAATGACCGTGTTTAAAGACCTTTCTCTGCTTAGGAAGTGAAATTTGGTTCATCTTAGAAAAGGTCATTGCTTCTTTAGACTAAGTAATCCTTCTTAATGAACACATGTTATTTAAGGAAAGACGAGATGTTGTTATCTCTGGCGTGTATGAATGCAGCCCCAGAGAGCATGATGCATTTGTTTACAGCTGTTGCCAGCTTTGCAGGCTGTGGGCATAGGCTTGCTTCCAATTAATATTCTGGCAAAATGTTGATGTATTTAAATTCAAGAATAGATATAATTGTACATTATATTTTACATTAGCAATTGAAGATATAGAGGTGATACTGTTTAGTGCTTTTCTAGCAGCACAGCCACTGTTTTGAAGGAGTCTGCAGTGAAATTTTGGGATGGTGTGATTAATCTCTGCTATCCTGTAAACCAAGGCTTTGGTGGCAGCACCTGTGATTGGCACTAAATAGCAAGCAGTGACCCTTGAAGCCTGCAGGGTGCATGCACCTCTACATGTCTGTCACACACAAGAAATTCATTAAAAAGTGACAAAAACAATATTCAGAAATTAGAAAAGCTTGATATTTTTCCTGTTAGAATAAAGACAATGAGATAAAATAGTAAATAGAATTGTAATCACTGTTTAAAAATGCAGAGATAATTTCGAATGTTTCTATTGTAAATAGAAGCTTAGGTGACTAAGAGCTTTAAAGTGTAATTAACATTTTCTCCTGATAAGCTTCATAGTGTCTTTTCCCTCTTATTTTCTTCTGCCTTTTATTTGCTCAGCTTGATTTCCAAATGCTCTCCTAACAGAGAAAAGTAACAGCAGTGACTGCTAACTTCACACTCGTGGATGGGCGATTGATTCTGCATGGAATTTCTTCCTCTTCTGGTCTCTGCTCCCTGAGCTCTAAACTTCTGCTGATCCCTCCAGTGATCCTTTGATGAAGTCTGTCTGTAAAACCTCTGAAAGTTTAGCTTTACATGGGGACAGTGAAGCAAGGTGAAACTGAGACTGTTTAAGATGGGATTGAGGAAAAAGGAGGATTAATAAATGTGCTTTGGGGCTTTGCTTTCAGAAGGGAATCAATCCTATGCTAGTTGGTACTGAAAGTTTTATTTAATAGACTGATTCAGATCTCATGGGTTATTCAGAGTTTCTTTTGATTTCAGTGGCTTTTGGGTCAGGTTCAAGGACAAAGTTCTGCCTTAAAATTGCTTGAAATGAAAGGAGCTGTGGCTCTTCAACATCGCTGTTAGCTACAAAGAGCAGGTGAACGTGTGGGTCAGAAGCTGTCACCTTCAAATCAGGGAATGAGAGGTGAGTCAGTCTGATGATGAACAAAATGAATACAGCACTTTTCAGCAGGGCTGTGAACCAAAAGGGAACAGAAAACTAAAATGGGTTCTTGATGGGGTGTGTGTATAGGCTGTTTCAGAAGGAGGCTGGAAAAAGAAAGTGAATAGGAAAATGGACAAAGTGAAACGGAGATACTGGAATGAGGGCAGAGCATCTTGCACGTTTCTCTCTTGGTTTCCCATGCTGACAAATGCTTTGTGTAGTCAGGAAAAGTGTTCAAAAGCACAAATAGAACTGCCTCTCATTGTCATCTCATAAGGTTTTTGAAGTTACCATTGTTTAAAGAGGGTCTCTCACTATCTTATAAGAAATAAAAACTGTACAAAGCCTACTAAAAACAAGAGTCTCCCCATTAATTTCCACGTTTTCTACTGAGCTCTAATAAAACACAAGTGTGCACTGGCAATTTACTTAAGTGAAGCTATCAGTCAGTGTTCATACCATCAGATTGTATTTCATGAGCTGGGAGATGCATCACCCAGAATGCATGAAAGCATCTTCAGCTGAATCAGCTTCTGCTGCATAATTATAGTAAACCTGCTGATCAGTGTTGCGTGTGTTTTTAATGCCTTCATAGCGAGACTTCTGATCTCTTGCTATTAATGCTGCTCATTGTTTTGCTTCTCTCTGCAATCAAGTAAGTGAAAGTGTGAGGGCCCTTCCTGCTCTTGCCCTCACAGCTGATTATTCCTTCGCTCTGGAAAGCAAATAGAGGGTCCTGCTCCTTCTATTTATTTATTTATTTATTTATTTTTACTTCTATTGAAAGAAAGGAAAGAAAATGTCAACACCAGGAGGTGGGCTAAGGGAGAACAGAGACACAGTCTTTATTAATGCAGTCCCTAGTAATAAGCCTTCATAAATCCTTTTAAATATTGAAATCTAACGAGCAGCATTTCACCAGTAAGAGCTCATTATCCACTTGTCATGAAAATGCACTTAGTGGTCGAATCCTCTGTGCTCAGCCCTCACCAGAACTTGGCTTCAGCTCCCTGCCTTCCCCACTGCATGGTGCTGTGTCTGTTGACCCCACCACATCACATCTGTGCAGCCCCAGCATCGCAGCAGGGTGCTCAGCATGGCTGTTACAGAGGTTTCTTTGAGGGGTGGATCCAGGCTGTAAATCAGAAATTAATTTGAAGGCGAATGTATCTGAGCTCCTGGGGCAGTGCTGAATTATGTTAAACTGTGTGCAAATCAAATTGAAGGGTGCCCATAGCCAAAGACCTTAGGGGCCATTTCAGTAGCTTCCAAATATTTAAAAACAAATGAATAGATAAAGAATACGATTGTTTTTTCCCTTACAGCATCTAATTTATTGAATGTATTGAATCACAAATCTAATTTTGACAGAAACCTCCAGCTTACAACCTTGCCTGTCATTACAGCAGTGCAATCCCTGCACCTCAATGTGAATAGCACTTTACCTAGAAACTTAGCTGAAAATCAGCTTTGACCTTCAAAATACTTTATGAGAGCTGGCAGTTCTCATGGGGGCCAGGTTCTGAAGAGCAAAGCATGCAGTCTCCTACATTTCTTCATTAAAATCCCACCGGTTTCTTGTGGATGCAGAGGCTCTGTCATGCTTGGTGTAACAGACCTTAAGTACAACGTTTTTAAAAGTGTGCAAAAGCTACAGCTGTTCATCACGTGTGAGCTTGTAATTACCCCTCTTACAGCAGCTGTAGGACAACCATGATCTGCACAGTACGTCACACACAACAAATGCCACTCCGACTTCCCTAATGAATGCAAATCCTAATAATCCAATGCATGTCAGAATACAGCCACCGGCTCCTAATCCTGTCTGTCAGCCATTTTGACTCCTTCGCTTCAAATCCCAATTTGTAGTAAAACTTCTGCTTGGAAGCTGCTGTGGCTTCTGATACTGTTTGTATCGTGGCCAATTTGGTAAAAGGAGTAGCACCTTCCAGGGAATTGATGTAATCAAAAAACAGCCATTATGCTGGTTTTGAAATTGAAAATTAATCTATATTCGCTTTCCCTGTTGTCAAACTACATGCAGATTCTGCTAGCAAAGGGAGTAACTGCAACCGTGACCAGCAGCTCAGCTGCATGCAGACCTAAAAAGAGGATGGTCCCCAGCAATAAAGTATAATTTATTGATTTCAGAACAATAAGAGACCTGATTTAATTGTTGGCTTTGCCCTAATTTTACTATGCTGCACACGGAGCGCAGTAATAGGCATTTAGAAAATGTCTAAGTCAAATAACAGCTTCTTCTCTATTTTCAGAAGTGACATGGAAGCTAGGAGTTTAGCTCAGCAACTTCCAGTAGGTTTGGAAATAGCACTACTTTTCTTAAATGAAATTAAGTATACTATTTTAAGGTAGTTTAGTACTCAAGTTCAGTTGTCCAAAGTAGCAGCTTACTTTTTGTTCATGTAGGATTATGTGTTGTTGCACTTGCTGATCTTGAATTAAACAGATAGATTCAGTTCAACAGCAGGTCACTGTCATCTAGCTTCAAGTGAAATAAGGTAATTTGGCTTTCCAAAAGAAGTGTTGATTGTTTTCTGAAAAGCAGTTGATTCAGCAGAAACTGTTTTTATTCTAAAATTATTAGAAAAGCAAATCCTCATTTTGTGCTTCCATAGGAACTGTACAAATTTTACTGCTCAAATAAGGTTGTAGGTATTGCCAAGCTGGCTTTAAAGGACAGCTATTTGGATGCTGAGCATAGTAAAATTACAGCAGCTATTTAGATGCTGAGAAGCAGAGCAAATTACACCATGCAGAGGGGAGACTTGGCAGTATAAGCATAGTCTGTCTTGTAGGCTGTATTTGAAAATCTGCAAAATTACCTGAAGACTTCAAGCTGCATCAGGGAGGCTTTCAAAAGAGCCTGGGTGCTTTGTTTCGTTTGATTTCAGTGGAAGTCGTGTGCCCTGGTGCTCCACAGTTCCTCCTGGTGAAATATCAGCATCTCTCTGAACTGCCTCTTGGAGATCCCATCAGTAAAATGGGAACTGTTAATATTTTCTTACTTTGCAGAAATTTTTAATTGCTCTGAAGTTAAGTCATGAAGTGATGCTGTATTATTGAAGCAAATAGCTTAAGTGACCTAATGCAGAACATGACAGCTTGCCTAAATTGTAGGAACATGAGGGTAAATGATGATATGATATCAAATAGCATTTGCAATTCTCTGATAAAGTAGCAGACAATACTTGAGATAAACCAGTAAGATCATGTTGAAGCACCACATACACGTCTGTTAAACAAGTGCTTACAGTATGTTTTGCCTGTTAACATTGCAAATGTATAAGTTTATTTTCAAAATGATTCTCCAGAGAAGTAAAATACTTCTTATTTTAGAGAGGTATAAAAAAGTAAATCAGTTCTGTGCTAAAAATGGAATTTATTTTCCTTCACAATGGTTCTTGATTTTGTTTTTTTAAACAAAGATATCCCATGAGACGAAAAAAGCAGTGCTGGTAACATGCATTTGATGTAAGAATACCTTAGTTAAAACATACTGGTATTGCTGCCTCATTTGTGAAGTCCAGATATTCTCCAAGCCATTATGGAGAAATGTGTTTTTCTGATCCTTATAATCAGTGATGAGAAGATGCCTGAAATTCCTGAGACTTTGGTAAGAGCTTCTGTCAGCACAGTCTTCTTTCCTTTCAAGTGTAAGAACTCCAATTATTTTAGGAAAATAGGAACAATTAAGAATTCAGTGGAAATGCATTTTCCAACCATCTCTGCCCCACACCTCTGCTCCTGTCACTGCCCAGAGCCAGTGCTGTAAGGGCAGGAGGTGGCTCACATCTGCTGCGGTACCACCAGGCCTGATCCATCCCACAGCACTGCCCCTCAACTCCAGGTTGAGGAAGAGCAGGGAATGCCCCCTTGTGTCTAACTTACCTGGCATTTTCCTGTGTTCATTTCCTTACCTTTTTTTTGGCTGTTGTTTCCTTTCCTCAAATGTTCTCTCCTTCAGCCCATCAAAACTTTCACTCAGAAGTTTTTTCAAAAGATTAGCACTCCCAGCAAACTCTGGAACTGTCAGTTCCTATTATTGCACTCCTGATCTTCATTATCTAGACTTCATTGCGATAACAATGTCAATAGTGAATCATTATGTGTGCACTCAATTGAGCACTTTACGCTTGAATTGAAAGCCAGGAGACAGCTCTATGCGTTGCAAGAGGAAAGCAGTGCTTCTGGGCTTTGTATTTTCTCACCAGACTCCAAGGGCTGAAACATAACATTTCAAACGTATTATCATGCAAGTGGCATAGCAGTGATGATGAAATAATCTTACACTAATATTCAGTCATTAGTGGTCAATAACTGTCACCTCATTTAACTGTTGTTGGTTGCACGCCACTGGTCTATTCTTATGAATTCTGATGGATTTCATATGCTAAATAGGTTAATCCTTCTTCCCAGCTGAAAAATATGAAGATAGGTGCAAAAGTCCCCAAAGCAAGAAGAATTACTGGGAAAAAATTACAGAAGTGTAAATCATGAAAGTAATATTGAACTTCAGAAGACAGCATACAATAATATGACACTTTATTCCACTGCAGCCTGAGGTTTATATATACTACTGTCACTTCCTTACTGTTCTCCACCACTAGTAATTTTCTTTCAATCTAATTTTTATTTCCCAAGGGTTTGCCAAGGTTAAAAGTGCTAGAAAACCAATGACTATTCACTTGCCAAAGGACAATAAATTAAATTAACCATTGTTGGTAGCCAAGTCAGGTCAGAACTATTTATATGTAAATAGGTGAAAAACCCTGATGGCACAGTGTATGATTATTAGCAGCTCATCGTAGACTCCATATCGAAAATTAAAAACACTGGAAACACAATGTGTTTTCTCTCAGCTCTGCCTGCTGTCTCCCAGACAATCATTTGGATTTCTGCTTTCATAGTATCTTGTTATTAGTGGCCTTCCTATGCATTAAAAAGCTAATTATTCAAGGTCAAACTTGATGGGATCTTTTTACTAAAACCTGTCTTATTTCAATTTTATCTCCTCATAATCACCATGGTGGTGATTTCCAATTGTTAGTACCAATGTGTGTAATTCATACGTGTCATATTTTTCTTCTGTTCTATGGGAAATGAGTGCAACTGTGAGTAGTATCTGCTAACCTCGGGTCATACCCCTCAGTAACCTTATCCCACATCCCCTTTTTGGGGATCAAGTAAAGCAGTTCACTTCTTAGTACCACCTCTGCATGCCACAGTGTTTTCTCACAAGACCCTTTGGAGTTCAAGTATAGTAGGAACTTGGTGTTCTCTAGGATCCCTAAGATAGCAGCTGGAATTGTACCCTGCCAAACATAAAAACATCAGTGTCCTGGGGACTATTGACACCTCAATGTCCATAGTGCAGTCCCAAAGAATTAGTCACATCTGTGCAGCCTGCTTAAGGCATTTTAGGAGCTTTGCTTGGGTGTCAAAAGCAATAGCAGCATATAAGGAAAGGGAAAGAGCAAAGCCCAAGGGCTCCCAATGCTCTGAGCAAGGAGGGTGCTCAAGGCACATTTTTTTGCTGTGTTCTTCCACTGTAAACCTTATCACAGCATCTTCCTGAAGCACAGGGCAGGACTTGGCCATTGGTGCTAACAGGGAAAACAGTACCTTCATGAGCACAGTGAAGATTGTGGTGAACTTGCCTGCCTATCAATATTGTGTGCACTCTAATTCCAAAAGATTTTATCTGCAAGAAGGATGCACAACCTGGCATGAAAGAGAATCAGCACAGATTCCCATGAGCAGCAGTGACATACATGCCATAACAGCGCTGTTGTAACGCCCAAGGGGCGGGCGATGCAGTGAGCTCTGCAGAGGTGCCTCTCTTCAGTGCTCTGTAGCTTCTGGTTTTAAACAATTACTGAAAGAAGGATTATTACACGGAATTCTGCAATTACTGTCCTGGATAGGCACAGATTAGATAATAAAGAGCTCTTTTTAAATTAAGACCATAGGCCACAAGCCAATTTTTCTTTTTCCAAGTGGTATTAAGTCAGCAGGTAGCTCAGATGCTGGATGTTTGCAGTTTGGGCTGCTTCATCACTTTAAGCTACTTGTGTAAGGAGCGTTCAAGATGAATAGGCAAACACTCAAATTCCCACATGTGGATCAGTCTTAAAGCACCACTAAGGTACCTAGTGAGGCTGCTTACAGTATTTGCTGCCCAAATAAGTTAGGAAGCATCGCTCCAAGATATTCCCTGGGATAATGGGACCCAGAGTAATCAATACCAACGTGCTGAATATTAGTGCTAAAAGCTAGCTTTCTGTCTGAGGATTTATATTCTACACAGGTTTTTTGTTGACTTTCACTAGAATAAAATCCTCCTTCAGGAAACTTTACATACCTAAATAATTCTGTTAGTTCATTTCAAAAGGGCCTGTTGTCTTGATGGGAAATAAGACACTGTGAGGTATTGCGTATACGGTGAGATGCTGAGAGAAGTGGAAAGGGAACATAAAGCTTAACTTTCCCCCTTTTTTTTTTCTTTTATGGTGGTGATAACCTGTACCTGAGTAAATGTGTTGCAGCTCAGGAAGGTATGGACTATGCACATATATATTACTGTCTTGAACAATTAATGTTTTCATGGAACCTTACAGCAGCAAGCAGAGATTCTGTTGTATGTTATATATGTGTTTTTTTCAGTAAAACTGGGGATTTGGCCAGTGATCTCTGAGCAGTGGTATTCAGCAATCTACTTTCTTGTTCATTCCTGACTAACATGTGTATGTTCACTTCTTGCAAATTTGTTAGAACACAACATTCTTAAGAGAAAAACTCAGTCTGGAACTTTCTCATTTGCATAATTAAATAGATTTATAGAGAATGAATGCTTCTTTCCAGATGGTTAGCTCTTCTGTCATTTAATACTGTCTGTTCATTAAAATTATAACATTAGGCATTAAACTCAATCTTTTGTGAGTAATACTAAAATTAAGCATGATATTCAAAGTGTAAATTTGCCAGTTCCACTGTAATGTGTCTTTTTAACTTATATTCCAAGGTGGAAACACATATTTGATAAGCAATTCTGAAAAGATTTACAAATAGTTATAGTGCATATTTGATCAGACAGGTATCTTCTCTTTACAACTGAATCATTTTAATGATTGACTTCTTCAGTGTTAAGGATATTAAACTATCAGAAAATTGTACCAATCAGAACTATGAGAAAAAAGTACCAAATATTTAGAAAAATACCTAATTACAGTCCTACCAGCTTTGAATTGACATCATTACACGACAGTCTCAACTTCAATAAAAATATCTCCCTTAAAAACAGAAACTGCAACTATCAAATATTCATTATTCTTCCATTAAAAGAGAGCTAAAACATGTCTCTGATGAAAACCGTTAAATTGTTTTGTTCATATGAATAGGAAGAGATTGTTTACTGGCAGCCCTATGGGCAAATTCATACAGAAACTGTTTAAACATCACATCAATATGATTTAATTATGGTTAAGCATGCCCCAAAGAAGTAAATGAGACAGAGAAATAGCAGCACCAGCACATCCTTGTGTTCAGCTCTGATACTCTGTTATTTAACACAGAAATATGTGGAAGTTTATGCAAGTTAACAGGCGCACTGTGGGACGCTTGGGCTTTGCAAGGTAGATCTCATTTTAGCACTGATCTCCTTGGCACACCATTCCAGGGCACCACACATCAGCACCTCTCTCTGTAAACAAATGCTTATTTTTGCTTGTGAACTCCCATGAGAAAATAAACACATTCAGCTTATTAATGCTCCTGCTGAACACCTAACTCTGTAACCATATGCCTAAGTACTGACCTTTTTGTTTGTGCTTAACCTCATTCAACTTGTGTCTGATTTAAGATCGCACTTCAGTATTTAATTGTCTTTAATTAGATTATACTGCAGCTTATTAAGACACCACAAGGCAATTGGGCAGTTGGTAGGGGTTTCCTCTCGTCAGCAGTGTGCATGTGGCAGCAGGCTGTGGAGCTGTGTGTGTAGGTTGCATTTAAGTGAGTTGTTAATGCTGTGGTGTTTGGTGGTTAGCCTGGTTGGTGGTAACTGCTTTTCCCTGTAGCATTACTGGAGCTGCTATCTTCTGTGGTTTTTAAGTTATTGCAATCTGCCCAACAGTCTACTGCATACAAGTAAATAATAACAAATATGATGCAAAGAACTCATTCATTGTATCTGCTTAGTATTTTGGGTCCCTGTATTGTGAAATCCCCATGTGCAGAGGATTTATGCCCTAAGTGATGCAGCGGAACAGCGATGTCAGGTCTCTCATTCCTAATTTGTAGAGGGGTATTGACTGAGTACCAGCCCCTTATAATTCAACTTGGATGAGACTAGTTCCCTTAAAGCAGTGTAGCTTTAGGTATTTACAAGCACATCGGGACACTTGCAGCATCGTAACGCTATTAGCGGTGCCAATATAACATGTCTTTCAATGGTATTAGGACTGGCTGCTTACAGTCAATGACATTTCCATTAAAACACATGCCAGTCCACACACTAATGCCTGAAGAAGCCTGTGTGTACACAGCAGGCATTGATTTCACATAAAGTGTCCCTCAGTTCAGCATACCCTGAGGTTAAAATTGAAACACAATGAATACAGCTATAAAACAGGATCTTTAATGTATTAGTGTTCTATAAGATAGGTGTATTTTCTTCCTAAGTTCTGTTTGGGCAAACAGCTATCTGACCGTGCCAGGAAATGTACTGTGTGAGAGTCTGCTATGATTCTATCATGTAAAACTGATATCTTAGTCATTATGGAAGTGATGGCTAAACAGGTTTTTTAAAAAAAGAAGCAAAATGCCATTTAGCAGTAAATCTGCACGTCTTAGGCATTTAATTCATTAATCATAAATAAGCCTTGATGAAAATGAACTATAGTGTCTTTGGAAGAGGATGTTTTGGGAGGAATTCTCTTTGGATATTTTTCTTTCAAAGCATCTTTGGGTTTCCCACAGCATATCTTGGTAGCAAAGGCCTGCAGTTTTTCTTTTGCCTGAGTCATATCATGCTGTGCACTGGTTGTGCAAGGCACATGTATAAATAGAATGGCAATAAAATATATTAATTGGAAGAACAGCAACTAAATCATTATTAAAATAGCTATTTTTTTTGTCCTTAGGATAATTGTCTCTGCTGTTGCTGCAGGCCAACAGGTGGACTTCAGAAACCTGTGCAGAGGAGAACATTTTCTTGCTTTGCTGTGTCACTGCACAAACATTCAGATCCCCTGCTGTAAGGGTCTGTAAAACTGCACAGGTTAGATGTCACTTTTCTGTAAAAATTACAGTTGCCAGAGTCATATTAATGAACAAGAAAAATTGCCCTTGTTTGTATGTTCTGTTGTTAATATTATGAAATCGTTGATCATGGGATAATGAGCAGATTTTTGCCTAAAGAATTCCTTTGAAAGGGAGATTGTAGACTGAAAATTCCCTGAGATGTATTTCAGTAGTAAAATGAATGACTGGAAAACACTTACAAACCAGGAACGCTCATTTCATCGTCTGCATTTCTTCAGTTGTTTAACAAATAAAGATACTCTCTGCCCTGGGTGCTGGTGATTGGTAAATCACAAGTTTTGCTTTCCATACCATAATGTCACACTATCATAGGCAGGTTGGAGGTCATTCCAATAACCTCACTGGAGCTTATTCCAGTCTGATACCTACTGTCTCTTCCTGCAAAACTTAACATGTACTTAAAAGGAGAAGAATCCTTACCCAGTGCTTCAGGATGACTTCGGGTAGTTGTGTGAACAGTAAAACTGACTATTGTGACACCTGCTTCTTCGTCTTTTAATTTCATAGCCAGCACCTGAACAAGCTCAAACCTTAATAATACTTGCAAAGAACAGAAGCTTGGCTGCCTTCTTTTTTATTGTCATGTTAAATATGAGTTTAATTTTAGTTGTTGATGGTATATCAGGTGTTATTTTCTCTTCACGCAGAATTTTAACAACTTGCTCTGGAAAATGATGCAGTATTCTTGTGCTTCTTTGTTTCTCCCCAAAATGAGATGCAGTTGTTCTAACAGCCTCTGGCAATTTGGAGAGGAACATGCAGGTGTAGTTTGCTTTGCACATGTTCCTGCTGTGTGTAGGGGTTGTTTACTGCTTAGCTGAACAAAGCTCCCAGTGTCCTTCTGGATGTCTGGAGCTGTTTAGCAGTGAAATCAGAGATCACGTTACTAGAACTTCTGTTTCTCACTAGCAGTGAGCCCAAACAGTTTCTGAAGGGTGAATGCCTGCTGTTGCCACCAAAGACTGGAATAAAACTTCTACTGGTATTATTTCTTCAGTTTTGTTTCCTGCTCTGGTCAAGATGAAGGACTTCCATAAATACTCACATACCTGCTAACAATCAGTCTTTGTAAAAGAAGACTGTGGACTTTTTCTTGGGAACTGCCAAGTCACAGCCTGAGCCACTGAATGATCATCTGGGAAAGGTCAGCCCTGGTAGCACAGGTGAAGGCAATTCAGCACTGTGACAAGAAGAGGTGGAGCCTGGCTGCACCTCTCTTAGACCCCATTTAAGGGCTGACTGCCACAGGGGAAGGGCCTCTGATGGGAGATCCTCTCTTTTGTGGGCTTTTCTTCTGTGAGCTTTTCTTCTGTGAGCCTAGATGGTTGGAGCTGGGTGAGCGTTCCTTTCCTGTTTGACCCTTTTGCCATTCCACCATGCTGATTTTTCTGACTGTAACAATTTCCTATTTACATCTGATTCAGTTGCCCTGCTTAGTTTGGGGCATACTTACTTTGCCTTACTGTTTCTTTTTAATTTTTAAGTGAACAAATGCCAGTCTTTGAGAAGTTAGAAGTGAATAAACCATGCCACATCTTAGAGTCAGGGCAATATTTGGCAGTGCAGGTTTGCACATAAATTCAGTACTTTTCTTCTGCATTTCATTTTTTTCGTATTAAATGATCAGATCAGGTGCCTTGTCTGCTAATTATCCCAAACTTCTCCTTGCTGACCCAGCCCTCCACCAATATCGCAGCTCTGTGGGGCAATGCAGCTGCTAGGTGTGCTGCCCAAAGCGCCTCAGGCTCCTGTAGGCCTCGCACCATGCGCCTGGTGCAGCAGCTCTGGCTGTTACTCGTGTGTGGACTGATTTGTTTATTTTTTAAGAAGATGTATCTTCTTTAATGGACGCACAGTGTTAAACTAATGGTCACCTGTCAGCATTAGTCAGGGAACTGCACATGAGGAAAACCAAGAAAGCTCCTGCGAGCATCATCAGTGTGTTTGGAGAGGTCCCACCCTTGGCCTGGGGGGTTCTCTTGGCTCTGTACAGAAGGTCTGTTCATTTGCTCTTAGGTGGGAGAAGTACAATAACACAAGGTAATACACAGATAGAGATACATTGTGCAGCCCTGTTAGTGAGAGAATGGCTTGGTGCTGTGGGACTTCGCAGTTAAATTCTCACTGTGGGGCACTTAAAGTGCTCCATGTCTCTGAAAAAAGTGCAGAGGATACAGGGGATCACATTTATTTGAATGCTTAAAAAGTAAGATGAAGTGCTATTTTCTTTCATCTTTCCGTAGGAGAAGTAGAATTCTGCCCTGGGGTGCTTCTGCCAGACCTGAGAATGGTGTGAAAGAAATGTCAATGGTGTGGTTTTACTTTTAATTTCCAAGCAGGAATGCTGTTCTCAGAGGCGAACTGGCCTGCTGGGATGAGGAGCCTTTTGGCTGTATGAGCAAGGCCATTTAATTGAGGGCTGGAAAACAACCCTCTGTAATCTCTCTCTCATATACCTGGAATATTAGCGAGAGTAAGAAGCAGCACTCGTTCAGGTTCCTCATTTTCATTAGAGTGTTTATTAGAGCTCACAGCCTGGCTTTTCTGTTCAGCCCTTCTCATTGTCAGTCTCTGTCACCAGCGCTGTTGTTCCCCTCCTGCAAAATGGTAACACTGGTTATCCTGCTTTGGAGCCCATTCTGACCTTTTCAGCTTTCCATACAAAACTCTAGAGGCTTTAATTGAGTCTGAATGGAACTTTAAATCTGGTCCTGCAATGCCTTATGCACTCCACGTATAAAAATGTAGAACTGGAAATGAATTTTTTTTGCTACATTATTTCACCTGTTATTACGCTTTAGTTTAGTTTTACTTTCTGCTGTCTTGTTACAGTTGGTTTACACTTTCAAACAGCTTTTTCGGCTCTTAAAGCTCATTTAAAAAAAAATAAATATTAATGTCCTCTTAGTGCTGTGGTTTTTATGTATAAATGTCATGTTTATATCAGTAATATGAAAACATATGGGCAGGCAACAGGTATGTGCTTAACCTAAGGACTACAACTTCATTTCCTTTTTTAGCTTGGTTTTCCAAGCAGAACATACAAACCAGCGGCCAGCTCAGTATGAAGTACCTGCATATGATGTTAGACCTTATGAGCGGCTGAATTGCTGATGGTAAAAGACTTATTTTTGCCTGAGGGAATCTTAGGATGAGTAGAAAGGTGCAAGATAGTAAAATCTCTAATAATAATAATACAAAGGTGCCACTTCTGAGCATGTGTATCTGGTTGAGCAATAAATTCTGTCTCTACTATAATACTCTTTGTCTATGGGATTCCATTTGGAAAATAAAAGGCAGTCAGAGGTTGACTGATAGGAACTGTAGGCACAGCAGCTTTAGAAGAGAATAGAGATTTGCAAACCTTTACTGGTTTGTGTAGGTGTATATGAGGAGAGCAATTGTCTGGATAAGGTAACCACTGAAAAGATACTCGTTATTGAATGTTAAGAATCCCTTTCCCAATCTAATAGGAATTTGAGAAATTTGTGGAAATTCTTACTCTAGTAATATGAAGTTGGCTGTAAGACATAAAAATTGGATGAGATTTGGGAATGGAAGTGTATGATGTAGAAATATCTAGCTGGAAAGCAGAACAAATGGAGATGTTTTTTCATGAGTCTTTTTTTGTCCTTAAAACAGCAAGGAGTCTGCTACTTCTGTGCACAGGGGAAGCTGAGAGGTTCACAAACACTTGCACTTGAATTCATATTTAGAAATAGCTTTCTGCTTCTTCATGTGCTTGTCTGTCCAGCTATAATTATCCATCCTCCTTTTTCTCCAGTTACATGCTTTATAATGTTTAGCAGCTATTCCAAGAAGCAGCTTATTCCTGTGTGACAAGATTTAATTAAACTTCCAGTGAAATAATTAGTGAGGGTATTTCAAAAGGCTTTTTAAAATCAATGCAGCACTGAGGTCCAAATAGAGTTAACACTGTCATCAGAGATCAAAGCCACCAAAGAACGTGACTGAAAATTAAACCCCCAGCAGCAGTCAAATAAAGAAGCACACTGAAGCGGTTGTGATTTTCTGCCTCTTGGGTCCTATCTACAAATTGATTTGACGTGGAAGATTTCCCTCAGGAAGCTTAAAAAATGGTAAATTTCCATTAGTTACATAGCAAAGAATGTTCTTTCTATAATTTATAACCCATTAGGAAATGTTTTGGGAGGTGTTTGCCTCCTGTTATCTGTGTTTTCTGCTTCGCCACCAGACCAGCTGGAGGTTGGTTTGGGGGCTGCTTGCTGCCTTGTGGAGCTTCAGGCCCAGAAAGGGGTGAGTGTGGAGATCTTCAGAGGAGCAGGGAAGAGAGGAGTGCTGAAAGCATGGAGTTCCCCCCACCCTGTGTGCCATAAATCCCAGCCTAGAGGCATGTTCTTGCTTATCTCAGGTCTCAGGAGGCCAAGGCAGAGGCTCCTCCCTGTAACTTGTGGTCTGCCATTTACCCAAGGTCAATCCTCTTACCCCTTGCAGAGGAGTCATCTGTATTGAGAGCAAAATCCTAGTGCTGCCCACGGACTGTACTTAGCAAAGTGCAATTGGCAGTTGGATCTAGCAGGAGCTAGAGGAGTTAGATCAAGGTACCTTGATTGCTGCAGTGCAATTATTTCTTCCACACTCTTTAGGCGTTACAGAATGCAGATGGCTTCTGGACTTCATGGCCTTATGACAGTGCTTAAGTCACAAGCTTAGCAAGACTTCGAGTGGCTTTTTATATGTTCACTAGGGCTTTTCAGAGTTACAGTCTTGAGTGGAAAGCAGAAATTTCTCAAAGGGTGAGAGCAGCCTCAGCGAATGAGGGGTGGTGGAGCTGTGGTGTGTTTGGGAGTGCTTCCCTGTAGGTGGGAAAACCCAGCTGCCTGTGGGCTGCTGCCCTGTGCAGCTCATGCTGTGTGTTCTGCTCATGTGCAGGGGGCAGGCTGGGATGTTTGTTGGTTTCTGTTGTATTTATAACTGGGTCTGTTGATTTAAATTGCCTGAAGGTAGGGACTGCATCTCTGGGTAGAACTCTGGAGAAAATATCAAGAGCAACTTTGCAGGGAGCAGATTTAATAGGTATGTGTTATGGGTTGCATGTTTGTCATCTCTTCTGAGCTGTGCTGTGCTTAGTTTGAACTGTGAAGATGTGAATAATTTATTCAGAAAGTTATGCTAACTGTGTATGGCACAGAATCCCAGGAGATGAGTAAATAATTAATATATACATTTCTTTTGCAGCTCTGTCCTTGTTTGAGTCACTCAAGTCTTGCTGAATACACTGAGCAGGCAAATGCACTTTTCTGTGCCCTATATCAGGGTTCTTTCAGTGTTTCTGTGCTGGGGACTAGTAATTCCTTTAAAGCCTCCTTAAGAAATTCACCTAAATAATTAAAATCAAGAACAATGGAGTCTGTTTGTGATATGTTGGTAGGTTTGAATGAAATAAGATTGAAACCAAGCTGTTAGCAGTAGGAGAAAGTGCTGGCACTAAGCAAGGTCAAGTACAGTCTGAGCAGATGTGGTAGGAAGTTGCTGCAGACTAATAACCTGTGTGTCCCCAGGGCTGAACACCCCCAGTGCAGACAGTGCTGATAAGCAGCTAAAAGTCCTAAAAGTCTGTTGTTTGAAGCAGGGATTTAGCAGCCAAATCTTATGATTGAGAATGAAACTATAATACAGAGCAGTGTTACCACTCCCTATGGAGTTAACAGCATTTACCTGCTGCCTGAGAGAATCCAGTGTGGTCTTGTACTGTCTTCAGTGTGTTTGTTTTGAGCATGAAATTTCTGGACGTCATTCTCTTGTGTTTCTTCTATTTCCATTTCCTATTTTTTAGGGTTTGTTTAAAAAAAACAAGAAAATGTTATGTTTACAATCTCAAATATCACAGTGCCTTTTTGCATCCTTTGAAATATTTCTGAGGAAGACAAAAGCCATTTCACAGTGAAGGATAGTAGGTAGGAGGCTTGAACCTCTTAAATTCCATGTGCCACGCTGTCCATTGATAACTGCTTAAGGTTTCTTTTTATAATAAATCTATGAGGATAAGCATTGAATGCAGTAATAAGTAATAGTACAATATAGGGCTGACGATAGGAACAATAATTGCTTGTTTTTGAAGGTAAAAACTATAAGACAGTAGCCTTAACTACTTGGGCTCACTCAAATTCATAGATGTGGCATTCAAGTAGAAGAGACTGGTGTCTGAACTTCTGTCTGCCTCAAAAAATGAAACAAATAAAAATAAGGGTTAAAAATAAGGATTCTAAATATCAGAACTAATCCCACTTAATACAATGTGTGACTGCCATAAACTGTTATTTCAAATATATCCTTGACCTTTAGGTTTTTTTATAATCTTACACTTAAATCAGACCATAAAATAATTAATTCTATCTGCAGTCTCATCACTGGGAAGGAATATAAGCTAATTGAAATTTTGTGGCATAGTTCACTATTTTCAAAATGAATATTCAAGGAGTTTTGGTAGTTTGATTTCCAAATAGTCAAGAATTATTCACAGATGGCTATTACGTTGTCTTCTGACTTAACGCCCTATGATGTGTAGTAGCTACTGTACAGTTGAAGATTTTTGCCCACTATGAGTCCAGAGTGCTTTGTAATTATTATTTTTCTTTTTCTAGGGCTGCTGCTGAATTATTTAGATGAGGAATGGGTGTTCTGACAGCAAGAATTATGGTAAAGACTTGAGATTTACAAGGTAATGAGAATGACATCTGCTTATGTGAAAGGAGGGGGGGATTTAAAGAAAATTTTTGTTCTCTTACCTGTAATTTGGTAAACATTGTGGGTGAACGTTGCATTCACCTCAGCAATCATGCTGAACTGGTATAAAGATACCCACTGTGTAGCAGCTCTTTCATTAAGATTTATGCACATAACAAAAACATTTTCCTAAATGCCCTCTGGGTAATTAAATGAGTGTCTTTGTTGTACAGCAGGCTTTGAATAATGATGACGTCCTGGGAGGTAATCATGACTCCCAGCAATCACAATCATAATCTTCAGAGAATGAAGATACAGCTAACCAGCATCCCATGCTGCTGTCTGTGAATGAGGCGCTCGGCATTTTGCTGGCTGAATAGCTAAATATTTACAGAGAACATGGCTCCTTAGTGATGTGGGTTGAGGAGTCAAGGAGCTGTGAGGCTGGTGGACAGCAGCTGCATGCAGTGCCTGCAGCACACTCAGATGTCCTGGGCCGTGCTCCCCTGCAGTTGCTCTACGTAGTGCTCCCTTGTAATGAACACCCTTATTTAAGGAATATCCTTAGGGGAGTTACAGCTGTATGTGGAAGGGCTTGAAGCATAGGGCTTGTGGTGAAGTGCACACAGAGGTGTGAACTGAGTTATCTGCAGAATGCAGTGTTAGAGCACCAAGCCCTCCCCATTTGCTTCATTTGGTTGTGCCTGCAGGTTTCTGAGTTGGGTGGCTCTGTTATGTAGACAAAGTCCAAAACACATTGTGTCAGTTTAAATATAGCGGATACATTTAATGAAGGAATGGAAAGTCTAGGAGCAAAACTAACATGTGGGACAAAAAGAGTTTCCTGGAGCCTCTATATCCACTCAAATGCTTTTTCCCAAACGCTTGCTTCTCTGACAATTGTTCTTAGTCGTGTCTGTCATCAGGGGATCTTGGAACATTTCAGCTAGATTTCTGGATGATTTCTTAGATATTTTTTCTGTTTCATTGCTATCAATACTGATTCTAGTGTAAATATAATGATTTATTACATTTTTATGCTGTTAGAAGTTTACCTGTCTGGAACCACAAGCCTGATTATTGTTGTTATTTGCTGAAGTAGAGTCTCTGTGACATAAAACAGAGGCAGCAGAAAATGCAAGAGCTTAGTAGTAGTGCTCCAGGGTGCACTGGAGATGATGGTGTGTGCACTACACAAGGGGAAAATCTCACCAGGGGTACACAGACAGATCAGGTCAGCACAGTCAGAATAAGAACTCATTGGTGCACTTCAGCTTGCAGAGTTTTTGACAGGAACAGGCTTGTTATTATGTCTGCAATTCACATCCAGTTTGCAAACTCTCAAGATACAGGACAGACTGTAGGATGCCTGAAGGGAATGGGATGCAAACTAGAATTACCTCTGACCGTAACGTTAATATTTGAGATTTTTGCACAAAGTGCCTGGGTTGAACATGTAATACAGTGTATGTTTAAGCAGTCTGTGGCTGATAAAAAGAGTGTGCATGGTAGAGATGAGTGGGTTAAGTTTTAAAAGAAGGAAGGTTTTGATAAAGAAGCTTCTGCATGTTTTCTTCTCCTTTCAAAAAGTTAGCCATAGGGAAAATGTAAATCTTGGTGGGTAAGTTAAAGATGACTTGAGGCTGCTGTCAGTCACTTGATGCTCCTAGAACAGCTGCTGCTGAAGAGCTTGTTTGCTTCTTGTACCTCTTTACTTGCTCTTGATAGCCATGCTTTGAGGATTTCTTCTAAGCCTGTTTCCGTTGAGAGCGATGACTGCGGAAGTGGGGGTCAGAGCTGGTGGCAAGTGCTGTTTCAGCAAGCAGAACTTAAAGATTTTTTTAAAATCAGTAAAATGTGCACTGGTATGACTAATGGTCCAAAGTGATGGAGCAAGATCATTGTTATCACTCCTTGTCTATTTTTCAGCAAATCCATACGTTCCTATTTTTTTTCTCCAGCAGTCCTTAACATATTGCAAGAGAGGAACTATCTGTGGGTGAGGAGCTAGGCTACTCAATATTTGGTAGCCTAGACAGTAAATATGTGTAGGCAAAGGAAGCCTAACAACTTCTTCCCTGCAAAACAAACAAACAAACAAAAACAAAACAAAACAAAAACAACACCCATACCACCCAAGCCAAGATATTTTAAAGATGACACAGACATTAGTGAATCAAAAATACAATGTGAGTCTTCAATTTGTTTGAAGGGGTTTTGGCTGGGTTCATAATTCTGGGAGTATCATTGCCAAGTTCTCTATCAGTTAGTCTTCTGCACTGTTAGAACACAAAGTCCATCCCAATGAAAAATACTGTGAGAAGGTTTTACTCTTGTACCACATAAAGATGGGAACAAGCACAGGGAAGCGAGCATCACCCCAGATCCAGTGGCATAGGACATTTGGAGAAAGCTGACATCTAAAAAATATTACTTGGAGAGATGGGATATCAGGCTAACTGTGATTTAAAAGGAAATAAAGGAGCATCTGAGAGACTGTATGTGATAGGAGTCTTCAGATATAGCCAGTCATGTAAAAGAGAGAGAATGTGCTGTCACAAACATGGAGAAAGGGAATGGGGATGGGAAGAGAGCTTAATTTGTTGGATTTCATTGAATGGTTTGGATGAAATCCCCAGACTGTTCTTCATTTCCATTTCCTAGTTCACCCGTTCACTGTGACAATCCTCTTGGGAGCTTCTGGTTAGAGAGGCCTGCTTTCAGAATGCAGTGGCATTAATAAAGTAACAGTAAGGGGAAATGCCGTGCTGGGCACAACTAACATTTGCCAGAAAGCTGTGGTTATACATGAGAAGTGACCTTATGGTTTTCGTGACTTAAAGAAAAATAAAGATTAAAAAAAATCCTTTTTCCAGGACTCTGGGTAGGATGCAGCCTGGCAGCAGCAATCCAAACCCATAGAGAATATCATGAAATAATTGAAAAATGGAGCATTGTTAAAACTAATTTTGAAACTGTGAAATTTTCTGGTTGCCTCCTTTTTGCTTCTAAGTTCTCCAATGGTTTAAATACCACCTGTAGAACAATAGTGCCATTCACTTAGTAATTTGTCTTTTTATTCCTGATAACAAACATATTGACTACAAAAATAGCCATTCTACTTGTGATCATCAAACTCCAGCTGAATTTCAGACAAAGATTTTGGCAGATCTCCAGCTAAAATATTAGACAGCAAATCAAGCAGTGATTAGTGTTTGTTGCTTATGCACTTTGTGCTTTTAAATCTCCACATTGCTTTTGATACTTCAGAAAAGCAGTAAGGTATTGTTCCCCTAAAACACAATCTGATGTACCTCTGAACTGAATATTGCTGTATTTTTGCATGGGAATAAATCTTCTGGAATGCAAGAACTAAATACTGCACAAGAAATTTAAACAGGCTTGCAGAAGCAGAATGCTGCCCATCCCAGGTGGTTTGCACTGCGCTTGTTTAACCTGAACTTGTTCAATACACAGCCATGCTGTTGTTCAGTTTGCTAGAGAGAGGTCTAGGTTCTTAGTTCAGTTTGTTTAGTTATAGCTGTGCCTATGCAGTGTTTGTGTGGGTATATTATAGAGGATGCAGTTCCAAGAGAGACACGTGCAGTTTTTTCCAAGTCAAAACCTGGTCGTTGAGTGGATGGAAAAATCTGAACTTATGGCCTCATATTGAGCCTCCTGTGGTCAAAGAAGCTCCATTCACGTAAATCGTTTTTTCTTATCAAGCAAGCATCTGTCTTGTGGTTTCAGTGGCATATGCTTACCTCAGTGGTCCTATGCATAAGTTTTACTTCAGTGTTGGATGCTCATCAAATCCTTAAGGTTGGAAAAAACCTCTAACATCACCGAGTCCAACTGTCAACCCATCCCCACCGTGCCCTCAATCCCTGAATTGAGATTTTGGTCATTTTTTTGTTGAGACAGCCTTAGTTCCAATTGTTTTAGAACGCTCTAGATTTCATTCCTGACTTGTTCCATCAATTCACTTTTTTTTTTTTCCAGTGTATTAAATTAAAATTATATTGTTTCATTTCAAATAAATGGCGTTCAGCAAAACCTCAAGAGTGAAGTTTTGCAAGTTGGGTGCTGTAACCCAGCTACAAATCCAGGGAGCAGGACTTGGAGGTTAACACTGCAGTACATTTTTGCCTCCTTAGTATTAGAAAGCACTGGGATGCAGTGATTAACTGCAGAAAAGTAAACGTACCTGATTTCTGATCATAAGTCCATACTTAATTTAAGGGATATTTTGAAGCTGTCCGTTTGAAGGATTAGCAAGAGGAAGAAAGAAGCGTTGTTCCTTTATCTTCAAGCCGCACGCAAACTGGGGATCACTTTTCGATAAGCTGGGTGTGACTTATCTCCCGATTGAAATACACATCGTTCTTCCCTTTAAATGTATCTCAGGATTCAGGTTACTTACAGCTGCTCCCTTTCTCCTCAGTTTCCAACCTTTTTTTTTTTAACATGCAGGGAAAGCGATTTGCTTCCAAACATGTACCTTTTCATAACATAAATTCATGGAGAGGATGGGCAAAGACGTATTTGCTTGGCTGAGCTAATGAGAAAATGACTCAGCCTGAGTGCCTAACATCTCCTTGTATCCCATAAAGCGTTTGACAAAGAAAAATGGGTTTTTAAATACTCAGAGCTGCCACAATAACTGATCATATTTTGTAGATTACAATAGGCTTAAAACAACAATGAACTGGGAGCCATGCAGCCTGATCTGTGTGAGGTTATAAATACTGGCTGCAGCTCCGTAACAAATAAATCCTTGCTTTGAATCCACGTAGAGCACATTTTGGAGAAAATTCTTAATTGAAGGAAGAGAGCAGAAATGCCAAGCTGTAACCTTATCACCTCTCCTGAGAGAACGTTCGGGATACGATTTGGGCAATTGACTGTTAAAATTCCTTTAATTAAAAAGCAAAAAACTTGTGAGGGCAGCATGACTGACCTGCTTCAGATACGGCCTCGTGTTTCTGCTGTTCCTAGCTCTTCCCTGTGCCCCCACTCCATCCCCCCACAAACAGGCAATGCATTAGGTAAATGTAGGTGAATTCACTTTCTTTTCAGCTTGTTTTCTCCTCCTTGAATCTTTCCTTAAATGAAAATGCCTTTTCATCTGCAGGAAAATGTAACATTGACCTCTGTTACTTAACATTTTAGAGTCCTAGAAAATGAGCTGGGGGAAAAGAGTCATACCTGGTGGTGTAATAAGCAGAGAGCATTTCCTTGGTTAACTACAACTTAATGGAAGTAGAAAATGTAAGGCTGGAAAATAAGAGGAAGCATCAGTATTTCAGGAAATTTCCATGCTGTTTTCTTCCTCAGTAAGGTTTTCTTAATTTTTTTATTATTTCTACAGGTGGAAAATAATTTATTTTTGGGTATTCCTAAGGCAAGTTTGGCATGGTTGTTACAAATATCGTGAGATGCCTGTCCCATACAGTACATCTGTATGGTTCCAGATGTACATACATGGCTCTTAATCAGCTAAGCTTTTGTTTGGTGATCTCATTTCTTATACTATTTTTTGCATGAAAAAATTGTTATCTTATGATCTGAATTTTAACTCTAAGTTAGATCCTAAACCAGTGTAGTTCTATCAGGCTAGAAACAGAATTAATGTTTAGATAAGTAAAAAGTTGACTTAGTGTTGTTTAGTTAACCCCTTACTGAGTAATTTAAACTGTTTTGAAATCTACTTTCTACAAGAACTGTAGCCTGTTTACTGTGCTATCTTCATACTGATTTGTGAAACCTTCCTGTTTATTGTACTGCACAGAAGAAATAATTGGCAAGGATTATGTATTTTATTTTGGTTTAAAAAAAAATCATCTGCTTTAGCTAAGTAAATTAAAACACTAGTTTTATGCTTTCAGTCCATCCAAATTAACTGAGATTGCATTGAGTACCTGTATGTGCACAGATGCAACAGGTAGAAAGGATTTACAGCATTCTTTATAACAATTAGATGTTATTGATCTCCTTTAAGCGTGACTTGTTAAAGATGCTGTTCATTGCCAGAGTTTTTCTTCTGTGATGCTTGTTTGGTAGATTGAACTTGCTTCAGCCATCTGTGGGTTCAAACTTTGTCAGCTGAGAACAGAATAAATAAGATCTGCTGATGATGGAGCAAATGTTTTGGCACGTACAGAACAAATAACAAACAACTCCATCAGTGCTGGGCTTTGGATTTGGTGACATTTAAAATAGCTAGCCAGGTGTCTGAATGGTTATGTTTTGAAACCTCAGAGGGGACAGGGAAGACCTTTCTGTGGTGATATTTTCATGTAAAAAGAAAACTAGTAGCCCTAGGTGGAAATGAAATAGTGCTGCATGGTCTTTGGTATCCATTTCAATGGAGATCCTGCTTGGTGTTTATATATTGCATTCTTAACAAGCCTTGAACAATTTTATAGTTTATTCAGTGTGCATTAAAAAGTGCATGCAAGTTTTGGCATAGGCAATTATTTCTACATTATTTTAATTTTTTCTGCAGGGAAGCTGGTGATCCAGTTAGGGCATGCAAGTGACGGTCAGGGAAGGATGAGGGGAGAACTGGAGGTGGGTTGCTGGCCTTGACATTTGACCCACATGTTTATTTTAGAAGCATATAGCATCCTGCTTGCCATTTCCTACATTCACAGGTCAGAGATACAGCCAGGCTGACGGTACATATAGAACAGATCCTTTTAAATTAGTGTCAGATTCCAGTACTATGTAACCTTTTCTCAAGGCCAGCCACTAGCAAAGTGAATCCACTTAAGGAGTGGGTTCCTTGCACTGCTGGCACGTCCGTGCTTTCCTGCAGTCCCTGAGCAGTGACACTGGATTCAACTTAGGTTTTCTATGAATATAAAAGAAGGGAGAGGCTTCTTATTGCCAAATGCCCATTGGGAGATGAGGCGCTTTCACAGCAGCACTGCTTGGTTCCGCATAGAACACATGGAAAGCCCAAAGGTGGCTGTGAAGGTTGTACTTGGGACAGGAAAGCAGCCTGAGGCTGTTCCAAGGATCCATGCTGTTTAGCAACACTTGGAGCTGTGTAAAGAATACCTTCAACAATTTACAAACAGCATTTTAAATGCTTTTTTGCAGTGGTGATTTCTTGCTCATCCCCAGCTTCCTGAGCCATGCCAGAACGAACTGCCCACGTGTGCTGCTCAGACACACAGATGCAGACCTGTGCGTTCTGATATGGCTGTTGATCCACGGCTTTGTGAAAGGAACCCAGTTGTGCTTCTCCTGCTGGGAAGCTGGTTTGCATGCAGCTGTATGTCTTTTAATAAAATTAACTGAAATTAATTAGCTAGTTCCTCCTTAGCTCTTCTGACAGTGTAATCCCATGTCACAAGAGCACCATATTCAATTTGGCACCAGCTGCTCACAAGAGAGGCCTAGAGATAAATGAGCATGTAATCTAAACTACCTCTGAGCACTTGAAAGACCAGCCCATCTAGAATAGGTGAAAGTCGTCACTGGTGAACTGACAACATTTGGTCATAAAAAGCAGGAATGCAGAGTTTCCTGGAAACCAGGGAGGGAGCTGACGTTTAGTCTGCTATGTCTGTGTCTGTGTGTTTCCACCAGGGGGAATACAGGTTCACTAACAATGTCTTTTCATCCGCTCTAATTGAGGAATGGTTACAGTTTGTATGTTTGGTAACTGAACATTTAGCCATTCAAATATTCAGTGATATTCAGAAATTTTAGTTGGAGAGCATTTTCTACTTCCCTTGTGGTAGAAGTCGTGTAGTGGAACAAGTTGTTGGTGTGCTTAGAAGTAAATCTCACATTTTAGAAGCAGAAGAAATTGTGCAAATCAGTGCCACATCCATTTGTGGCATTAGAAGATGCAAGAACAAATAAACTCTTCATAAAAAAAAATGCTCCTCTGAGAAGAAAACTAGGCTGAGGTCAGAGGACCAATTTTATTTGTAGTTACTATTCATATAGTTATGCTTGATGCTTTAGCCTTCATAAATTTACATTGCACACTACTTGTAAAGAGTACCGTGTCACTAAGAAGTTGTTACTCTGGTGATAGTCAACCTTAAATATGAGGTTATTCTTTTTTTTTATTTTTAATTTACTGCTGATCTACCAGGCTGTGAATCCTTAAGATGTCTCGGTGCAGGAGCTGTTGATGTTTGCCACATTTTGTTGTGATCAATGGACTGCTTTGCAGATCAAGAATCCCATGTTCCTTCCATGGCATTTTGTGCTCTGCCTTTGAACATGGAAATATGCTGTATATCAGGTGGACAAATATTGCCATTAGACAAATGTATGACAAAAAAATAATCCTGTTGCCAAGCCAATCATGGAGCTTTGTGCAATTAATGGATGTAACTTTTGTGTCTGTGCATGCTAGCAAAACTCAACTTCTGTTTGGCTCAGTGTTCTGCACCAGTTGTGTTATGGTGGTATGTGCCTCTGCTCTATCGGTTGTAAGAAATGCTCTGTTGGCAACTAGGAAAGTGTTTGTCACGTGGGTTTTTTCAGGTACTCTGTGCCTTCTGAAACAGAGGACAGGTGGTGTTATTTCTTTGGCACCGCTGCAGCATTGGGGAAGAGGTGCTGTAATGCACGTTGTGGCTGCAGTAAGTTGGCGTGCATGGAGTAGTTCTCCTGGTGCATGGCAGCGCTAGAGACTCTCTCTGAAGTCTGAGCTTCCCTTTGCCTGGCAGTGTGCAACAGCAGAAGGGTCTGATTGCTGCTGAAGAGACAAGTGATACAGAGGCTCAAAAAAAAGTGAGCACAATGGTTTTCACCCAAAGGAGTTGTAGTAGCAGCCTGAGAGGAGATGGTGATGTTGGAAGCCAAGTTTGCTTCCCAGCCAGTGCCCCAGAACTATTGCAGAGCCTCCAGCAAGGCTGCATGCTGCTGGTGCCATGGGGTGCAGAACTGCAGCGTTGCTTAGGAACTGGCTTCTTCCTGGTGCCTGTCATTTGCTTGTCCTTGGGATCAGTACAGAAGTCCGTCTGCAGGCTTGCAGAGCACAGCATTACCATGGCTGTGATGCTTCTAGTATCATCAGTGCTGCCGTAGAAATAAGATTTTCTGCTTCTCTTGTGATGGTTGAAACTCTTTGCACAGATTTTATGGATGGATGAAGTATTGAACACTGTGACTCAGAGTCTAGAGCATGATGGGTGAATTGCACAGCAGAACTGCTCAGTAAGGCTTCTTCCTGCTGAGGTCCTTATAACAGCTGGGTCCCTGTAAGAGAGGTTTGTGTTACTGGGAATCAGGCCTGAGTAATTAAATTTTTGAAGCTAATATTTCCACGATCTCTAGATCTTTGAAGTTTTCTGTCTATAATGTTTATTAAGCCTGGCTTATTTCTTGTCACTTCAGTCTGCTTCAGTTGTTAAACTCAGTCTTCCCTTTATACAGATGCATCTTCTTGCTCCCACTGAGTTTCTAATGCCTGTACCTGAAGACCCTGATAATCTGCCTGTTCCACTGTAGCGCCTCCTTTACTTCTTTGTTACTCTTTGCTTTGTTGTTCAACAATTTTAAGGATTAATTTCTCCCATTTCTTCCCCTGTAGCATACCTAGGAGGCTAACATCCTTTTTGCTGTGTTGTCATTTGAACTGTGGCCGTTCAGTTCAGGCTCTTTATGGTCTTCTTGTTTGGGTTTGCTGTATTGCTATAGATGCTTTGCTGGATTTGAGCTTTTCTCTCTCTTTTTTTCTTTCTATTTAGAAAACTCTTTCTATTTATTATGAATCCAGAAGCATACAAAGTCCTCAGTTTACTTGCAAAAAATTCCTGTGTTTGTGCTCATAAATCTACAGGATCTCCTTCAAATTATTTTGCCTGACAGAAGCGCTTTCATGTTCCATTTACGGATGAGTAAGCAAAGGCCAAGTCAGTGGAGGTGTGGGCTGAGCGCAGCGTTCCAGGTCTGAGACCTGTGATTTACACATTTTTCTCCCCTCATCTTGGAGAAATGTAATTCAAGCTTTGTGTTTTGCATCAGTAAAACAATTTCTGACTAAAGCTTCAGAATTTTTTTTCTAAATTATTATTAAAGAGAATCTCAACTGTAACAACAGTATTCTGTCATCTTCGGTACAAGCTTATGGTTTACCTGATTTTGGAAAGATATAATCTTTCCCATGTCCTCCAGGACTGTGCATTTCAAGGATGCTAGCTTTGTCATTAGAAAGTAAATAAACCTGAGTATGGGATTATGATGTCTTACCTTGCAAGACAGAAATACTTTGCATCTCTTCTAAAGTTAATTCATTGCTCTTTGCCTTTCTGGGCTGTGGGCAGCAAGTCTTTGACAACTGTTTGCCATAACCATAAATTAGGAAGTAATTCAGTGAGCTTCTAGTGGAAAGTGAAGGCTTCTGCCATACGCCTGAGGCTTCTGTAATCCCCAGGTGCTACAAATCAACGTGACCTTGCAATGCCACACAGATGCCAAATTGCCAGCAAGGAGGAGAACCCGGCTCACTGCTGTGTGGGAAGAGAGCTCTGGCTCTGTCGATACCTCCCTGTTCCAGTTGAGACCTAATTGTTTGGGGAGTTGGGAGAACCATAAATAAAAGAGATTAAATTCTACTGTTGAGATGGAAGTTTGATTTTAAAAAGTCATGAGTTCAAGAGTGGTCATGCTTGTGTGCAAAATGGCTCTGTGATTGTGGGAGAAATGATTACAGTTTGTAGATAATTGGGAGCCTGTAACTGCTTATGAATTAAGATGAAGTTGTTCTTTTGTTGTGGCTTCATTTTGTGCTGCTAGGTTTTTCCATGATAGCTGTTCCCAGCTCTGGTTGTTCTTTGTTTTGAACTCGGAGTGCTTTGTGCATGTGTGCTACCTCAAATACACAGGCTGTATGCAGCCCTGTGAATGTGAGCTCTCGTAAGGTCTAAACTGAAAATCCCAGGTAGCACCAGCGTGCTTTAAGGGAGGGCTGTGACACAGAGTGGCTCTCTGTCCCTGTGCCAGCTCCCTGTGCCTGGCAGGCTGCTTGAGCCCAGTTATCATCACGAGGGCCAGCAGCATTGCTTGAGTGGCTTTTTCTTGTAGTACACCTCTGTGTGCTCCAGCCCAGTAAAACTGTTAAGCTAAATGTTAAACTGAATTTATAATAACATTTCTAAGGACACAACAATGACATTTCTTTAACTGAAGTTAAAGGAGTAGGGATATGAAGTGTGGAAGAGGTTTTAGCTCATGAATGTTTCTTTGTTTCTAGGAAATATGTTAAAAATGAATTCCTTTCCCTTCTTTAGGAAGCTGACACAACATGCAATGAGCAAACTGTGCCTTCTGCTGGTTTCACAAACTGTCAAAGCAGTATGCTGTCTGTAACACTCTTTCATTAGAGGTAGCAGTTCCTTGGCCGGGGCAGTTATTGTGTTTATCACCAAGACAACTGGCTTGCTGCATTGCTTCCCATGCTCTGCATGGCTTCTTCTTCTGTAGCTTGCCTGCACTCAGAACTTGTGTGCTGGTTTCCCCATACTGGTCCATGAGGATCAGGTTGGATAAGCCTAAAATTAATGAAGCTAAGGCATGCAAATTTTTCTATGCCAAATGCAGAGATGAAACATGGTAGAACAGTGAAGACAGGCAGGCATCTCCCCAAAATAAACCAAAGGTTTGTTTTTCAAGGTGTATCTTTTAAGAATGTAGATCTCCACCTTTAAATCTGTGTGTTTGGGTTTTTAATTGTACAGTCTGTAAATAAGACTTTTCCCTGAAGACAATTGTAGATTGATTCATTTTCAGATATGGCAAACAATGTTCAGGGATTTGAGGCTGAGTTATTCTCTGAATTTTGGCTGAGAACTGTGTGCTTGCAGCTCACATTGAGTTCCAAGCAGAAGCCCTGTTTTCAGCACCCATTTCTTTCCCCCCAGATGGATCTCTTAGTTGCTCTTATCAAATAGATAATAATATCCAGTAATATCAAGGCTTTTATTTTTTAAGCAGTCCAAAAATCAGTCATGTGCTGACCTATCTACCCATATCAGGTACCCCCTTAATGCCATTTTTGCATTTGAATATTTTTCCATCTGATCTCTTAAGCTAATCATACATGCCCTTAAGCATGTGTTTTTCTCATAGTGTGGCTTGGTTGCACTGACTTCAGTAGAGCTTGTGATGTGCTGAATGCTGTGAGTGCTTGCAAATCCTTGCTGGATTTGGTTCTTTAGTGTAATGTATGGAAAATGATTACCTCAGTAGGTGTTAGTCTGTTAGGAAACCTTTTGGAGACCTTACAGGAAATCTTGGTTCTTCCAAATGTTTGTTGTTCCCTGAGTTCATCATTCTCTTTTTCCCACCCGTTTGCCAAGAATACTGCATCACTGACAACAGGAGGTGCTTTAGGAAGACTGGATAGTTGGATTAATTATATTATAATTAGTTTAGCAATTCCCTTTGAAGAAACAAAACTCTATTACATAGAAATTAAATCAATTCCTTGTGCTCAGCGTGTGCCCAGGACCTTAGGTGCTTGTGTCCATCAGTGGTAAGAACTGAATTTATATGGGTAAGCACAGAAGCAATTTCCTGTCTGTTCTGCTTCTCAGCATGTAGCCCCAACAGCAGCCACCCCATTCCAAGATTAGAAACGTTTTTCAAGATTACTTATTTAAAGGTAAAATTACGTAGTGCTTGTTTGGGCTATCTATTATAATACAAATTATTTTGAAGCCATTGGAGTTTTTAGTCTCTTTGTGTGGATTTTTTACAAGGACAAAAGCATTTCTGTGTACATATGATAAAGGTTAAAAATCTTTTCTGGACTAACTACATTACTTTTAGTCTATCTGGGGGAAAAAAATCAGGCCATTTCCAGTGAGTACAGTATTGTTCTGCACTTGGACACTTCTTCATTGAGACACTTCCCAAGATTGCTAGTGATAAAAAATATTTGTCATCCAGTGCATGTTCAGTGACCCTTGTGAAATGAGTTTAGTTTCTAGATAAGGGTTTTCAAAGTTGTGTTGATAGAAAGCAAGCGTTTTTCTCACTGTTTGCATTTATAGAAGCAGGAAAAATACAAAGATGCAATGTAGCTAAATTTCAGGGCATATAAGAGATTTAGAATTGGAGAAGTTACACAGGTATTTTCTTACTGGGATTTCAGTAAACTCAATAGAAGATACTTGTGCGTGGCATGGTTCAGAATTTCACTTGGCCACACACAGAGTCCCAGCATTTAGTTCAGGTTGATCAAAGCTGTTGTAATTTTTTAGATAAAGTTGGTTTCATCTGCAGGCTTACAAGAAAATGTTTACTTGCACCAGTCTCAGCTTTGCTGCTACATTTTTACAGGCTTTTGCTGTAGCCTGCATGCTTGGGTGCTTGATTGCTGCTAGAGTGGATATTGACTTTCTGCTGAGACAGACATTGCAAGCTGATGTGTTTTGTTTAACATTTAAAAGCTACTCAGGCAGCCTGAAGTTTGCATCCACCTTGGGAAGGGAGGGACAGAACAGAGGAGCAGGATGGGAGGAAAACGATTTCAGAGAAAAGCAATTGTAAAAAAAAAAAAGACAACAACAAAACAAAGCAGTTCTTGTTCAAAGTCAATACATTCAAACCTGTCTCTGAACAATAGAAAACCGGATTTTGAAAGACTTCTAAATAGCTCCCTGTACTGAGGTCAAAGAAGAAAACGATCCCATTCATGGTAGAAGCCCGATCGATAGGAAATCCATATGGGGCAGTGCTTTTTGTGGTGGTTGGCTTTGGCAGTGTTGTGCTTGGATGTTAAGAGTCGAATGTCTCCGATAGAAGCCTGCATTTTCAGCATAGAGAAGGGAGAGATGAGCTTCCCAAAGGCTATCAGTGTCATTTAGCAAAACTGATATTTTTTTTCCTGGTCTCATTTGGAGCCTTAGCAGGAGAAATTGCAGTAACCAGCTCAGCTGTACCCCTCTTATTCCTGATTGACAAAGCGCTGTTATTCCAGATAATCAGAATCCCAAACTGTAGAGAGAACTTTCTAAGGTTCTGAACAGGAGTATCTTTTTCTATAAAAACAAATATTGCTCTTTGCTACAAGGCAGTGTATCAGTGAAGTTTGGAAAGTACTTCTCTAAAACTTCTTTCTGTAACTAAGATTTGTGAAATAGGTTAGCATGAGTTGCCCTCAAAAATTAACTTGAATAGTAATCAATTCAGTTCTTCAGTAGTACATCAGAGGAAGGGGGAAAAAAGCAAACAGGAAAGAAACAAATATCCACTTTGTATGGATTTTAGTAACAGCATTCTCATTTTCATTTACAGTTTGTTTTAATCCAGTTCTGTTACTTTATATAAGGAAAACGTTCTGATAAGTCCTTCCCATCTGTGCTGAGATGTTTCAATAAAAGATATGTTGAAGAATGCTGCCCAGACCCCATCCCGGCTTGAGTCAGTTGATCAGTTTCATACAGATAGTGCTTTCGGATTTGGGGACTCAGCACTCTTTTTTCCATCCAAACCCTTCAGAGAGTAGTAACAGAAAAACAAGACTAGATGTTTATCTTTGTCTTTGCAATGTTAAATTCACCCCTAGAATGGCCCATATTATTCAAATGACAAGAAATCTGATTTTTATATTGCATTTAATCAACAGTAAGAGAAAACAGAAGTGTTTTCTTTCTGTGTATCTTGGTTCATTTTTATTATAGAAGCTAGAAGGGAGTGGTCAGCTTTCAAACCAAGGTGGCACTGGATACACAGGGATTTTTCTATTAGTTGCTGCTTTTTTCTGCTCCCTGCTTTCCGTTTGCTCCTGGTCTGTAATATACACATCAGCTGCAAAATGTTTCTCTTTTTCAGCCATTGTGCCAAGATAGACCTTGATCCTACTGATTTATCCTTGGTGATATAGCCAAGGTTGGCCTTTTTTTCTTGACTAATCAAGCAGAACTTCTTCCAGGCTCTCGGTAGTTTGAACACTCATTTCAGAAGTTCAGACTTCACAAAAGTGGTTTCTCTGTGCATAAATATACCAAGTGCAGTTGCCAAGACAACTTTTTAGAAATTTTCTTTGAGCCTTGTACTGCTCCAGATTCAGCTTTTCCTGGTTTTTCTTTCCCCTGTTCCATCAAGTGCCAAATTCCCACTCTGGGATGTCCCATTCTTTCCATGGGATGCATGTCAGTTCAGCCTTTCCCTCCCAGCTGTTGCTCCTGTATGTTGGTATGAGCCACTTATTTGAAGTTTCCATTTTGCCTCTGTTACACAAGTTTATCACATTATTGTGACTAAAATCACAACATTTCTGCTGACAAAAATGTGAGAAAAATTGCACTAATCCTCTAAGTTTTCATAAAGCAATGCTGGTTTTTATGTCTGTGTGTGTGTGTTTCTTTTGGGTGTCAATCTGTTTTTATTCATTATTTCATGTTTTAGTGGGAAACTACTTGGAGGAAAGAAACATCTTCACTTCCATGTTATCCCATTTTGTAGAGAATGCACCGGACTGTGAAAGCTGTCATGACTGTTATGACTGGAGGTCCTTCATGGTGTTAAAAATTAAGACCTTACAGGTCTTTGAATGAGAAAATGAGTAGCTGAGTTTTCATGTCTCCCTCTTCAAACTGTCCTAGCTTTAATTCTATATTATTAAAACTCAGTCATAGTGAGTACATTAAGTATAGTTAATTCCATTGGAATTTTGATTAAGTGTTTTTAGCCTGCAGATGAAGTTAAATTAAATAATATTGCCATGTGCCAATAATTTTTGTCTTCCAGGATTCTGCCCACAAAGATATTACATTAGAAAGTCAAGGCAGTCACTAGGGTTTAAAGCACATCAATTTGGAAGTGTTTTAACTTGGAAAGAAGCAGAAAAAATGAGCTTGAAATGAATCTGTGTCCCAGCCTCACGGAGTTAATTCCTTTTGAGAAGCTGCATCTGTAGAGTTTCTGTAGTGTTACTTCCAAAGGCACTTACCAGCCCACCTTTCTGGTTCTTGACTGGTGAAGTGACTGAATTCCTCATTGGATGAGGTTATCAGGAGCCTTGTGGATAAAATTCTGAGAGAGTTTATTGCTGTGATAGAATTTGTATGGATTTCTTACCATCACAGGATTGTTTCTGTTATTTATATATACTGTTATGACAATTTATATAAAGAGGGAAATAAGAACAGAACAAAACAGTTCTCTTGTGAAGGGAATTAAAAACTCACTGTGCTAAAGCTCTACATCTCAAAGTAGTCCTGGTCCTGCATCACTTAAGCGATTTGACTGAGTTGACATTAAATATGTTGGTTAGCTTTTTTACAACCCTGACAGCAGCACTGAGACTTGGATTTGATCTTTATTTCCCATAACCTTTCTGTCTCTCTGTTACCTTAGTCTGACTTTCCATTGCACTGGCTCTTAATCATTTGTTATTTTTGTTATAATATTAAGAGCCTGCATAGCAGGTAAAGTAACTTGTGCAGAAGGTCTTAATGGCACACTAAGCCGCCTGCTTCACTGAGTTAAGGGATCTCAATATAAAACAAATTTGAATTCAGCTAGTTCTGGCCGTGCTCAGAATTCATTAGCTGTTTAAAAATCTTAGCATTAAATAAATTGATGTGGCTTTGAATGTTGATAAGGCTGCAGGCGTAAATGATGTACGTGCAAAACTGCTGGAGTGAAGATAGGCTTAACCTGTTCTGTTTTCTAAGTGTGTTTGCTTTCACAGAGTCTGGATTGACTCCTGAAAGGGAAATTTACCATCAGTACAAAAGCCCCAAATATTCTTGCTAATGGGAGACTGCTTATGTTCTTCTCTTAGGCAGCATGTTTTGGTGCTAAAGCACAGCACCTGCATCCAGTAACTGAGCACTTGCTTGGAGCAATACTCTGCTTCTGGTTAGAAAAACACATCAGTCTTTTAGTAGAGGGGTAAGCTTAGCACTTTAAATGGCCAAACTTCTCAGGTGCATCACCTGGGTTATGTTCTGTAATACTTCTGTCCATCTAGTAGCAGTTAAACTGTTTAATAACTGAAAGTTCTATATCGTTTTTCTTAGCTAGACACATACCTCCCTGTTGAGCTGCATTGCAGTGCATGAAATAGGCCAAGCTGCCATCAAAGGTACCTGGGCTGGCCCTGATGAGATGATAATAGGTTAGATTTAATTGATGGGGCATACTATTCTGAATGACTAAAGTTGGCAGCTTGTTATGTTAGATTGTGCCTTTGTCTGTGCTTTCCTGGGCCAGAAGCTATAAAACTCTAGGCTACATCCTTTATTCAGACTTACTGTATATTCCTAATACTATTGAGCTCTAATATCTTGCTGTATGTCAGTGTCATCTCAGCTGCTAGACTCTGGATGCAAGAATTCATTTTGGCTGTGTTGCCCACATATCCTTTGCACAAGGCAAAAATATTTACCAGAGATAGAAAGAGCAGATGCTGAGTAATATATTTGAAAAATGGTCTATAAATACAGATCTCGATTGACTGGAAATGAAATACTGTGATAAAAATTCCATTTGTGAAAAGTGTGATTGTGCCAAGGAGTGCACTGCCTGCTCTAGGGTTTTATACAAGTTATACAGCTTCAGCATTACTTTATTTTTCTTATATTGCTAACTGGAATGTCAGGAAAGTATACTAACGGGTTTGGGGAAAACAGTTATTGTAAAACTATTGCCAGGTTACACAGCTAGACATCATTGTGTGCACTTTACAGCACTGTACTTCTTATGCCATTCTGGATTAGAAAAGCTTTTAAAAAGGAGGAGAAGGTGCCAGATATGGCAAATTCAAGGAAATAAAAAAATAATGGGTATATATTTGATTTGGGTTACTGCGAGCTCACATTTCTTGTAGTACAAGATCCACTTTTGAAAGTCTTGCTCTTTCAGTTGACAGTGAAACAGCTCATGGCAGCTTTTAGGCTCTTAGAAAGCATCACTCAGCTGCTGGGTGTTCCTGTCATTGTGCTGAGAAATGGGTACACCTTAGGAAGCATCACACTGGGTTTATTATGACTGACACCCGTGCAGCCCTTCAGACAAAGTGTAGGAAAGCTCTAAACATGCCTTCTCTTAAGGACAGCTGAAATATCCAAAGACTGGAGTGAGTGTGAATAGAGACATGGTATCAATGTGATTTTTGTCTGTCATTTAGGCAGGTTCAGAGGCATCTAGAAGCAGTGGAAAAGATAAACAAGAGGAGACAGAGCAGGATGACTTCACACTGTGGTTCTGGGGCAATCAGTTCGTGGGCTCTCTGGGCAGCGTACAGCTGGGAAGGTAAGGTGAGCTGAAACTACGTTGAGCAGAAGGGCTCCTGTGTGCTTCGATGACTGTTGTGTTCAGCATGGTATCTCAGAACGCTTAAGCATGCCACAGCATTTTTTGTGCCTGTGGTCACTTGCTGTGCAGCTCAGAACGCAATAGATATCCCCAGCTGGGGACTTCTGTTTTCTTCTTACAGTTTTCTGGAAGTCAAATTTTGTTCAGCGAAGTGTTGTTTGACTTTATTTGACACATGTACCACCCTGGGATCCTTCTTGAGATTGGAAAGGGTTTGGAGGAGTTAGTGGCAAAGTGTGCAGTGAATTCAGTGAGTGGGATAGGAGCTCAGACTGATGCTGTGTGTGATGTGAAGAAGCTTTGTAACTGTACAAAGCCACCTTGAGGAAGATTAGAAGGTACAAAAGCATTGATCTCTGTGGTGAGGGGTGTTTGGGAACCTCAGAGGTGCACGGGAGACCTCAGTGGAGATAAGTGTGGAAGGACAAGCAGACCATTGGCTTCACAGCCTCCACGGTTGTGAAGCAGCTCAAGACTTTGGGTTTTATGAATTTCTGAGAGAAATTCAGTATTGCTTTAAGTACGATAAATTACAGAGAAAAGCTGAAGTATATTAAAAGACCACTTCTTTCCAAGTGCTGGGCATCTTCAGATGCAGACCACTGTGTTGCAACCAGTGCCAGCCAGAGGAGCTGCTGCCTGGCGGCGGTGCCAGCCCATGAGAAAGGGGCGATTCATCCAGAGTGACCTTCCAGTCTTCAGCTGTTTCCTAAATGCGCTCTCCTGAGGTGCTGTTATTTAACTGCAGGCATCAGGGCTTGTTCTCCTGCTGGCTCTGCGGCTGTTGCTCATTGAACAGGTTGGAGCAATCGACGTGGTTCCTACCGGGCTGCTGCTTCAGAAAGGTCATGTACGCCCCAGCAAAGTCTGTCACTCGCCTTTTAAGAACAGTAGGAATCAAATCTTCTCAGTAACTGTGACCAACAAAGCTACGGGAGATGTTTTGCAGCTTAATATTCTATTACAGATCAGAGCCACTGGGAAAACTTTTGAAGTAACATAAGAGAGAAACAAAAAAACTAAATGAAAAGCTCTTCAAGGCTAACGTCTTTTAGCAATCTAGGCTGTCAGTACGCTCACCAAACTTACTTATTCTTTCCTGTATTTGGGAAAAAATGAGGAACTGTTGGGAGCACCAGGTGGTTGCACCAAGCACCCATGAAATGCTCGTACAAAGAATGGCTTGCCTGTGAGCAGGAGCTGGTTGACATTCAGAGGGGAGGGAAAGAGGGTAAGAGATAAAGACTTAAGAAAGATGACATTTTAGAATTAGGTATGTGCTGTGCATGACTGGATCAAAGGCTGCAGGTTAAACTAAACATGAATACAGTTCTGTTAGGGAACTGGTTGTGCTGTATTTGTCACTCTGCATATCTTGCCTATTTCAGGTTTCATGGTAAAATATAGTCATGGAGCTAGGAAATGAAAGCTTCATTAGCGGCCGTTATTGCACTGAATGGGGCATTTCTGTACTCTGTGATATCAAGCATTTGCTTTGTGCTTCAGAAATTACTTTTTCTTCTCTTAATGGGAGTGTGCACTTTTAAAATTGCTTGAAGTGAGAACGACACCAGAGATTAGTTTAACCAAAGTTTGTCAGCCATGTGCATTGTGTCATTCACAGGTACCACATGCTGCAGGATGGTGAAAAATACCCAGAAATTGCAATAACCGTATGCTAATTTATATCATCATAAATTGGACTCTTTTCCTCTGTTGAAAAATGTACCTTAAAGAGATGAAGCGCAACTAAGTGGGGCTTACATGTGAATTTTCATTGCCATCTCTGAGCAGCTGTGAATGTGTGTAAAAGAATTAGGCACATCTAAGCAATTGTTAGGTTATTTTGATTTGCTCAGTGTGATTTTTCAGAAGACAAGATGCCTGATGTTGCTGGGTAACGCAGTACACAACCCTGCAGAAATCCGGAGTGGCTGCTGGTGGCTCTTGCTTAATGTGATTGATATACTGTAATTTTCATGCTCTAGGGGAAGTGGGGCTTTCACTTAGTTTTGGGGGAAGGATAAAAACGAGTCTCTACATGATTACTTTTTGCCTCAGTGTTGCTCCCTTTGTGACATAGGACATTTAGAGGTGAATAGAAATAATTTCTATTTTATTTTGAATTCATAAATCAATTAATTTTTTTTAACTAGCCTTCCTTTTTTAAACACATAAATCACAATGCCTACCATTTATTATTCACCCTTTTCCACTCATTTTAAGACTTGATCTCTAATAAATTCTTGCAGCTTTTAAAACCATAAGGGAATGTAAATGGCAGCTTGGTACTTGTGGTGCTAACTGTTGTGTTGGAGTCCTGTAGAGAAGCTGAAACTGCAATGTGGATTGGTCCCATAGAGCCCTGTGGCATCCATTACACACTGGCAGATTGTCCCCTCTCTGCCACAGCAACCCCAAGCCAGAAGCAGGAGCTGTGAACTTTAAAATACGTGAACCCTATCCTGCAGTGCCAAAGCCTTTCCATGCATCTCAAGCAAATGGAAGCTTTTTCCTCCAGATATAAAATGGTCTCTAAGCACTATAGCAACCAAAATTCAGCTTTGCATCATCCTAATAGCAGTTTTTAAGCACTTCTTAACAAGATCAATTCATCTCAAAGAAAGTGACAAGGTTTTGAGCCCAGTCACTAACAGCAGGCATGCCATGAACACGTTGCTTATTTCTACTTGCTGCTCATTTGAATCTGCCTTTCATTGCCTGTTTGACTTTGGTGCTCTCATCTCCTCTGTAGAGGAGCTCTGTAGAGCTTTTTAGCACCTGATATTTTCTCCCTGCAGAGGTGTACCACAGCCCTATGGCTGCCTGGTTTTCCTTGTGACAGCCTAAATACTGAGCACCTTAATCTCTAGGTGTCATGCAATGGCAGTGTGCAATGGCAGTTCATCGTGGAAGGGAATCTCACGTTAAAAATGAGAATGCCAAGAGAGGAGGGAGGAGTTAATGCCTCTGTAATGCATTAAGGTGGGCCAGGCATCTCATGATTTGCATTCATGCTAACAACTTGCCTTGTAAATAATCTTTAATAGAGCAGGGCAAAGCACAGCATTCGCTTGACTGGCAGGCAGCCAATTGTTGTATTGGCTGACAAACATGAAATAGTGCAGTAAGCAATGCAAGTAGATCACCACTGTCTGGATTTATGCACTCGCATGGAGTGAGTCTTTTATTTGTGTGACAATTGGGATGACAGAATTGAATGAGAGAGTTCAGTTCCTTAACAATTAAGGATTAGTGGTGGATAAATATAGAAACATGCTGCTCATGTGGGTGTTCCTGGATTGTAGAAGGGATATGCAAAATGAGAAAAGAGATAAAGCAGTGCAGGTTTGTCATCCACTGGCTTGTTGCTGCCCTACCCAAGGAGATACCTAGTTGCAGCTTCCTTAACAATAATTGTGCTTAAACAAGGAACATGTCTGTCTTGGCTAATTTGTGTTTAGTTCATTTTTTTAAAGTAAAATAATAGTTGCAGTATTGAATGTGTATTTTTGATACGTGGATATCAGGTAGGAATACAAATTACCTTTCTCTTCCTCTTCTTACAGATCAATATTCTAGATACAAACATTTACTAAAATGTCCTCCATCTTCCAGGTATCTTGAGGACAGCTGGGAAATGGAGGAAGTCTGTTCCTATTAGTAATTTTCAGAAACTTGGTCAGCCATTTTTGTTAGGAATGGTAGAGATTTCAAGTTGTGTGCCACCTATTTTAGGTTTGAGGGTGCAAGACAAAGGTTACACTTAAAAAGTTTCCAGGACTGAGATGTGCCCCTGTTTTGCTGAGAGCAATACCCGTGGATCCTGCCCTTGCACTCAGCAAATTGAGTTAATTCTAAGAATTGAGCAAACTATTACAAATGCTAATTGATGAGCAGTAATAGGCTATTTTTGCGATGAAACAAGAGAATATAGAAGATCTTTCCCTCTCGTTCACTCTCATCTTTTCCTTTGGCTTCCACTCCCTCATTGGCTTTCCTGTGCTTGTCCTTGTGCTCTCACGGCCTCCAGTATCTTACTGAAGGATAGGAAGGGAGCTTCCTAGAAGCTGCCAAAAGCTGCTACTGCAGCGAGGTCTAGTAACCACATTCAGTGAGGATTCTCCGGAAATATGCCTTTAAAAAAATAACGGGTAAGCAAGATTGCAGAGAAAGACGAAGTTAAGGCCAAATTAATCACACCAGTAGGCTTTTCATGGAATACTAAATATTTATGTTCGTTGTTAGCACGGGCATCGCATTATGCACCATTTGTCTTAATATAAATATCCAAGTGCCTGGCATGGCATTACTCACGATGTATAAGCTGCCAGAGCGTGTCGCTGTAAATCACTCATACTGTTGCAATCTCAGTAATTAATGGATAAGTTAAGTAAATAAATAAATAATTAAAAAAAGACTTTTATTCCTGAGTCAGGAGCAATTTTATATACTATCAAGCTGGTCACGGAGTGAGACCCTAACAAAGTTCCCCAGCTAGTTTTATGTGGTCTTTCACTCTTGCAGTCTTTTAATACTGTCTTGAAAGATGCTTTTTGTATGTTTTCCTAAAACATCTTTGTAGTTTAAGATGACATATCCGTCACACAGACAATGAAGTCTATGTTTTTAGATCCTCAGGGAAAATTTCTTCTGCAACAGTAACAGCAGCCCTTGTTGCCACTATTCTTTACTTGGGGCAGGTGATATTTCAGAGATTAACTTTGAGTCTGTCCTTCCCGTGCATCCCAAAACCTACAGTGGGGCAGTCCATAAAGAGCACTTAAGTGATGGCCAATGACACGTTCTTATTGCCTGGGGATTAGTATGGCTTGGCAAGGCAAATTTGTTTCTTCAGGAAAGCAAAGGAACTAACCTATGTGGTGCAGTGGTGGGGTGTAGAACAGCTGAGCACAGGATGTAATAAAATGGCCAGCTATGCACACACAGCAGTAACATTTTGCTTCTACACCAGTTACCACTTCTCAAGGCTCTATTAGCACCTGGAACCATAGGATCTGTCCTCTTTCTGCGAGGGGTCTTCCTGCCCCACTTGTCCATGTGGGATTATGCCCATGTGCACACTAACTCCCAACTCCATGGTTTGTTTGTTTCCACCAGATAGCTTTAAAAAATCTTCTTCGTTAAATATTCTGTATTTAGTTGCCAAGCCTCCTATATTTTTGGTCTGTGTATATTTTCTTTTTTGAAAGTATTATGCTGTTAGAGTTGATTTAAACACCTACTGAATATCTCTTGGTTTTTGTTTATAAGCAGATTCTTTGCTGTGCTCCCATAATGTGAGTTTTCTCTCCTCGAACTCGTGTGATACAAAATACCAGCACAGGGACATGGGTGCACAGCTCTGCTCTTTCCTGGTCTGTGGGCATCTGGTGTGAGTGCTCTCCCTTCCCCAGCTAGGATTTCTGTGTGTGTGAAGCTGAAGTAAATTTGACTATAAAAGGTCACAAAACACTGGGATAATCTATTTCATATCTATAATTAGAGCTTAGAAGAAAGGATCTTGTGGAAGCACTGGCAATCCCGGAGAAGCTAATTAAAACTCAAATATGAGTATAGTAACTCTCTCCAGGAGAAAGAAAAAAAGAATCATATCATTGCGTTGACAAAAGAAGGCTTTCAACCTCAACTCAAACACTCTTTGTCTTCTAACTGCACAGCTTTCACCTGAGTCTGATTTAGTTGTGAGTTAAATTAACTACTGGGGCTTCTGTTAAAGAAAAAATAGCTAGAGGTTTATGTTTTTTTATGATTTAAAGAAGAGAAAGTATGTTATTTCTACTAGCAGCCCAAGTATCTGCTCCTTTCCTCAGGTGTGTATCAGGGGTGCACTCACAACATTTACAAAGTCACATCAGTGCAAGTGAGGGAAGAACAAAGCTTTGATAGGGTAAGTCTTCCTGTGAGTATGCAGCTTGACCTGGATGGGAAATGCTGTGACTTTGTGCTCAGCTCTCCGAATTGCAGGCCAGTCAAGTCTCAGCCCAGTGAAGTATTTACGCACATACCTGACTTGACATCTAGAAATCATCTGGAAGATACTGGTATTCAGCTCAGACGTGAGCCTGCTTTTTGATTGGGCCTGGGATACATCAGGACTTAATTATCTTCCAGGGCTTTTTTATTTTGACAAAAGTAAGGGTCAGTATGCTCCAAGTTTTCCATTTCTTCATGGCCAGTATTCCCTCTGCCACCACTCTACAGCTGACATGTTTGACATTAGAATGTGAAAATCTGCAGGAGAACCTAACTTAAAGTGCAGTTTCTTGAAGTATGAGTTGTATGAATTTTCAGAATGCTTGAAATTCAGACTGGGTTCTGTTTTGCAGCTATACCCTCCTCTTCAGTTCAGTGAACCAAAGCAAAATCCAGTCCGTCTATAAACTTTCCGCTTAGAAACCTTATAGAAGTTTTGGAGTTGCTGCTTGTATTCAGTTTAGTTTATGAAATCTGGAGGAAGCAGGTTGTGTTGGATAAAAACTGAGAAAGATGTACTTGTTGATTCCAAGTTCAGCTAATCTCTAGCTTTGTCTAAAATGAGCAGAAGGGCTGCAAAACTGTAAAGAGCATGGTGTGCTTAGGAAATGGGTGAGTTAGGGTTGGGAGAATTTCTGAGGCAGATAGACTTGGGGATGGTTGAGGAGGGGGCAGAGCATAACAGAAAAGCACTGACTTTTTAATTCACTTCCTAGAGCATCCTGCTTCAGCTTTGAACTTTAAAGTGTGTACATCCAAAAGACTCTCAACTGAATGATTATCTTCTGCAGGTCTTTCAATATACCTGCTTCTGCATTAAAATAATTAGACCTAATGGCATTGAGATTGATAGTATCATGTCTGGGGTTACTAACACAACATGTTTTGTCATCTTTTCCTGCAGTTTCCTTTATGTGTATATGAGCATCAATGTTTCTTCTGTTGCTCATCCATAAATTTAGACTCAATTTCCTGCCCTAGAGCCTCTGACCATGCAATAGTGATTCTAACTTTATCCTTAGGATGAGATATTAAATATTCTGGGATTGGCATCACCTTGGAAGAAATGCATAAAGTATGCACATTACGAAGGGTGACCACAGAGGGAGTTTGGCTTTCAGCCATTCCTTCCTCACTGTCACCTCAGATGAGAGGAGAGGAGTGCCAGACTGTAATCTTCCACGGCTCCTTGGGGAACAAGGTCTGAGCCATCAGAAGCTGCAGTAGGAAGCAGTCCCAGGTTGTGTCAGGCAGGGTTAGTTTAGGTATCTGGTAGAATTTCTCCATGGCTATAGTGGTAAAGCATTGGAATGAGCTGCTCAGGGAAGTGGAACTATTTAAGGGGTATGTGGAGATCACACTAAGGGACAGGGATTAGTGATAGGACTTGGTAGGTTGGCAGTTGGACTTGGTGATATTGAAGGCTTTTTCCAACCGCAGATTCTGTGGTTCTGTAATGGGCTCTGCCACAGGGGCCGGATTTGGTAGAAATTCAGGTACAGTGTCTGCCACCGTTACCTCCACAGAGGTCCCTTGCAGCAAGCCAGATGTTGCCTTCAAATACTCTGAGGAGTCTGAAGCTAATCATTTTGCTTTGTTTCATTAGCTCAGCTGTAATGTAGCAGAGCTAATGCAGTCATATCCCAGTTAAGGTACCAAGCAGCTTTAGCTGCTTATCTGCCATGGAAAGAACCACAATCACTTTTGCGATGAAAATTAAATGTGGAAATCATTCCCTTTTCCTTTTTGGAATATTACTGTGTGATTAAATAGGCTTAAGAACATTAAAGAGTAATGACATGAAGTTGCATGCATCATTATTTTAAAGGAGATTGAATGAAAATATACTATCTGTTCCAGCCCTTGCCTAATCCTCAGTTTAATAGAGATTTGTAAGGGCCATGATGCGCATACATCTTAATAATGAAGTAGAGTTTTCAGTCTCTAAAATGGGAATTTCTGTATCTTTGCTATGAATGAAGTAAGCATAAAAGACACTGAGGATCTTGTTTTCTTAATCACAGTCAGGCAGAAGTTTTTCTGTTAAATGGCATAGTTAAACCTGGAGAAATTAAAACCAAAATAATGGCAGAACATCAGATTCTTTGCTCTCAGCAACAATTAGTACAGCAGCTGGTCATAAACACTGCTTCTGTAGCTACCTCCACTCTTCAGTCTCTCATGAGTGCATTGCCTTGGTTTGACCACATTATAGCTGCTTGGGATGGTTTCCCTGCTTTACAGGCAGAGAGTAAGCACAGGAGGACAAAGGAGTAGGGGTCATCTCCCACTCCTAAACTGTGTGTGGTTGCACAGGGAGCTAAGAGTGGGTCTGCAAAGTCTGCAGCCAGCACGTAGTCAAGCATCAGGCAGCCTGCAGTTCCCTGAGACCACAGGTCTGGGTTCGAAGGGGGAGGTTTCTCTTTCAGATATTGCATTTCACATTTATTTTGCTTGAGGAGTAGAACTAGATTATATCAGTGGGAAATTCTCATGTCTGAGTTGCCCTCTTTCAAAACAAGGATTGAAATGGAAGAGAAGAAATTGTCAAGTAGCTGGAGCACATATTCAGAATGAAATATTCATACGAGGAGGAAATGGGCTCTGTGTTTAATAAGAAAGAGATTGTACAGTGTGATAGCAATTATGTACTTTCAAATATTGTGCTTTTCTTCAAATCTAGGTTATAAATCCAAAATGTATAATTAACGATCCCATAAATAATGCATTTCTAATTTTAAAACATGAAATAAACTCCCCTTGCATATTTCTTATGGGATATTCCTTTGAGAGAAATCTTCTGGCACCGACTCTTATCACAAGAAGCAAAGAATAGACAAAGAGGTTGAAATCTATATTAGATTCATTGGAATGCTCCTGTTTGGAAAATGCAAAGTATTTTGTTTTTGTAGATCCCAACTTCCCTTTTATTAAAAAACAAAAAAACTGCAGGGTGAAAGTACAGAAGTACAGAGTTGGCTCTGAAAACCTGTGATGGATGCAATTGTGCTTCTTTCAGTCTCTGTCTCAGAATCTGGACCCATTCAGGTTTGACTGCTTCATAAAACAGTTTGGTGGGCCCAGAGTCATTTGCAGTAGACCAGGTGGCCATTGTACAGGAACTGCCCATCCAGGCAACTCTGAATTAGAACTAGTTATTAAGCCTTAATCCAAACAGTCATTCTGTTTAGATTCTGCCTTGATGAGGTAATACCTTTATTTTAAATACCAAAAGCAATGCTCACCTGCTGTTTGGGCTGCTGTGTGAGTTTCTGGTGCTGTTCCTTCTGCTGTGGAGTGCATGTAAGGGCCAGTCTTGCTGTGATGGTTCACAGTAATGTGTGCATGTTGCAGTACAGGAATTTGGGTGGGATATGGTGACTTCAGCATTCATATTATTGAGGTATGGCTAACAGAATGGTAAACAATAATTCATTTTGGTTAAAATGAGAAATTGCAAAATTGCACCTGAAATGTCTGTATTCACTTTTTCAGTCATCCCTGCCTTAGCTTTTTCTCTTGGAAGTAGGAATTACATTATAATGCTCAAGCAAACCATGAAAACTTCTTTTCAAAACCCTCTCTGAAGGACTCGGTGACTTTTAAGAAAGAAATAGAGGTTACCATTTCAGTAATATAATGTGAATGTACTGATAAAAATGATAAAATGAAACTGAGGGAAGTTGCTGAATAACTTCTCAAGAGGTGAAGATTTTCAGTGCACATATGAGAAGACAATAAATAGGCAGAGGAGGCAAAGTTCACTGAACTTAGTTTTGTTATATACTTAGCTCCATATTAACCCCAGTGTATTGAGTAACACATACATAATACAATCATTCACAAAACAGAGCTACAGAACAAAGAGGTCAATGGTGCAGTAATTAGCACTAAGAAGTGGAGGCAGGAGCAGGAAGGATGGAGGGCCAGAGGACTTGGAGGTGGCCCTGGAAAGGGAAGCAGAGTCTCTCGCAGCTCCGCTCCCAGCACAGAGATCTGTCCATTTCCCTCCTGGATGCGAGCACTGTAGGCTCTGGAGCTCTGTCTGGGTGCTGGCTCGCAGCAGCTTCCATCAGAGCTGAATGTTCCACTTAATGTAGCCTGGGTGGCTTGAGGGCTTGGGGTCTCTAACTGGATTAGCTCTTATTTTTCTTCTTATGTAGCCCTTAAATTAAATACCTTTGGTAGGAAGTAGGTAGATCTTCCTATTGATACATTTGGTTAGGTTATTTTCGGAGAAGCTGCACGAAGTTGCACTATATTCTGCTTTTTGAAGAAGCAGGAAGTATGTTACTTTCACTGTGGTAACAGGAAGCTTCATGATTAGCCAAAGAGTAGCCAGCATAGGTGCTTGAGAGCCAGCCAGCCTGAGAATGCTTTCTTTAAAGAGATGCTAAGAGGAAACGCTGCAGAGCTGTGCACTTCTCCAAACCGTACCTCATTTTAAAGAGTGGGTCTTCGGAAGCTGGATCACTGCTAACTCAGGAAAATGTCCTCAGAGTTACAAGGCAAAGACACCACTGTTCACACCTAAAGCACTCCTCAAGGATCTCACTTGTCTTTATCAAGCATCCATTTTTGACAGAAAAGGTATCCAGCTGAAATTATTTGTGGAAGAGAATGTAAATAAGAGTGCAACTGCTGAGGGTAAAGAGTTTCCTGCTTCTCTCTTATCCAGCAAGACAATTCTTTTGTCAGAGTGAGCAACTAACAGTGGATCCAATCAATGAGCCTTCTAACTACCAAGAGAGTAGAAGAATAAACACAAACTATTTGTTGTGTGGTAATGAAAGGAAATGAGTGTTCAGTTTCACGTTAGGAGCCAATTGGAGAACACTGATTGTATTGCTTGGGCACCATGCAAACAGATGCTGAGACAGACAGTACTACCTTGAAAAGTTTATCCTCTCCTAGGGAGCCAAGGGGATGGAAATATGCTTCAAGAGGTTAGCCATCAAAAAAGCTAACATACATGCCATGTAATCAAACACCCACTGGCTTATTCATTGATTGTTAGTCATTCACAGTTGACTCACAATGCCAGACAAACTTATTTTCATCATACTCCCTCATTTGTATTCACAGATACTAGACTGGCTTCTCAGAAAGGGAGATAAATGAGAAAGATAATACTGTGCTCCCAGCCAGCGTGCTCTTCAGAAGGATGTAATGCAGAAATCATGAATGCCCAGTGGCATCACAGCTGCAAACGATCTCCTAGCACATTGCTGAGAGAGCAGCCCTGCCAGCTCATTCTTTCCATTTGCTCTGCTTGGAATGTCAACATGTTGCAATGCCTTTTAACATATGCTGGGGAAATTAATCTTTGTTTTCATCCTTAAAATCATTTGCCATGTTGATAATGCAGTGACTTTTTTTTTTTAATAATATGAGACCATTTTTTTTCTCTACAGTTTCTTTACAAAATGAAGTAGAAAGAAAACATCAGTGTCTTTTTCTTTATTTTTCTGTATCCCTTTTTCTGTTCTTTATCCGAGTCCATGAATTACAAGGATGTGTAAGTGAGTGAAAAATTGAGAAAACACCTGGTATATGGATGGGGAGGGTAGAGGAAGGTGAAAGTGATGGTAAAAGAAGAATAATAACCGTTGTTACCCAGAGGAAGTTTCTGTTTGTTTTTGGGGCAGGAGGGTTTCATTACTCAGCAGATAACTTGATCTTTGCCTCTGTCAAAAGAGAATGAAAAGGCAAAAGAAAATGAAAATGTGTAAAATAAACGAATATAGATACTACGCTCATATGAAAGACAGATATAATCTCTCAGCACATCACTCCCACAGGGAAATGTGGATTATTTTTTAGTCTGGAGGCTTTCCTGTTTGTTTGTTTTCTTCTTTTTCCTCTGGCAAGAGTGGGCATTTTCAGAAGGATACTTTGCAGTGAGCTGAGCATTGTGTACTCCAAAAGTAGAAGATGGAAAAGGACAGCACAGTTCGAGAGGTCGATGTTGTGAGAGGTGGTACATTTGTTGGTCATTACTTACCTGTGCATTTTTATATTGGCCATCTCAGAGTAAGGAATATGAAAATATTTGGCCGTGAATTATGTCCCTCTTCACTTATTTCTGCTGATTAAAGGAACTTGATATAGCGGAGCATTTAAGTCAACATTGAAGCCTGCAAAAGTGTTCACAGATTGCATTACAGATGAAGAGTGAATCTTCAGTGTTTCCATGTATTGTGCACCATCACTACATACTGCATCGTGATTTCCAGAACAAGAAGAGAGCTGAGGAAGCTATTAGTTGGTTTCTTCAGATATGATAGTGCAAGTCATTTCTGCATAGCCATAAATCCTCCTGGCTGGGGTATTTCCCACTGTTTTGCTTCACCAGCTTTGTATGTGACTCCATCCAGGCATTTCGTAAGGCTAAGTGGCACATAGATGGCCAAGTGAACTACTATGGCAGCTAGGGTTTGCAAATCATGACAAAGTTAATGGATCATCAGAAAAACTGGTGTCTGCTGCTGGAAACATGGCATTTGGGTCTGCCTTCATGCATAGTTTTGCTGCTTGATAGTGTTTGAGATGGTGTAGGGAAAGGAGCAGCTAGCACACTTGTAATGTCCGCTGTGTTTCCCACCTTCCTTCCTGGGCTGTGTGATTTTGCAGCGAGTCAAACTCATTCTTTTGACAGGGTTATTTATACACTGGGTGACTCAGCTGCCTTCTGAGGGATGTCAGCTTTCTTGCTTGAGAAGCAAACTTTGTAGTGCCATTCATGTGTCATTTCGTCCTTAAATTATTCATCCCATGATGTAATTTCAATGTTGGAAGTGCTATAAACACCAAAACAGTGATGGAAGGAAAAAAAAAAAAAAAAAAAAAAAGTAGTAGAAATTGCTTTATGTTAATCATAACTTGAAAAATGGGCAAAATTGATTTGCTGTTTGTATTTTCCTTCCTCGTGCCATTAACATAAGGCCTTCTGCTGCAGGAGAATTAAGAACAGGGAGTCTACATTTCTTGCTGAACCTGAACTTCATTTTACATCTGCTGAGTTTTTGTCTCTGTACAATAATTTCAATGGCTTCTGTGAAATAGTTCCAAATTTATAATAACAATGAAAAGTCAGGATCAACTTCTCCTTTGTTGCCATGCATTATGAAACTCATTTCTTTTGTACAAGGCGCAGGTACAGCTTAATAAGATGTTCTTTTTCGCAGGGGCTGTTTGCTCGAGTGGGCAGGATTTTTGCTCAGAATAATGCTTGCATTGTACTGTTCAGTGAGAACCTGGATCCATACGTCTTTGTGTTGCCCCGCTTCACTGCAGGTCTGCTTGGCTGTGTTTGTCTTTCTCACTATCGATGTGACGTCCTTTTCCTGCATGTTTTCATTAGTATGCAGGAAGGCTTTCCCCACCTGTTCTTCTTTTTAATTTTTGTTGCTGGGAGAGTATTCCTCCTCGTGTCCTGTGGTCTTTTTTATTCTGAAACAGTAATTGTTTTGCATTTCCTCGAGGCACTGAGCCATTCCAGTGGTGGGAGATAATCTATTTTAGTGAGTTATGTGCATGAAAAGGCAGAGTATGTGGCTTTCATTTTAACCTTCACTGGTATTGGTTTTCACCTTCATTGCTATTGGTTTTCGCCTTTTTCAATCTTATTTTGCACTGTCTTTTTTAAAGCTAGTTTTCACTGATTTTTGTGGGCTTGGGTTTGTTTTTGCTGTGATATGGCTGAGTTTTAGCTGTTGTTAGAAGTTTGCATGCTTGCTCTGAAATTGTTCTCTTAATCCCACTAAATTCATCTTTATGAATTCAGAATCATCTTTATTCATATTGTCCTTGTTTTTAATTTAAACCAGAAAGCCCTTACCAACACCGCAGCACACTGAAATAAGCATTTAAGAATGTTTAAACTTGGTTATTTGGATGGTATGACGTGCTCATATACCAATGCTCAGAGTCTCTCGGCTGTAATATTTGTTGCTAGGAGAAAGAAAAGCCCTGCAAAGTCACCCTGGGTGCTGAGAATATGCTGTTCTTTGACTACAGGTACCAGTGTGTTTGATCTTCAGATTGATTTTGTGGAGACAGTGCACTCCTAAGGCAAGTTCCTAGTTGAGAAGGAGCTGATGGCTGCCGAGGATGCTTCTCCAACTCGCTTCAGGCTTTGGCCCACTGCTGTTCTGTTGCAGGTTCTCTGTGCCATGTGAATACAAATAATCACACATTCGATGAAGGTGGAATTTGTGAGAGAGGATGTTGTTCACAAGGAGGTGACCTACAGTTTTTGTGTGTGCAGGGGGTGAGATTATGCTTCAGACCTCAGTTCCTTTCTTGTCCTTTGCCTTTGAATTGGGTAAATGCTGCCCATGTGTGATGAGATTTCCTCTGCTGCTTGGGATGTGCTGAGGAACCTGTTTTTTTCTCAGGATTTGGTGTGCTGATGGCTCAGTTACCCCACAGGATGACAGTGCAGGTCCTGGTGCATTCAGCCCCTGCATGTGGCTGAAAGTGATACTGAGGCCAAGATGAGAAGGGCCATCTTGCTTGGATCAGTTTGATGTGAGAAAGACAGTTCAGATCTAATGTTTCACAGGTGGAAAGCCAAAAATTTTTGACAAGCTGAAAGCTCAGTGTGACTTCAGCTACACAGACACTCATGTCAAATAAGCAATTATACAGGAGTCAGACTTCTCCTGTGAATTTGTATCACAGTAGAAGAACATCAAGTGTAATTATGTTACATATCATTTTAAAGATGAAGCTCATATTCCAGGCTCCATTATCTTTCAGAGTCTTTGTAATATATCTGTAGAACACAACCTAAAAAGTTAGAGACAGGATTATCATTGATTTTTATTCGCAGCAAGAGAGGTTCAATTGACGATTGATGCTGTTGTTTCAGCTCTGTTTCTTTGAACTGCTTGTGTTAAATGTTGGTCTCTTGGCTCTGAAGATCAGCTGGTCACTGGGCATGTGGTGATGGTGTCTGCAGGGTGTTTGTATCAGAAGAATTTGCCAAGAGTTACTAAATGTTCTGTTCTGGGGATGTGCATTTTGCCACCCTGTCCACTAACACTGGCTGAAGGGAGGCACAACTGTGCAGTGGAATTACCTGTTCTCTTGTCAATCAGCTTCTATTGTCAGCAAGTTTTGGTATTAGATTGCATTCAGAATTAATATCCTTTTATATCAGAAGAAGCTGTTCAGATCTGTGATCTCAGCTTCCACTTGGAAAGCTTTTCATAGTGTTTTCAGGTGGAGATGGCAGCTCTGTGCGCAGGCACACGTTGTTCCTGAAGGTAATGGTATTCTGCACATGGGAGTTCCAGTCCAAGAAGTCTTGTTTCTGGAAGAATGTGAAATGCACACAGTGCTGCTCTGAGTCAATAGAATTAATCAGTTCTCTCAGCCTCCTTTATTCACTAATGTCTGTTCTTCTGAATTGTTTTCTTTTGCCAACACATGGAGTTTATCAGCTCAAGTGCGTCGTTTTGGGTTAGAAGCAGGGCTCTGTCTGTGTTCTCATCAGATCTTCCGCTTTTCAAAACTGAAAGTCTTTGAAGCTATTCTCTTCTAAAGTCCACTTCTTAAAAGAAATAACACATTATTAATTGCTGAAAAAATCGAATGACTTCTGAAATGTGTTAGAAAATAAGCTCTGAAAGTGGAGGCACTTGAGAGGAAAATCTGCAGATTCAGAACAGAAAAATGACAGATCAGATTTGGAGTTAGAGAATTGCAGTTTAATTAGAGACATTCTATGAAAGTAGAATATGGAAAAGACTCCTGCACCGAGGACTGATATTTCTGTTTACCCTATAGGGCTGTGCACCTTGTTTTCAAATAAAGCTGTGACCAACCTGGAGAAGACATAACACAGCTAGCATAATGCAGTACAAATCATGGATTGATTTTTTTAATGAAATGAAGACACTGACCTCTCCATTCTGGTACAGTGCAGCAGGTAGTAATGGGAGATGCTGAGAAATACAATGTTTTCCAGTGCTGTGTCACGTTAACAATTTTTGTGTTGTGGTACACCTGGATTTGTTGGTCCCTGCTAGGTACTGACCTGATCTCTTTTCTGCTGTCTCTTTCGCACCATAAGTAGAGGAACCAAAGTCATTTGCTGGAGTGGATATGATTCACTAGCAGCACGAGCACGTTCTCTATTTGCCATGTGCAGAAAAGCTGTTTAAGAATCCCTCTGTAACAGGTGACACTCTGACCCTTGCAAAATGCTTTTATGAGAATACATTCATTATCAGCGACTGTCAAAGAAAGAAATATTTCCTCTGCTGTCTGAGATGAGGTGCTCAGAATGACAAACACAAGAGTAATGATACGGTAATTTGCTGATTTAAGGTGTGAGAGATGATTCACACTTAACCGAAATAGCACTGATGGGTCAGTCCTCCAATGCAGAATTTTTAGACATCAGATAAATAGAGGTTGTCTTGACTGTACTTTTGCACCGTAGTTTCTTAAGTACGGTTACAAAATGAACACTTATTGCATTTAGATTTTGCTGTTGAAAGTTAGCATCTGTGTATGCAGTGCATTTACAAGTTCATGGGTCCTGATTATAAGCACTATTCTGTAGCAGTAACAACTACTGGAAATAGACACTTTGATACTAAATACTTCCCCTCTACTTGCATTGTTTTATGCAAAAGTGTTAGTGTATTTAGCAAGGGCCAATTTGACTCATCTAATTTATTTCTTTTGACTCCTTCATTAATATTTTGGCACTTTGGGACACACTGAACAACTTAGTTGGCTGCGTCTGGGGTTCTTGTGAAGCATGAAGCTTGAAGTGTGGTGCTTCAAGGAGCTGTGTTTGTGGGGATACACCAAGACAGGGAGTTGTTAAGTCACATCCCTCAACCTCCTGTCCTTGAGGTTGTGGGGAAACAGAATATGTGGATAAAAATTGATGGATTTAGAAGGAATGGGAGGCTGAAAAGGAACTGCTGTCCTTTCCTACATGACAGCTCTCTGACTGCCATCGGCCTTGCAGGAGAGTGCAGGGAAGGTCGTTGGTGCTCTGTTTCTGCAATCACAAAGAACAGCTTCTGAAAACTTCAGAAATGGTCCTCACTGCTGCCATGTGCTGAATGTCCTGGCCATGCAGGCAGCCTTTGTGGTGGGCTGCTGTATGGGCCTGGAGCTGTGCCTGGGCAGGGTCCTTCCCAGCCCTGCTGGCTGTCCTTAGGTTGAAGTGCTTGTTTCCTGATGTGGAAGTATTTAGGCCATTTCAGATACTGCAGAGAGAATAGTTCACTTGCATCTTAACACTGCCCTTAAGGAAAGGTGTAAATCAATAGCATTTCAGGCAGAATAAAAAGTGATGTGTGTTACTAGAACAGTAATGACAGAAACACTATGTATTGTACCAATGCATGCCAAAATCATTTTCTGCAACATAGATAGAGAAGTGGGATGGGATTCTACAAAGTTCTTCAGATGCCGGGAGGGACCAACACTTTGGCACACTTTTGGTGCCAGTGGGCATGCTGGGGATGGATCAATGGTTGGACTAGGGGATCTTTGATGATTCTATGAAGACAGCTCAGAGAAGGACTAATCTCTGTTGTCACAAGCAAAAGGAAATGTTGGACAACGGACTGAATATGGGCATTCATCTGAAGGGGAACTGACCTGCAGCTGCCCCATTGTGCAGGCAAGACCTATAGAAGTCTTTCACTTCAAGCTGTTCACATGGAATAAGAATCTTTATATACTATTTAGTGTATCCTAAAAAGTTAGGAATGAAGACTGGAGGATTCTTAAGCTTGCCATAAATTTTCGTCTCAAAGTCTTTCTGCCTGCTGAATTTTATATTCAAAAGCTGTAAAATAATAGCAGGAAGAGAAATTTTGGTATGGATAGCTCTGCTAATTGAACTAATAAAGCCTTCCAGTGAAAATGACAGATAAAAGACAAAACAGTATTGGATTTCTGCTGGCTCCTAGGACAAAATTCGAAGAGGAAAAGCTTAGCTGGCAGCTGCACCATATCCCTGGGGAGGTTGTTCAGTGATTGACAGTTCTCACTGTAGAACATTTTCTGTCTTGTACTAGTGTGAAACCTCCCCTGCTTCACCTCATACACACTGTCTCTTGCCCATTTTCTCTAGCTCCTCCATTCTCAGTTTTCCAAGGATGAGCACTTTGGATGCTGTTACTGATCTATCCGTCAGTTTGGGGCGTAGCACTGGAATGGAGAGACCCCAGGGAGTGGTGTAGGGAAGTGCTAGGAGCAGACCCAGCAGCAGAGCTGGGGGCACAGGTGACAGTGTCAGGACTGTTTTGCTGTCAGGCTGCCAGGGTCTGCAGGGACTGCAAGAGCAGCGGCAGCCTTGGAGCTGTGGCAGGTGTGCTGGAGAGCCAGGCTGGAAGAAGGACGATTTCACAAGGACACAGCGGGTGGCGTGGGAGTCAGGATTTGTTTTCCAATCAGAAGATTTGTATTTTGTATTTGAAGAGTTATGTTGTTCTTGGTTAGGATCTTGTGTTCTAATTTAATAGCTTTGAAGATAATACCCCCTGCCTGCCTCTGACACCGTCTCTCCAAGGCTACTGCCTTGCGCCGGTACCCAGCTGAGCTACGCCCTCTGTGCTGGTTCCAAGGCTGTGTCAGTGCCTTCACCTCTATGCCCCATGTGAACACCTCCTTGAGAGAAGGAAACGTGTAAAGATCAGCCTGGCAATTCCCCTGGCCATGTCTTAGACAGACGAGAGGACAAGAGATTTGCACAGAGCTGATCTGTGGAGCGCACAGATAATTATGCAACATCCGCATAACCTTTTTCCTTCAGATCTTCCTTCTCAATATTGTGATAACTATAACTGTATAACTATTGTATTAGTAGCCTAAATATTGCAGCTGTCAGCTCATAGCTCTTTGTACACCAAGAGCACCCTAGGGATTAGTGGGTGCTGTGAATGGATGTTGTGCTGGGTGACAAACTGGGTGGATGCATATCCATTCCTTATGGGACAAACAGGAAATCTTTGTTCTAGGACTTTCTGAAGGGTTTTCTGCCTCAAACTTCCACATACTCAGCCCATCCCAGTCAAATCTCAAATGTTTTATTAAAATATAGATTTTTTTTTTTTTTTTTCTGGACATATGCCTTTTTAGCTTACCCTCTGCACTGTCATATTCATCTTCACTAGAGGAGCCCTGTCCTTCTCAATCTAGAAAGATATGCTGGTATCAAAATAGCTTAGGAGAGATTTTTTCAATCTATCAGAATTTGATCTTTTGTTTTTTCTGGTTAACCTAAAATGTTGCATGTCAGTAATAGAACTTCTGAAATGTATTTTTCTGTAAAGTGAGTTGGAAAGAATGAAAATTCTTGAAAGCCTCACTCTAATGAATGAGCTCCTCCCTTTGCTTTTAAGGGAAGCCAGGTGCTATTGAATGGTGTTGGACGCTTCAAAGTGGTGAGAAAGGTTTTGAAACCTTTGGAGAAGGTTTTGGAAAGGCCATGTGTATCTCAGCAATCTATCTATCTTAATTTGGTTGTTGTTTTCCTTATGTGTGCCAACTATTCTAATTCACCACTGAGTTAAAGAAAAACTGATTTCTATATTGTCAAAGTTTCTGCATTCTAAACATAGAGTTTTATCTTGTACCAAGCCCTTGGGTGCTTTTACCCACTCCTGAACCTTCTTAGCAAGGCTGTGACATTTTCCTAATGATCTCACTGCCCTTTCCTCAAGCTGTTGGCCACAGGAATCCTCCTCACAAGCACAGCAGCACAGGGCTCCTTCCAGCTGCAGTCAGGCCAGGCTGGAGCCGGCGTCCATGCACCTTGGCTGTGCGTTCTCCGTGTGGAAGAACAGGTGGTCTCATCACTGTGACATGCTCAGATTATGTTGCTTAACTCTGAATGCCATGTTCTGATGTTTCCAGGCCTGCGTGCTCACTGTGAAAGCCTCCTTGCATGAAATATGTTGTATATGTACCCTGTAGTGGTCTTTGACAGTCTGCTGATGGGTTGCTGGTCATACCAGTGACCATCTGGTCACTGCTAGTGACAAGCATTGAGGAAATGCCTATTCTAAGTATCCAAATACATGTATGGTTTTGAGAAAATAGGCTTGTTAACTTCTTGGGAGAAATGTAATATTCACACCATTGAACTTGATAGCTCAAGCACTCAGGTGCTCATGTTGGAAGTGAGACTTACAGCCTCTCTCAGTGCAGTATTGCATATCTCTTCTCTCCATCTAGGTACCAGAAAGTTGATTGCATTTCATTTCCTTTATAACTTCTTTGTGATGGACTTGAATAAGCCAGGAAAGTCAATGACAGCTGAATTGAGAATTCAAAAGTCCATTTAAAAGGGATTATAGTAAATGAAACTGTCCTGGTTTTCCTTTGCAAGTCTTTGTGGTAGTTGTACTGTCTCATTTTCTATTACTGATGTGTTCTATAGGGTGAAGCAAAGCTTTCTTGTATTTAATTCTGAGTAGCATCCTTGATGCCTTGCAAATGTGGTAAGAAACGAATATGAGAGCATGGAGTGCCAAGTGTGATAATTGTGCTGATAACGTGAAACTCTTTTTCATAGTGAGAATTTTCAAGTACTGGGAATTACAGTTAGGCAATAGGACTGTATAACAATATAGTTCAATATTTTAGTTTAATATTTTGTAGTTGAAGTCACACTGTAAGTAATGGATTTTTTTTAAATCAGAAGATATCTGAGTTTCTTCATGTTTGAGGAATATATGTCTTAGCTTTTATCTTTGTGCTCTGTGCAAGTATGATCTAACATTCGGATGTACCAAATCTCACAGCGGACCCTTATATTTTAAAGAAGAGTATCTAAACCAACTAATATTTTATATGATAGAACTGTTCTTCCTCCCTAATGCATAATATTTGAGGTCTGCACTACAAGGAAAAACCTCATCTTTGCTAAATTTGTCTTTGGAATTTGGATCGACTGTGACTTTTGGTGCTTCAGACAGTTTGCAAGAGACAAAAAGGCTGTGCAGCAGTTTGTAAAATCTCAGCATTTGTGAGGCAAGGACTGAGTTTAAGAATGAGAGAAAGGACTTAGGGAAAAGAGGCTTCTCTGTAATGGGAGCCACAGACTTCTAACACCACTGTGACTTCTAAGTTCAGTGCTGCAAACCTTCATCTAAATTTGCATAAGCAGCTCCTGCAAAGCGTCCTGCATCTCATTTGCTTTCTGCACCCACGCTGTTGAGTTGTTGTTTTTATTATGCATTTAATGACCACTGTACTCCAGAGGCCTTGATTGCTAAAATTTATGTCTATTTACAGTGCCATTATTAGCATCCAAGTACATGTTATTCTGTTGTTTTTAACATCCTGGAATCATATAGTTGAAAGTTTTCAATTAACACACTTGGTTGCACAATATGCAGTATTGGATAGGATAATGAAACTCAATCTTTCTGACTTTACTGACCTAATTGTATCATCTGTATCACTTTATTAGTTTGTTAAAATAATCCTTCCCTCCCAACCTATTGAAATGATACTGCCTAATGCACAGAATGATTTACCTTTACTTTAGTGTCACCACAAGTGAAATAGTTTTGGGCTGTTTTAACAAACTGTTGGCATTATGGAAATCGTTTTCCTTATTAAGTTCCACTCTTTACAACCCATTAACTTCTGATGACAATATGTTCAAGGGGACCCTTCCCTGTTACATGGTACCTCTGTAGTCACTTCAAAGCCACACCTGAGGCAGTTTTTTTTCTTCTTCATTATATAGCTCCACTTCAGTTCCCTATTCACAGACTACTTTTAATTCAGACCTGTAGCAACTGGACTCTCCAGCTCATATCCATCATTTAGGTGTAATCGTGAAGGGTATTTTGGCATAAAAGAAAAAAAATCACATGTTCTTACAACTGAAAACCAACTGTTAAGCTACACACAAGTTGAGGTTAACATTTTCCTTCACCAAAATGCTTTACCCCAGGGTAGGAGGGCTCAGAGACACACTGCATGCAGGGATTTCCCCTTCTATAGGGAAAGTGCCACCTTTTTGCCACTTGTACATTTGCGTAAGGCGCCAACATCTTTGTACTCATATTTGAAATCCTGAAGTGTTGTGTTAGAGATGCTGCTATGGTGCAAGAAACACATTCTGTAATAATAGCTCCAACACTTCTACAGACATCTGCAAATAGTGTCAAACTTGTGGCTGATTTTCTATTTCTTCCATTACTGCTCTGTTGTTCTCTCTGAACCATGTCAGAGGCTTTAGGAGCTGTGTTTTCAGAAATCCAGGTCTGATGGTGACCACACGTTTCACAGTCATGAGCCACCCTGGCCCTTGGCTCAGCCACCCGCACACAGTGACACTGGAGTTGCTTCTCTTGTGCCTCGCATTTGGGTTGGGCCCCAAACACACACAGTGCAGGAGGAGACTTCTCACAGCTAAGATTCCTGCACGTGCCCGCTTTGCTGAGCACATTCTGAAGTGTTTGCATCAAGATCTGCTTAGTACTCAGATAGGAATCTTGTTTGCATAATAATTCTCTCTACTCGATGTAATTGCTGAAGTTTTGAAAATAGAAATTTCAGAATATTTGTTTTGGTTATTTCACCGTAAGCACAATAATATCACCCTGCTGTGTTTTAAATTTGTCTCAGCACAAAATGTATTCTTATGATGGAAATAAAGCGAGGTCCATTTTTATGCACATCTCCACCTGCTTGTGCTCTAAAGGTGGGAGCAGCACTTAAATAAGACAAGCTTTGTGGTTACAGGGAGCAGATGGGAAAAAGTCAATACGAGCACTGGTATTGTCCGGTGTGACAAATGATATTTGGAGTTAATGCAGCGCACTTGGTATAAAATGACTTTTTGAAGCAGTTAATAAAAGAGAAATCTGTTTACAGAAATCAATATTTGTACAGAAGCCCTTTGCTGCTTTTTAAAGGTGAAAATTTCAGTCTGGGTGCATTGTTTCTGCTGTGTTGGTGTGGCTGTCAGAACCTGAGCAATACCGAGAGTAATAAAGGCAGTTTGGCCCAGAAACCTCCACCCTCCGTATTTCCTGGTTTGGTTCCCCTTCCCTTTAGATCTTATGCTGCATAAGGTGCTGGGAACATCTGCTGGATTTAGGGGTGGCTTGAGAGGACCCTTGGAGCAGGTGGCACCCAGCTCCTCTGTGCTGCTGCAGTGGCTCCCACATGGCTATGGCATCCTAAACATCAGTGCTGTGTTTTGGTATTGCTGGCAGTTTGGTGTCAGTGGGGCTAAAAATATACAGAAGGCTGCTCAGAGTTACATGGGATTATCTTGGTTGCTTTGGAGGAGGGTGGAACAGCACAGCTGTCTTGTCATCTAAGGCTCACATCTCTCACCACTCTTGATTCTTAGTGCATTTGGCGGAAGGTTTTGTATTTTGTTATATTTCGGTTTGGGATTTTTGACAGCCTCACCAAAACATTAGGCTTATCTGAGCAGATCTTCCAGGTTAGGAGCTGAAACCAAGTCTGTTTTGAGGCAGGATTTCTCAGTCCCGTCGCAGCAGCTGCTGCTCCAACTCTGTCCTGTTCCAGTGCTCCAGAGGAGCTCGGGCTGCCCCTCAGGTGCTGCTGTGTGTCGACTGTATGACGACTGTCACACGAGGTCCTGGTTGGAAGAGGGCCTCTGGGGGCCCTGTGCTGAGACCTGGGAACCACTTGTGGCCAAGTGCTGCTTGAATGTTACAGGGTTTAAACAGCATTTTCCTTTAGATGGAGCACTGGTGTTTAATTCCCACCATGATGCTCCTATGAAATTTTCATCTGCTATGATATAACTGCTGTCATCCACATCAGAAATGACCAAAGTGATCTCTTTATCTGTCTGATATCCATGAATAGTATGAAGCGAAAAAGCTGTTAAAATCTTCCTGCATGTCACATGCCTGCACTGCTTTTCCTAACTTGGTCTCTTATGTAAAGCAATAGCAAAATGGCATCTGGAAGTAAACAGCTGTGCCCAGCCCCAGTCACACAAGCATGGAGACACCTCGGGCATGAACAATTGCTTCCAGTGGGCTGTTGGAGTGAGCCTGGACATTTCCCTTCAACCCATTATGTTCCCCACGTGTGGTGTTCCCATCCCAATCCCAATTGCCTGGTGGGACAGTGGGACCAAGTCTTCTCATCAGCATTGGTTTCAGCTTCCTTTATATAAAGGAAATATGCCATTAGTATAAATACTTTTCATTATTACTAAATTGAACTATGAAGAAGCATCAGGAGGAGGTTCTGTATTAGTTTTTGTATCTTCAGGAAAAGATGGGTGAATAAAATGGTTTGGTTAATTTCCTATAAACAGAAGAAATAAACTTATCAGAAAAAAAAGTTGCCTTTAACATTCAGGACAGCTGAGATGGAAAGAGGTGATGGCAGGTTTGTTGAGGGGAAGAATTTTTGTCTTTGTAAAACGCAGAAGGTGCTGCCTGAGCCATCCCATAGCAAACCTGAGGAAAGCCTTGCACAGCAGTAATGGGGTATTTGCTTGGTTGCTTTTCTTGTTTCTAATGGAAGTATAGTGAAAACTATAAACCATTAAACTTTAGTTTAAAAACAATTACTTTGCTCCAATGGTGGAAGCTGTTAAAGGAGAGGGATTTAGCAGCTGCTGCAGCCCAGGATTTGTATGAGGACAGGCTTCTTTATTGATTATGTAGCAGGTAAAGGGAAATGCTTAGGTCTTCTATTTAGAGCTCAAAATTCTGGGAATTCAGAAGGTTTTACCAACTTGATTTTTCTTCCACTGATGCTTTAAAAAAATGTATTCTTCATATTTAAGCAATTCCTGACTTTTAAGATTGGAAGAATATAATTCTGAAAATGTGTTTTTACTACTCCCTTCTGCCAGTATGACCTGTGAAATGCTGCCAGGTGTTAAAAGATTCAGTGTCCAGTGGAACAGATGGAAAGCATCCTGTGAATGTCAGCTTGAGCTGACTCTGCAGAAGGCTTTGCATTTTCAGATAGAAGTTTTCTCATTATCTGTATTCTCCCTGTCTGCTCTTACCTGCCACTCCAGCTGCAGGAAAGGCTAAGCCCTTTCTTATTTGCATAAGAAGATTATCAGAAGGTTTTGGTGCTTTGCTTCTTAGTGTACCAGGAGAGCCAGAGGTTTCAGGCAGAACTTTGGCCCTGTGCACAGAGTGAGGGTTTGACCTTCCTTAAAGCCAGGGCTTCACATGTTCACATATGCCAGATCCTGGATTCACTTAGAATGCAAAACAGCACAGAAATAATGGAAAAAGTACTGAAAAACGGAGTGGGAAGAGAGTCCCAAGAGAAAACCAGAGAGCAATGCTTTGGGTCTGTTCTTGTCCCCTAAGGCCCCGGACCTTCAGCATCACTGTGCCTCCTCATTAAAACTGCTGCAGTACTGCTGGGGATGTGCAGGCCTGGGGTTGGATCTCATTGCTGGCTTGATGTTTTCTTCCATTTCTAGAATGCTGTGGTATAGATCAGAATAGAGTTAAGTGTTCTGATGTGACATCATTTGTGAGCCTCAGCTGCCTCTGTTCACTCTCAGTGCTCTCCACAAAAGATGTAAAACCAAATAAAGGTATGTAATTAATAGGATCTGACTAATTTATTTGCACAATAAAGCAGCAATAGCCTAAAGTTAACTGAGCAAAGCCAGTCTCACACTAAAGTGCTAAATTAATACCTCCCTGCTCCCTCTATTGCTTGAGTGTGTTTTCCAAAAGTTTAAAAAGAAGGTGTTCATTGTGAATGTGTTTTGAAGATTCTTAGAAAGAGCACTTCTGGATAATTCTGTTTTCCATTATTTTTAGCACAGCATTCAGAATATTTTAAAATAAATTGTATTGGCAACTCTTGCACTGCATAGACGCAGCTGATTATGAGGACATAAAGGACCAGCAGCTCTCATGCCTGTTTTCAGCTGCTAACCAACTGTTGGAAATTGTTCTCCATCAAATATTTTTGACCTCCTTTCTTCTTGTTTGCTCCTTGCTGTCACCACTACATCACAGCAGCTTTCCTCACTGCTGTTGCAGTATTTTGTGCTACAGCAGCTGCATTTCTCAGATCTCTCCATGCTCCCCGTTGCAGGAGGTCTGCATGGTGCAGCAGGAGGGAGAGCTGCTTGTCCTCCTCATACTGCAGTGCAGAACAGGGCTCCTTCAGCAAGCCCAGCATGCTGCCTCGGGTGAATTAATCATCAGTGCTCATCACCCAAATGTGGTTTTCTGTGGGGGAAAGCTGCAAATCTCAGAATGCATATTAAGAGAGCAGGAAGCTTGTCTAGGAAGAAAACTGTCCTCAAAAATAAGCTTGTAGCCTGGGTAGGTGGAAAGACCTCCTTTTTTCTCTTCAATGGAGTGTGACTTTGTGCTGCATCAGATATGGAAGCTGAGAAATGAGACTGACCACCATGAAATGGGAAGATGCCAGAGATTGCACAAGTGCTCTGCACCAGGGCCTCCTTTCTGGTGGAGTATGTCAGTACCTCATGCTGCCAGAAAAGTGAGAGAGCCTCAAACAGGAGGTAAAGCAGCTCTGGGATCCCCAGCATAAGAGAGACATAAAGCTGTTGGAGGAGGTATGGAGGAAGGGCCACAAGGGTGCTCAGGGGGCTGGAGCAGCTCTCCCATGAAGATCTTGTTCAGTCTTGGTAGAAGAAGGCTCTGGGGAGACCTCAGTGTGGTCTTGCAGTACCTACAGGAAAGATGGGCAGGGAATCTTAGGGAGTTTAATGACAGGACAAGGGGTAATGGCTTAAAAACCAGAAGTCGATGGATTTAGATTAGATATGTATAAGGAAGAGGTTCAGGTGGTGAGCTGCTGGCACAGGTTGCCCAGAAAAGCTGTGTCTGCCCCATTCATGGGAGTGCTAAGGGCCCTGGACAGCATGATCTGGTGGGGTTTGGAACCAGGTCATCTTTAAGGTCCCCTCTCAAACACAAACCATTCTGTGATTCTATAAAAATAAAGGAATAAGGAAAAAAAAAAAAAAGCAGATATAGAAATAAGGTAACGGGGAAGTAATATAAATTTTTAAATTTAAATGTACAGCAGAGAAAAAATCGAACAAACTATCTTCTTTCTCTGATTCTGGTGTGTTCTAAGCTAAACAGTTCCTGTCCTGTGCACACATTTCAGCTGCATGGCCTCTGCGAGCTGAGAAACGAACCTTTGTAGGCTTTTAATATTTTTATTGCCTGCAATGTTTGTTTTAGCCACAACAGTTAAGCATCCTTTTAAAATACTGACACATCTGTAGGAAACTGGCAGTCTGTAACATCATTTAGCAGAGAGAAACTTTTATGTTGTTTTATAGCTTCTACTTCTCTAATGCATTTTAGTGATGGATGATGTTGCAAAAGAATCCTGCTCAGTTCATGATGCTGTATAATCCACAAACTCTGCAGCTGGAGTGGGATTGTATTCACCCTCAGCAGTGCTGCAGCTTCTCTGGTTTGTTATTCCCAACCCTGCTGTTTGTTCAATCAGTCTGACCCTGGTTTGTGTGAAAGCCAAGCTACAGAAAATGGGGAATGAATGTCTTCCTCTGCATGGTGAATCCTGTTACAGTGCAGCATTAAACGTGGTTCGGAATTGTGAATCTTGGATTTGAATATAGTAACTCTTGCCTAGAGTATTTCTCTAAACTTTGTTGAAATTGCTTATGTCCTTCTACTTGAAAATTATAAAAGTTTATACAGTGTGCAAGATAGCTTAATGCTCCTTAGAAATTAAGACGTTAATCCAATCTCTGTCTGACATTTTTGTATGTTTACACATAATAACGAAGAAGAAAAACTCTCCTAAAAACTTACAAAACATTATGTTGCCTCTTTCAGTTCTCTCCTTGATTTTTGCACCCAACATATGTCCAATAAAATATTCAGCAAGAGCTAAATGGCTACTGTTGTGTAGCCACTGCTTATTGCATTAGTTACAATTATCTCTCTTTATATCCACCTGCTGTCGTTTGGCTCTTGTGACCTCTTGCAGTTGTGCAAATGTATGTAGGTCACTGCGGAAATAATACCTTGTATTTATTTCCATGGATACCACAACAGCTCTAAAGAGCACAATAACACTATTTGATAAGAGTGAATTCTCAGCTACGAAACACTATTTTTCAGTGTAGTCACCCCCATTAACTGTGCATTTTCACCAGTGATGAACATGAGCTGCATGATGCTCTCATAAAAATCTGCACCAGTGGAGGTGCTCCACTGTCACTGCTGAAATGCACCACCAGCAGCTCACTGTGCCACAGCCACTGGTTGGTCTCCAGAAATGTTCAGGAAATGTCCATGAATGTCAGTGGCTGCCATTTTTTTCCGCATGGAGGAATTCAGTTCCCCCCCTTTGCTTTATCCATGCCGTTCTGTCAGAGTGCCCCTCTGCTGCTGTGTGTCATATGGCAACAGCATGTGATGGGATGTTGGTGGGAAGATTCAACCTCTGCTGCCATCCCACCAACATCTGCTTCTGATGCTGTGGGCCGATACAATAAACCAGGAGACATTTCTTTTGGGGCAGCCCTTGTGTATGCATGCACTTGAATACATGAATAGGATGAGTAATGGCTTTAGAGTCTCCAGTACAATCTGCCTCCCTCAAGATAAGAATGTGAACAAGTGTTCAATCACGGATTTAAATTGTAAACTCCTTGGAGCGGGGATTGCCTTCTGGTAGGTCTGCATAAAGCGTTTTGTACTGAAGGACTACAACTGGCCTCTGTCCTTCTGTGAACAAAAAGCAAAGGTTTATGGACTTAAAGCCCTTTATCATAAAACCCAGTAAATATGAAGGTGGTACTTTTGAAAGCAGCAATTAGTAAAATAATTGCCAGCTGAGGTTAAGTAATAACCTCTGAAGAGGTTGTGAATTAAAGCCAGTTAGGATACGGATGGTTATTAAAAACTACAAAGTGATCCCTCTGGACTTGCTGAGAGAAATCCCCTTCTGCTGATGAGCTCTGCGAGGAACTGCCAGCCCGATATGCCTTCTCTTGCAGAGGCACTGGGAGAGTATGGCTTCCCCTGTAAAACATTTCTGTCTTGTACCAAGGAGAATCCTCTCTTGTTGCTGCTTGTCTCCTCCATGTGAACAGGGCATCTCTGTCCCCTTTGTAGCCACTTTAATGACATTGCTGACTGCCAGCTCAGCCTTTCTCTACTTCTTTCCATTTTCCCTGGTGTTTATGGTACCTTTATAATCAGTGTTATAGTGAGAACTATACTTCTGAGGGAGAACCAGGTCTTGCCAAATCTTCACGGGGTTAACTATGGAACTGCACAGTGAGAGAAAAGGCTGTCATTGATTTTAGTGGACTCTGAGCTCTTAGTTGTAGTTAGAAATCAGAAAATGCCTGGAAAAGCAGGCCTTGAAATACTGTATGTAAGTATTGGGTATACTGAGCAGGAAACGGAAGGTGTGACTTGGGCTGAACCTCTGCTGAGATTAATGGGAACAGTGTGCTGTGTGAGCATGCAGTGTGTGGCACCAGCTGAGTTTGAAGCACAGGCAGTGACTGCACTGCCTCACAACCCTGTGGGAGCAGCAGAGTGCACTCGTGATAGTTGAAACCTAGACACTTTTTTCCCCAATAATGATTTAATGTATTGAAAGAAAGAAGTATAGGAAACTTTTGGATTGCAGCCCACAGGGGGGAAGTGAATGATCGCAGTGGTCGAGCCATTGTTCACCATGCTGTCATCATCTATTGGAAAGTCTGAGGTTGTAAGCAGCAGCTGTCCAGGGAGACAAATCAGCTGAAAAATTTATGTCTAACAGGCTTCCAAATACTGACCCAGGGAATATAATCAATTACAAAATCAATGTAATACATGGAGCTGGGGATCTCATTCTGGGCACACCAAGTTTTGAAGGATTCTGGCTGTGTTGGAAAGTGTAAATGCTGCAGGAGTTCTCTTCCTGTCTTTATAAAGATTATTTTACAGGCCCCAAACGATCCAGATTCATGTCAGCACACCAGCCTGCCTCCTCTGCACTCTACTCATCGCTGGGTTTTGTTGTTCACCTTATGTCCTGCTTTTGTCATAAGCTGCAAAGTAGGTAAGAAAGGGATAGAAAGTAGAACTGTGTTTAGTGCATCAAATAGTGTGTTTTATGGTTGTATATGGAACTGATATGTATTTAATGGGGTAATCTTAATTGCAGTACAGTCAAGGCAAAATTCCCTTTGATTTCAGAGGGACCCCATGTTCTCTCTAGCCAGCCCCACTCCATCAATTCTTTTGGAGTTGTCTTTTTTTTCTTCTTTGCTCTTCCCTAAGCTATGAATACACTATTTTCTTCCTTCAACGGTGTTAATATTCAGTGTGTGCACCGTTACCAGTTGTATCCTATTTGCCTCTTACCAGTTTCCAAATATGCCAGACAGGGATGGGGTCTAATTAAAAGTCCTTAGGGTTTGTTGTCCCTGATTGTCATGAGCAATTTTAATAAAGTTAAACTTCTCTAAGCAAGCAGCTAGTGCAAAATATCATATTCAGTGAATAAGTAAAGTGAACTGGAACTCTCCTTCAAATCTGAGTGGGTTCAGTTCAGGTGTGGGCCTCACTTGTTTGCTGAGGAGAGAAGGGTGATGACTTCATGCTTTCAGCTGGGTTGGAATTTGGTCATTTGCATTTGAGATGCTCCAATTCTGTACCACAGTGGGAAATGCCTTTCCACTGGTGCTTGCTTTTTGCTCACCAAAGCCACAGATCCAGGGCTATCATCTTTTTCACAAGCCATGGGTCTGTTCCTTCAGTTTAAGACTTCTTCAAGATGCCCTGCAGTGGTTACTTGTGGGAAATGCAAACAACCAGGGGGATGTGGAGTCACCTCTCATGATGGTGTTGCCTGGCTGGAACATCAGTGCTGGTTGCCAGGGGACCGTGCGTGCTGCTCCTGCCCTGCACCTTCTGAGCCTGAGCTCTGCTGGTAACATAGTGGGGAACAGAAAGGACAAGGAGGGCTGCACAGTACCCCTGCAAGTCTGTGGGAAGTCAGCGTGTCTTCTGAGTGTTGCTTCCTTTGTTTAGTGCTAAGACCAACATCAAACAGCTGGTGAGATACTCAGCTCAGCTGCAGGGCAGCAGGCTCAGAGGACTGCATGACAATGAGTGCCATTTGTGGTTTCCAGTGTCCCGTGCGTGTTTGCAGAAGCCAACTCTGTGTAAACTGAGGAGCTTGTATGTGTGGAACTTCATAGCTCTTCTTTTTTATTTGTTTAGGAAACTCATTTGTGTTGCAGGTAGGACACACTGTGTAGAAATACACAGCCTGTATGTAACAGCCCTGTGAATTCTGCCTTATGGACATACCGAGCAAGGGAAAGAAAATATTAATAAAAAAAGAACATGAAAAGCATAAAGTTCAACCATACCACGCTTTCTTGTGTATTACAAGATTTGTGTTCTCATCTTTCTTGGCACATCTTTTATTAAAACTCATCATTTTTTCCTGTTTTTCCACTTACATACTTCTTAACCTCGAGCACCGTTACAAACCCATTTCCAAAAGAAATAAAATGAGATCCATATAATGTCCCTCCAATACAAAAGAAGGTTCCACTCATTCAGTGTTGTGTTTATGATACAGGTAAAAGTTCTGTAGTTTCTGCAGTTAACCTAATGGAATATCTGCTCTTCCCTGGCTTTTTCTATTTCTTCTAGTTTGTTCTGTGAATAAGAAAGCTTTCTGTTGTAAAGAAACTAGAAATAACCATTTCTTTCTAGAAATAACCATTTCTTTCTAGTTTAACAAAACTACCCTGGTAGTAGTTCACCTGGGATGTGCTTCTAGAACAAGGCTGATAAAGCCAAGTGATGGTTGATACATGTTTGACAAATTGAGGGCAATGTAAAGCCTTTATGTGGCAGGCAAATCTTGTGCCAGGGTGCTGTTTGTTCAGAAGACACCAGAAGAACTCTGCTTTTGCTCTCTAGCAGCTTCCAGAAATTTAAGATGACTTTCATTTAACTTGAGATCCATATGTTCATCAGCTCATGATCAGTGATAAATAGCTCTGAATCACGACTGGTATTTAGAACATACGATGTTCCTCATACAGCTATTTTGGCCACTGTTATTCCAGGCACACGGAGCAGTTTTGGCTCAAGGTGGACTATGTTAGTCACCAAGGCATTCATTGCCAGGAGAAGAAACTCCTTCTGCCTCTCCAGAAGCCAGCAGTGTGTGCCTGCATGTATTTTTACAATATCTGTTTTATAAGAACGGTTTCTCACTTCTACTCATTTGAGAATTGAATTAGCTTCTGCTGCTGCTTCACTGGCTCCACAAAACATTTCCCTGCAATCATTTAACACACTATTAAATCCTGGAGTATGTTGTCTGTACATCTGATAATTTGATTTTGAGTGATGTTTGTGTCATTACTTAGCATTTTAGTCAGCAACAACGTTAGTAATATGTAGAAAAGCTTTTAACAATGAGCTCAGAAAGAGATTTTAGAAACCTCAGTGTAAGGCTGCTGATGAGCAGAATGAATTGCTATCAAAGCCATTATATTCCTATGGCTTCCTAGGCTCAATTCACTTAAACTTGCTGCTTCTGCATTTTCAACAGCTTCCTTAATTTCTTCTATTTAATCCAAACCAGGCAAAATTTGGTTTCATAAATCTGTTTTTAAACAGTTTGAAACTTCCAAACTACAAAACACGAAGTAATTTGAGGATTCTGCTTCTCTGTAAATGTCTTTATATAGCACATTGTTCTTCAAGGGCTATCATGCTGGACAAGACCTCACAAACTATTAACTTTGGTCACCTATTTGTTCTCCAGTTCTGGATCTTGTTTTCCAGCTCAGCTGGGCAGCTTATCCCACTGCTAATGAACGCCATCAGAGCTGTGCTAGATTGAAGCTGTCAAGCCTGGGAGTAGAATTGTTGCCCAAGCACCAAATTTGACAGGGAGATTTTTTCACTAGCAGTTTACCACGTGGAAGATTTGTACCATCACTTAAAAAGAAGGAAGAAAAAAAGGAAAGATAAAAAAAAAAACTTGTTTAACCTGCAGCACAGATTTATCTTTCTAGTCATAAATGCTGATATTACAACAGAACACGTTTCTGTCTGTGCCCCATACAGCCATGCTGACAGCAGCAGCAGTTACTGGGGTCTTTGTTCCACCTCAAATGCCCCTCACAGAGAGCAATGCCTTTCCTCTGTGTGTGTGTGCAAGCAGTTGTGCATTAATGCAGATCTGTGTTGTGATCTAATTAAAAGTGAAAAAAAAAGGCCAACTACCAATGCCCCAGTGATAAGAAGCTGGTGTTGCTTAAAGTCACCTTTGCAGATTTGGGATCTTGCAGGCTCTGATTTGGCTCCTGTGAAGGCTGACAATTGCTGGTGGTCCCAAGAGTTAATGCCTTTTCTACCTGCAGTCAGCAAGCGGAAGATAGATGGTCTGCTCCAAATACTGCCTCTCACTCTGTTGACTTTACTGTTCGTGTAGAGGTTCTGAAGTAGCAGCACGACTGTTTGCTGGGTCTGCATTGCCGTTGCAGACATTGCAACAAGTCAACTTCCTTGTAATTTAATATAATGGCAATAATTAAGGTGTATGCTAAAAAGAAGCTCAAGGTGTTGCAGTCCATGCCATGGCTGGTGTCTTGTTAGGTTGAGCAGGAGCAGAGCGAGAGGTGCTGGGCTGAGGCTGACAGCCCCATGTAAGGCCTGGGCTGCTCAGTGAGAGGCAGTAGGTGGGGGTGTTTGGGTCCCAGGTCAAGCTGAATGCTTGAACAAATGCTCTCTAGATGTGCTCAGCCCAAGGGATATGGGCAAAAAGTAGCTTGGTACCATATCTACTGTATCTACCTTGTCTTCAAGGCTGGGATCAATGCTTGGCACCATAATTAGCAGGCCATCTAGCCAATACTGTATTGCTTTGCTTTGCTTTCTTTGGTTATTTGTGGGAGTGGGAAAGGTGATGCATTGTGATTAGCAGAAAGCCTGTTACTTCATTGCTTGTTGGGTTTTGTGTATTTTTAGTTTCTCCCAGAAGTCTTGTCCTAGATAATTCTTCTGTGGCTTTTGAATGCCTTGCTTTGTGAACATTTAATCCAGTGTGGGACTCAGCAGTAATTAGCCATGTGGATATTTATGGAGACATTCTAACCTCCATTGTTCATGAATATTTCACCATGGTGGAAATTTCACACCCAATAAATCACTAATGAAAATGTCATTTCCCAGCTGCATTTACCTGACGTGCTGTTAATCTTGCTGTACTCATTGGAGGTAGAATTACTGTCAGATTTGCAACAGGAAAGGAATTGATTTTTAATTAGTGACCCCAATAATGTAGGTTAAAAATTATTTTTTAAATGGTGATTTAATGGTCCTCTTCACATAATGCTATCAGCTTCATTGCCTGTACTGATGTTTTGTAGACTGCTATTCAAACAGATGCTCTGAAGGACAGCATAACAACTGTCTGCATTGAAGGGATTAGGGAGAGCAGCAGTGTTATGACAAGGTGGATCTGAAAGCAAGGACTGTTGGAGAGACAAAGCGATGTTCATTTTCCTCTGTATTGGTAAAGCAAACAAGGCACAAGTGCCAGTTTCCATGCATTTGCCTCTGGTTTTCTCCTAAGGTGATCCTGAACTGGGCCATCTAACCCTTGGTGACATTTTGTGATGGCAATTATTACAGGATAGATTGTGGTGTTCTGAAAGATCATAAATTATTTTGCCTGATTATGACTTGTATCCTTACATTTTCAAATTGTAACTTAGATTGCTGCCAGCATCATGCACTCAGACATACGTAACTTATGGCATAACAGAATGGCACACACAAACAACAGCAGCTTCCATATGATTGTCACTGCAGATTCACTGACTTAAGTGAAGAAGGTTAATGAAATACTGGAACAGGATTATTACTGTTAAGAATTACTGTGAAAAAGGATGTGAGTCATGCCATATGAGGGAGCTGTAGCCTTCTTCTTTCTTCAAAGTCATACTCTAACTGTATTTTATTATCCTGTATATTGCTGACTGCAGATGCTCATAGCAAACAGCAATATTAAACCCACTGGTCAGTATCTGCAAAATCTTCAGCTTGTTAGATTCTGAGAAAATATGAATTTCCCAAAATCCAGCTCTGCTTCTGAACTTATAGGGGTGTATCCCTGTATGGACAGATGCTTCTCATTGTAAATACAGCAGTGAGCCCCTCTGCAGTGAACCCAGCAACTGGGATCAGGGAATGACAACACTATCATCTCTCGAAAGAAGCCTTGGGATTTTCACCTAAATTCTGAATACTCCACACTTAAGGTTTGTCCATATCCATGGTGATTCAGCCTTTGCTATGTCCACAGGCTTCTTGCACACCTACTTCTGTTACTTGTCCTGCAAGTAACTCAGACTGCAGACCAAATTTTGAGGTTTTTTATTCAGTCTTGATTGTTATGAAGACAAGTTTGCCGTGGTTTAGCTGATACAGCAGACAGCTGACACATCTAAAATAAGGCCTCTTATTGCCACAAAAACGATCTAAAAGCATGAGCCAACCAAGTTCCACTGAAATAAATGTTTTCAATTCATTTTGCTCAGTTTTGAATCCAAGCTTAATTCCCAAGGTTAGAACACTCATGTTTGAAAACATGATCTTTGATGGCTAACAGCTCCATCACGCTGGAGACCATGGAGCTGTGACAGGGCTTAGCAGCACGTTCCCTGACTGCAGGTTTTTTATATCATGCAGAGGTTCTTAAGGGTGGTGTCACCCACTGCATGGATGTAATTCCTCTCTCCAAGGTACTTTAACTGAATCACTACTCCAAAAGCAACTGTCTCTAGCATTAGTTCACTAGTTTTATTTGCCTTCACTAGCAACACAGGGTACTCTCTTCATTGAAAAGAGAAAGTTAGGATATTCTTGAGAAACAGGTTAACCATGAGAATCATGTTTGATTTCTGAAACCAGGAGGGGCTGCTGGTTTAGTTGTCACAGGGCAAATGCTCTGGAAAGAAGAGCAGCCTGCACTTCATGTCACATCACTGCTGAATGTGAAAGAGGGTTGGTAGGACTAATAAGACTTTGCCTCTTTGAAGACTTATCCATCTGTATTCTGTATTAATGTGCTTTTGCACTGTATTTTGAGGATTGTGAAAGCAGTGTTGATTTGGAACCATGAGTGCTTTCTCCGTGCTCCTGTACTGAGAGCACAGAAGTTGGTATGAGCCCATTGTCTTCCCATTCCTTCCTGCTTCCCACAGCTGTCAAGGGCAGCTCACTGTACCTCTGCTTTTAGGCACTGTTTTTCCTGAATAGTAATTAGTTATTCTGCATTTCCCCAGTTTGCAAGCAGATTGTTTCCCACGCCCATGTTAGAGCTCCAAGCAGCCTGCCTGTGAATTCAGTGGAGCAACCTCATGGGGCAGGGTGAGTTTGCATGAGTGGATCCCTAAGCTCATATTGTCAAACACTTTGACAAAATGGCAGATGAAATTCATTGTTGATAAATGTGCAGTGATGCACATGGGAGGAAAAACACACTCAGTGATGGTCTCTGAACTAGCTATTAACTGCAAGATCTCTTTCCTGAGTGGTTTTATAGAACTATCCATTATATTGTCAATTCCCTAGCAAAGCAAAACAAACCGAAAACCCAGATAGAATGGTAGGAATTACCAGGAAAGCACCAGAGGACAAAGCAGAAAATGTTCTGTTATTGTGGTTAAATGGACTGATTCTTTATGTCATAGCAAAGAGGTACCTAGGGGAGGAGTATGACAGAAGTGTGTGACATAATGAGTGGCATGGAGAAGAGGCATGGCAAGCTGTTTCTTGCAGTGCAAGGTCAAGCCACCTTCAGGTGAGATTGTCACATTAAGATTTGGGACAGATAAAAGAAGGTATTTCTTCACATAACAGTTCGGCTGAGCTGTGAAACCCTGCCATCTATTGTTGTGGCTATTAAAAAAATATTAGAGTAAATAGGCAGAATCCTCAGAGCAGCTAGGTAGTTTAATGGCAAGTTGATTTGGCAAGGGCCACTGAATGTCTGCATTCATATCACCATCTTCAAGGTGATAACCTTGAAGACTCTGAACTGCTAATGAATCAGGAGATTTGACAAGGAGGTGTCACTCAGTGGATGATTGTCTTGGTACCCTTGGCATCTGGACACAGGATCCTGGATTGCTGCTTGATCCCAGAACTTTTATTTTCTTCTTTGGCTGTTAAGCCTAAATCCTACCTAGGCTCTTGGGTACTGTAGCACAGATTCCCAATAGGTGTTCCTAGTAGGAAGGTCTTGGCAATGTCATTCATCCCAATTTAAGGAGACTACATAGCCCGACATCTGTCAGATACCCCAAGCTCTGTACAGATACTTACACTTTAATTGTGTTTCCTTTTTAACAATGGTGAGCACTGGCAATTTGGTATCTCTGTGCAAGACAAACCTTCAGAATGATTTGAAAGGTTCCAAGACAGAAATATTTAAAAAGACTGTTCCTTTGGGTGCAAGCTGGTTTGCTACTTTGCCTTTCCATGCTGTCAACTCACAAGTGTTACTGGTGCAGTGTTAACTGTTCAAGTTGAAAAGTAGTCTCTCTTGTCTTTCATTAATAACATTTCTCAGGAGAAGGGAGGGTATTTAACTCTCAGGACAGAGATTGGAATGGTCATGGTAGCTGAAGAGTCTGTGTTTTCATCACAAAAGACTCTGAAATGACAAATGAGATCTCATATCCCAGTAGAGGTGCAGTTAAATTTGAAAGGTCTTTCCTTGAAGGCTTGAACCTTTCCAAGAAACAAAACCAAACCAATGAGCAGCCGCTTGCTAAGGCTCTCGTGGGATGGGCTGCTGTCCTGGCTTTGTGCTGAACTTTTCAGAAGGAAACAAAACAGATACATCACCTAGTTGGAACTGATATTGTTGCCTGAGCCATAGCTTACAATCTCCAAATCCCAAAACAGCAAAAAAAGAATACTTACAAACCTAAAGACCTCTGTTCTCAATGCTTAATTAATTAATCAATCCTTATAGCCTTCCTATTAAGATATTTTTAATATAGCTGAATAATGCATAGGAAACAAAGTAGATTCTGATCCTGGCCTTACTTGTGTTTCATGTTACACCTTCTGCTGGACACTTTTTCCCCTCCTGGCAACCTGCATTCCTCAGGCAAAACATGAATTCCTTCCCATAACTCTAGCTTTCAGTGAGCTTTTCAGATGTATGAGCAGATCCCTATCAATGTGTCAGGCACTGTAACCTTTATGCACCCAGTCAGCTTACCCCCGCAAAACATACTTACTGCTTTGAATCCTGATCTTCAGTGATGGCTTTACCATGTCCTGTTCCCTAGGCTTCTGATGCAGCAGGAGCAGCAGGTGGTGTCCCCATAGTCCCTGAGCATGGCCTGATGGACACCTATGGGAGACATGGCTCCACTCTGCTGAGCATCGCTGAAGAGCAGTTTAGATCAAGCATCTGGAGGCACATTCTGTTCTCCATTCAGATCACATCCTCCCTCTGCTTTGGATGTGTTATTCTTAAGAGAAGCTTTGGTGTCTATACGTGGGCAATGTGGTGACTGTGGTGTGTCCATGAGTCATTGTTAGCTTATTCTGTTGCAGTGGAATAGAAATGTAATCAAAACACTGATTATAATGGTTGCACGACTGTCTCATGGTTTATAACTGAAGGTTAAGGTGCACTCCTTACTCATTCTTCCTCCCCAAGTGCACAGTTTGAGAAAGCAAACTTGAATGATAGAGGGGAAATGGAATGGATGTGTGCACAACGTGCTGTGGGGAGGGCTGGCAGCTATAGCTGGGTACCCCTCCAGGCACAGGAGGGCTCCAGGGTCAGGCTTGACCTGAGCATGGTGAAGCCAGATTTGCTTGGGTTGGCTTCTCCTGGAGTAAGTCGTTTCACAGGGAGAGCCTTGCATTCATCATAACCTAATTTGATGACTTATTTCACAAAGACTTTTCTGTGCAGTGCATAGTACATGCAGGAAACACTGTAGTCTCTTTGCCCCTGTTCACTTCTTTTTGCCTTCACTTGCCTCAAATGAAGGAAAAACTCTAATTCTCATGTGGGAGACAATAAAAGTAAGGTCCCAAATGTGCAGGATGGTGGGTAGTTGGTCAGGAAGCATGGAGATGGGGAGATCATCCAAGTCTGATGCAAGAAGTACTCATGAATTCAGTAAAATGATAGCTGGTTGGAAAGATTTGCTCAGTAGCTGTGCCACTTTTGGAAGACCAACTCAGGTCTGGCAGCTGAAATCACAGGCACAGCTGAGACTGCCAAGACAAAGCAGAAGTGACTGAGCAATGTGCTGCTGAGCTGGGGAGCTCATTTTCTGCACCAGTGTAAGCTGGCAAAAGGTGTGCCTCCACCAGCTACTGTGCAAACACTGCTTTTCCAAACCAGCCAGCATCAGGCTGCACTGATCATTAATTACAGTGACTGCACAAGTTAATAATACTAATAATTATAGTAATAATGCTATTAATTGCTTGCCTTACAGTAGTATTCAGAAATCATCTTCCTGGGTGGAATAAAGCATGTAATGAAGAGAGACATGAGTGCTACCATAATAGCAGGTGGCTCTGCTCCCTGAGTCTGCGCTGGTGTGTGGCTGGCACTGGGTGGCTGGCACTTTGCGGCACCACATTGTTCACCCACCCATCAGGGAGACAGCATCATAGAATTACTAAGGTTGGAAAAGTCCTCCAAGGTCCTCCAGTCCAACTGTCCACCTACCACCCATATTTCCCCACTAAACCAATGTCCCTTAGTACATGTTGCAGAGGTTGCTGTTGCTTCCTCATAGTCCATTCTATCTTCCAGATAGATGGAAGATGAAACACATTCACTCTGGGTCTGTCTCATATCTGAAAAGAACTCTTTGGAATCTGAAGACATGGGCAGTGGGTTTGCTACAGCCTACCCCATGCCTTCTAGTGAGCTCAGGGTTGAACTTGATGTTTGTTACAGCTTGAAGCTAATTTGTCATCATTCAGTCATAGCCATGAGGATGGCAGCAGCCACTCTGGGTGATGAGAGTCTTTCTGCAGTGCTGAGAGACAGCACACATGTCCCCAGCAGGGAGCAATAGCAGGTTTGCATGGTTTGGATCAGGAATCATTGGGGTTACTTGAGCTGCTGGTGTCCTGCTTCTTGGTGCAGCTGATGTGTCCCTAGTCAGTCCTTCCACAGGCAGCAGTGCTGATAGTACAGCTGGAGGGCTTCCAGATGCTTCACTTCGATGAGAGTCATCTCTGAAACCCAAGATAGGGTTCAGGTTGACAGTCACTGCAAGGTGAGGGGCTGCAGCATCCACACCTGTGCTGCAGAAGGACACTACCAGCAGTGAGACATGGGCAAGGGCTGGGCATCTGCAGTGTGTTAAATTTAATAAGACAGCCTGGATTTCCTCAGGGAAAGAAATGAATTTATCACTTTATTTTATGATAATGACGCTGAATTCTGATATGAACAGACTGTGCCTTGTTTTTACATCTTTCACTCAACTTTGCTGTAAAAGCTGCTATAAAAATGAAGTAAAAGACTTGCTTCAATTGAGTTAGCTCAGTGCAAGTCTTCCTCATTTATAATTCCAGGTGACTTATGAATCCAGATACAAGTTGTGCAAGCATGTAAGCAGGTGCCAGGCACATTTCATGTAGTCAGGATACAGGCCTGCTGAAGCCCAGGCTGTGAGGCTGCACTGGGCTGTGGGCTGTACATGGACCTGCTGAGCTGGCCTCCCAGCAAAGCCATGCTGCTGTAAGCGGGTGGGGAAGGTTCTCTATGCTCTAGCTTGCAGTGTTGTTTACTCTCAAAGCTCCTCCCTAGATCCTACTTCCATTCAACACCCAGTGTAATTAGGAACTGTGCAAGCGTCACAGACACCTTTAACCACCTCGTCCCTGAATCACTACATGCAGCAGCTGGTAGAAATGTTATACTTTAAGCCCTTGACCCTTTGTCAAGTTTAATTGGAGTGTTAGGTCATTGCTTGCACTGCTGAGCACTCAGCATTGTGGTAACCCGGTAAGGGCCACCTGCCAACAGCCCATCTGCTGCTGCATGCTATTAGGATTAAGCTTTGACTGCCCAAGTGTGCAAGACCCTAACAGCCACATCTGCTTAGAGCAGCGCCTAAAAGCCTGTCAAGGATCCTGCTCTGGACTCTGCTGGCATTCCAGTCTCCTCTCTACCTTTTGCATTACTCTTTGTTTGGTATTCACACCCTGCTCCATCATGGTGTGCTAGTCACTCAACGCTCCGCTCTTTGGTTATAAGTACATTTTCTGCCCTCCTACTTCTCTGCAACCCCCCCGCCCTTTTTTTTTTTTCCCATCACAGCTTGTGCCCTGTTCCATACACAGTCCCACCTTGACTGTAGAGTCCTTCACTAAGAGGCACCTTGTTCCTATGTGTGGGATTCCTGCAGCAGCATCTGCTGCTTTCTTGGGTGAGGAAAAGGCTGCCTCACCTGAGCCCTCATTTTCTCAAACAGTGACCACTTTTATTCTGTTTGCTTCTAAGTCTGATGTATAAAATCCTTCAAAAGTTTAGCTGTGGGCTAACCCTGCCAAAAACAGAAAGGGAAGGCTGGTTACAGCCATTCTTTTTACTTGATCTCGGTAATCCTGCCCGAGGATAATTTGTCAGAGATACAATTAGGAGAAATGCCGTGCACCTGATCTACATGAATGGAGCAGGGCAAAATACACAGCATTCTGATTTAAATTAATATTGATCCCACTAATGGAATCAGAGGTCCAAAATAAATTACATAAATTGAATTAATCAAGACAAAAAATTTCCAAAGAGTAACCTCGTGTTAATGGAGCTGATTTTGCTGATGTCAAGTAAAAATGTACAGAGGGATAACAGAGCATTTGTCAGAAGCAGCAGTGGGCTCTGCTGCCTCTTGCCCAGGATGTCCAGGGTTGCTGCACTAGGAAATTATTTCTGAAGACCTAATATATTAATTTAAAAATAAATGTTCTTTTCCTATTTTACCTGGCTCTGTGGAGCTGCCTGTAGCCCCAGGCTAGCAGAAAGTTGCTGTGTGTGGCCAATAGCCCCTCTTCCCCTTGCCCAGGGGACCTGCCCACAAGAGAAGGGAGAGCAGCAAGTGGGGAACCAACAGTTGGGGATGGACAGGAGCTGTCACAAGAGAGTTGCTTCAAAGCTTCTTGGCAACAGACAGAGTAGATAATGTTTTAAAATGCTGCTACTCCTACGCTCAGACCTTGCTGCACCAGGCGCTGCTGAACAGACGTTGTTTAGCCTGGAGCTCCGGCTGTTAATGCCGAGCTTTCCTGCCACGGGAGGAAGGAAGCAAAGTACAGGCAGGGCACAGTCTGGCCTGTGCTGGCACAGGGTCTTCTGCAAAGGACCTCAGAGCATACGGTCTGCTGTCTGCAGAGAGCAGTGCCGGATCAGCGTGGTTAAGCGTGTGAGCTGCTTTGCTCTCTGTGGGTCACCTCTTCCCAGCAGCAGTGGTAAAAAATTCAGAGCATGGTGGAAAAGAAGTCCTTAAACCAAAATTTGACACTCGCTGAAGCTGCTTCTGGAGCCTCTCAAGCTATGCAGGGAATTTAGTCATATCATTTCCATTATTTATACTTCAGTTCAATTTTTGTTCTATACATTTTATTTAAATATCTCAGAATGTGTGGAGCACTGCTATCCCTGGCTGTGCAGCTGCATGGCACTGTTGTTTGTTGTTGTAATATAACATTTTTCATGGTATTTTTTCTAACATTATAAACTGAATCATACAAACTTAATATTACATTAGTACATTCTTGCATATTTAATACATTTCAGCTTTGTCTCTGCTGTAGCTGCCAATGCCTTCTAAGAAAACCTTGGAAAACCATTGGAAGCATAAATCTTCATAGAAAGTAAAGATCATTTCCTGTTGTAATGGTTTTCATGTGTTTGGTAGAGAGCTTGTGAGCTGCTGTGCTCCAGGATGCTGTGCACACAAACTCAAAGGACATGTAAGTGATAGTGACTCCATAAAATAATACGGCTTCATTACAAGGGAAAAGCTATATTATCCCAACTCATCGGGAGCAAATCTTTCCTATCCATTAACTGTAATGTTACTAGCAGAACATTTTACAGTAAAGGAAATAAAAGTAGTCAAGATGGATGTTTAAAATACTTACTGGAGGAATGATAGGAAGCGGAGAGCGAAGTGTGAACATGTGCAGTGTGCCACAGTGTTCTCCACTGCACCATGTACCCATCATGAGTCTGCAAAGACATTCCTGTTCATCATCATATACAGTCAATAACTTGCATATAGCACAGGATATTGTCCTCCTTCTTTTCCTTCTTCATTTTAATAGGAAACCTCTCCAACATTAAACCAATTTCTCCCAGCTTTTAAGTTTTGTATACAAATATCTTCCATCTACTTGGGATAAATGCAGAATGCTACCATGTAGTAAGGAAAGTTTTCCCAATAAGAAAGCCTTTGCCTGTCTGGGAATGCTCTGTGTGTGCTAGAAACACAGCTCTTCACAAGTTCTCATCCATTGCAAAGGCCCTGGTGCTGCTGTACTTCTGTCTCTGTTTGGTACATGGGTGATTGATCCCTGGGGAGCTGCAGTCAGTCCCAGCTCCTGGGCTGAGCTGAGGGGTGGTACCTGGGACTTAATGATCTGCGCCGTACAGAAGAAAAGGAGGGCAGTCAGATCTTATAACCAAATGCTGTCTTCTGAATTATAAGTTCTGTGTAGAAACTGCTGAGTAAAGGGAAGTGTGTATGCTTTGGTTTAAAACCAGTGGACCACACTTTTCCCTACTTGCAGTTTGTGCCAGTTTTTTTTTGCCAGTATAAAGAAAGAGTAAGATATATTTCTGCTTTGCCATGTACCCTCCTCAGATGAGGAGCAGAAGGTGCACATGAGTGAGCAGCAAGGTCATCAGGAAAACAAACAAAGCACTCCCAATTCTGTCTGTGTTGCATATCCCCCTTGTACCAGACCAGCTCAAACTGTGCAATTACTGTAGCACTACAAAGCCTTGAACCTCTGAATGTGGGGAAGACCAGTGGCAGAGCCTGCTCCTGCAGTGCTACAGGCACCAGTTAGCCAAAACAGGATGGGTCCCACATCTCCTGGTCCCATCTGCTGCCCAGCCACTCTCTTCCTGTCAGTTCCTGATTTATAGAAGGCTGCAGAATAGCTTGGCTCAAAGAATGATGTATGAATGTGGGGAGTATTGAACACATTGCATGAAAAAATAATCAGTTTCCCAAACTGGTGAATTGACTTAACTGAAAGCTGTGCCTGTAGAACTCCCAGAATATGGAACAGAGTAATTAATTGCTATTAATAATTAATAGTAGGCAGTTAATTCACTGATTGCCATTTGTACAGAAACAGAGAACATCAATAGCAGAGGCTTTTTGTTTGGCTAGCTGCTTTTTAAACTGTGCTGCATCACCAGGTGTCTGATGTGCTATGGCAGGCAGGGCCTCTGAGCATCAGGCACCTGGGCAGAGGTTGTGGGGGAATCCCTGGCAGCCAAGGGGGAACAATGCCTTCATCCCCCCTCTACCTTCCCTTCACATGGAAAAAGCAAATAAACCTAAAGTTCAATATGGCAAGTATTTAAATTACTGATGTCAGATCATTTGGCTTTAGAGGGAGGACGGAATGGTAGAAGCAGAAATTTCTTCAGGCCTAAAATCTTCATGGAGACAAACTTAGCTCGGCAATAATTCTCATACTAAGTACTTCTTAGACAGCTTGTCTACAAAATGGCAAGAAAAGATTAATATTCAAAACCAGGGCACTCAGAATGTTTTAGAACCTTTCCTTAACCCATAAACAGGACACAGTCATTCCCCTAGTGACCTGCATGCTCAGAACTGAAGTGTCCATAATCCCATTCATACCCCTTTCTCTTTTTGGAATGCTTTTTTGTGCAGGTAATTTTTACTGAAGTGACAATTAGGCTGCTTTTAACGTCATGTCTTTGTTGGGCAGTGAGACAGCTGACTGATACATGCCTGTGTTTTGTTTATTTGAGGAAGTCCAGGAGACAGCACTCCGTTAATGTTAATGAACATCCTAAATGTCACTTCCTTCCTGGTTTGTGTCAATCACTACGTCTGCTTGTTTCTAATACAAAAATCAGTGTTCATGGGAGAATTTTGAGCTGTAGCAAGGATAGGATGCCTGCAGGCTGAGACAGAACTATTCAGATAACTGAATTTTACTTGACTGAGCTTCTGGGCTCAGCCTGAGCCTCTTAAGAGCTCAAGCTCTGTGGGCTCAGAGTCGTGGTAAGCAGTCTGCCTAAAGGATGCCCCAACCTTTGTTCTTCCCACCTTCCAGTGGAGCTGGATGCAGCTGGGGAATGGGTGCTGCTGGGAGGTGCAGCTGGGGACTAAGGACTTCTCTAGAGTACTGAAAGCCTGGGGGAGGCTGCTGGAGGGGATGAGAAGTTCAAAGGGGGAGAAGGAAAAGACAGCAGCCCTCACTTAAAATCTCCAGAAATCGTTCCTATGTAAGTCTTCATAGAAATATCTGCACTGCCTGTATCACCTTTGAACGTAACATATTCATTCTGGTGCCAATAACAATGTCCAATGGATAACAGGCTAGCAGTTGTTCTGTTCCACTATCTTCATGCTTCCAAAGGGCAAGTAATCTTTGGTAAATTTTTTTACAGCTGAAGTACAATTGCTGGGCAATTCTTATTAAGGCTATTTTTAAAAATCGTAATCAATTAATGAGAATGGTGTTAACTCACTGAACTTTAGAAAAGTAAAAGGGGAGCAGAGAACAAAGAACAAAATCTGCCTTGCTGTCCTTTTCACCGAGTTTCTGTCTTTCACATTGCAGTGCTGAAAGGCCAAAGCAGCACTGGGGAATTACATTGTTGAAACAGGAAGTCATTCTTCCCTCCTTAATTAAGGAAAATGAACGATTTAAACTCACAGTTGATGGTTAGAGAGCCAAAGCCAGACTCATGAACTTTCCAAACATGCTCAAGTTCCCCAAAGTCTGTGTCACGGAACTGGCATGGGTTTTGTCTGTAATTGTTCAGCTGAAATGCTTGGTCTATGTTTTTTTCCTCCTTGGTGTCCGGCTCTGATGAATGACCCCCAGCAGCAGAACTTCCCTTTGGCTGTTCTATGGGCAGCGTGGCTCTCCTGTAGCTCTTTCATAGCCTGCCCTCACTGTCTGTGCTGGGATTGAGGTGGCACGCACGGGCGTCCCCAGCAAAGCTATGTCCAGGTGGGCATTGTGGGGAGCTCAGATTCATGGCTGGCAGTGCATGGAAGTGTGTTCCTGGCACTGCCAAAGACAGAGCTGGGCTCAGCAGACCTCTGGTGTGTCTAAGGCAGCAGTACCTCTTAGGTACTTTTCATTTTCTTCTTTTCATGACATCGTGTGTTTGCAAGAGGGAGATGGACAGAAGGGAAGGGGTGCAGAGCCACTGGCAGCTTCCTGCTCACGCCCTGCAGTTGTTCCCAAGGTGAGCAACCAGAGATGGCACTGCAAAGCTGGGTAAAAGTGTTACCTTAGACATGTAAAAATCATGTATGTCAGCCATAAAGGTGTCAGTCCTCAAGTTCCTAATCAATTCTTCGTTGATGCACAAAGAAGGCTTGCAGCAAGGACTATAAATGGAATCAAACTGGAATGCAGGAACAAATACATGGCCTAAAGTTTTCAACAAGTTTGATATGCATTGCAAGCTATAGAAAGAGGGATGCAGTAAATCAGGGTGTGACTTTGCACCCTTCTCTGTACCATAAAACATAACGAGTCTCTGCAGGTACAAAGGAATACCCTTTCTCCTTCCCTGTGTCTGAGCAATGCTACAAACTGTGCCAGCAGAAGAACAACTCTGTCAGGTTTGCTGGGCAAGACCTTGGCAGAATTATTTAGGGCAGATCTGTGGGAGCAGACGTGTGAGCAAGCTTAGCACAAGCTAAGTGGCTGCAGGCACAGGAGCCGTACTGTGCCTTGGGCTGCTTCACCACCACAGCATCACAGTGCCCTGCGAGGGCACAGTGCAGGGAAGCTGCAAGGAGAGCTGACCAGCAAGAACAAATGTTCATAGGTCTGAAGGTACTGTAAAGGAATTCTATCAACGCTTTTACCATCCCATAGATGGGAATCAAAGATTTGCTCGGCTTAAAATTACTAAGAACCTCCAGGCTTTCTCTTCCAGTTAAAGTCTACATCTTCCCTAAAACAAATAACGTACTCCCCCCAAAAGCCCAGGAAACTCTCATGCCTCTGAGCCATCTTTTAGCTCTTGTGAATTCTCCTTGAAAAAATGCATCTTAATCAAGTCCCTTGACTTGTTAAAAGTGGAGTTGGATGCAGCAGGTTCATATTTAGTGACTTGAATTCACCACACCAGCTTTTGCTTGAGAACAGTCTGGCCTGATAGAAATTGTGTGAGTAAAGTTCTCATGCAGTTTAGAGGACTTTTAAATAAACAATAAAAACCTTTGGTTTTATATATACATATGTTTCTATTACTCTGCAGCAAAGTTAACAAATAATATTTTTGCCTTAACCACTGAGTTTGATGAAAACAGTATTTTGTGCCAAGCAGATTATGATGATTGCGTAATTCAAAAAATATACCAGACATTAAAACACTGTGACATCTCCTTCCCATGGTAATGACTGTAAGAGGGATTGATGGGACCAATAAATAGCTTCCCCTAGGAAAGACTGTAGCAAAAAGGGGAAGCAGTACGAAATATGGCCCACCTGGTAGTTTTATGACCCAATCTGAATGCTGTAATCATTTTAAAGAGATGCTGATTAGTACCAGCAACAGGAGTTTGAATTGGCAGCATCAGTAGCATCAATTTCAGCAACAGCACTGGAGGTCCTTAAGTTCCCATTCTGTGACTTGGATGCAAATGAATCATGCAGTCAGCAGGTGCTGTTCTATCTGTACTAAATATACATAACTAACAGATGAAGGAATGCAGACTCTGTGCTTAAAGAAATAATTGAATATCTAAACTGTCACTGAAATTCCATGATTTGAAAGGGCATTTTAGAGTACATACAGAAAGAGCAGAGGAAAGATAGAGCTCCAGCTCTTGGCTGAAGTGAGCGCAGTCTGCTGCTTCCTCTCAGCCCAGCTGTGGTCACAGAGTGGTGCCTCACTTCTGTCCTGCAGGTCCTTCAGTCCTGCAGGTCCCGCAGCCAAACCCCCAGCCCAGCCCATTGCATGTGGTTCTCCTGTCTGCGCCTGATGGAGGAAAGGCAGAGTGCTGGAGGTGCCAGTAGTTCAGAAATGAAGAAATGCCTTCCTGTAGCCAAGGGTGGCGTTTGTTTTAGAAGGTGCATAAATGTGAACCTGAAAGCCAGTATGACGGCATGGTGCCATCAGGAAGAAGCATTGGTGACTGTGCTTTGCAAGCTATTTGTGTCTCCATTCAGATCCCTTCATTCAGATTTGTGTGCATCTCCCTGGATTGGCTCTCAGAGGCATATAAGTACACACATGTATGTCTTTTTTCTTAAGCTGCTGTTTTAAGGAGAAGCTTAGGAGGCCATTACATGTGTTCTGGGTGAAGAGTGGCAGTTGCACCAGTCCTGATAGCCACTGGTGATAGCTGCTCATGGTACATGATGCTGCATATTCTTACTGACCTGATAAGATGCTATTCTGTCAGTAACGAATCAGAAGTACACAGTCTGCAGACAGTGGTGTGTTGTTCAGCCAAGGCGTGAGATAAACCCTGAAACAGACATTGGTTTTTACCTTCCTGCAGATAAAGGACCAGGAGATGTACGCTAAGACTCTTGTTTCCAGCCTATGTGTGTCCAAACTATCCATCAGGAGTTTGTAATGTATGTGGTCCTTAGTATACCAAAAGTGAGCTGAGTTTGTAAGCGTTGTTCAGGACTCTCACAGGAGCTTTCACAGCTGCTGTGAGGTTTGGGGTCCCTGGCACTCAGCAGGCTCACCACACCTCACACCCAGGCCAGGCAGAGCACAGATGGTCCTCACCTAAATCCCTTCTGGTTCCACTGGCAGCAGAGCAAGAGAGTGTACCATCATGCAGGTGACCCAGCACCCTGCACCGTGATAATCAAGGCAGCATCATAAATGTTTTACCCCTCACAGCCATCTGGGGCTCCAGCTGCGTTGTATCATAAATCCAACTTCTGCTGTACTATTACTTTGCAACTTTGGTTTTTGCACTCTTTTCAATGTAACCAGTTCCTGCAGAATTTAATGACAAATTGGGCTTACATCAGCAAAACCTTGAGCACGCTGGCCATTGATCTCATGGCAGAACGTATTGGTTCTGTTATTTATGGGGATTCAGTTCCTATCTCCTTTTTTTTCATTTCTTCATCTTTTATAAAATGAGGATGGCGAACGCAGGGTTCATTATCTTTTTTTGTTCCTCTTTTTCTGATTTTCTGATATTTTTTTCTCTCTCTTCTTTCTTCTTCCTTTTTTTTTTCTTTCCTTTCTTTTGTTCTTTCTTTCTTACTCTCTTTTTCTCTTTTTCCTTTTTTCTTTCTTACATTTTCCTTTAAGGCATGGTAACTAATGAACTCTTCTAATTTCCTTCGAGACAACATTCTTAATTGCTGTAATTCTCACTTATGTCTTTTAGGCATCCCTGCTGGCATTGATTCATTTCAATTTGCATTCCTGAATGTTGTAGCTATAAATGCTCAGTCAATATGTGTACCAGCCAGTCTCCTGTCCTTTTCAATGCCTTACAGGCTTTTTGATGTGCTTTTGATTTGTTTGTTTGGGTTTTTTTGGTAGCAAAATTGGGTGGTGACTTACCATTGTAGCAGCATCTTAAAAGTTGCCGTGTTCTTACCTTGATTGCATTTTGCTTTGGGTTGGTTTTGGCTTTGGGTTGGTGGTAGAAGTGACAGAGTTTTACATGATTGCTTCCAGGATGTGTGCTTGCCTTTTTAAAATAGTTTGGAGAATAAAAACCTTGAGATTTTTTTAAAAATCAAATTGCCCAAACAGGTGAGTTTTCCAATGATAGTAATTGTAAGGTATGGATTGGACTTCAAATCTGGAAAAAAATAATTTGTGCTGGTGCCATCAGATTCTTTTATGAAGAAATAGTGTGAATGAGCTCATATGAAGATGAAGGTCTCCTGTTTGGATGTTAATGAAGGCGGCAGGAGCAGCACAGTAGTGCCACAGTGCAGAAATGTTTCACCTTTGCTGCCTGTTTGCATTTGTCCCTGTGCGACCCTACCCCGAGGATCAACCTTTCAGTGTGCACAACAGGGAAACCAGCTTCTCCTGCCCTTTGCCTCCCAGGCCCATCCTACATTAGCTTTGGGCTGCACAGCTTTACGTAGATGTTTTTCCACTGTCAACCTGCAGCCACCAAAAGAAGCCAGGAGGTAAATAAGTTCTAGTCACTACTGGCCTGAATAAAATTAAACAGAGCAAAGCAGCTCTGTGTCTCGTTAAGAAACCCCTGGGTCGCTTAGTCCCCATGTTTTCCTGCTTGGCTTTTCATTCTGGAACAATTATTTCTTTCAGCCACAGGACTTAAAAATGAGATGAAAAATGCTTGGATATATTTTAGAATAAGTGAACCCAAATCACTCCAAATGCAATAAAAATGTCCCCTACAGAGTTCATATTTATAGGTCCAAGAAATACAACAAATAATCTGCTATTCTTTAAGTATTCCTACAGATGCATTCCCATGGAAAAAGATACATATTTTGGCAGTGACTAATGGAAGCAGTTGCATGTTCTGTATTGGTGACACAGAGCTACAATGGGAAAGATTTCAGGGTTGCAGTAAAATGGATTGGCCAATTGTCTTCTCACCATTTAAGGGAATTAATCAACTAATTATGATGAGGATTAAAAGCCTAATGCATTAAAATAATATTTATAGTGATGATGTAAGCTGTCTTCATGGATTACCTCCATTGGAAGTATTGTCTGTCCTTTTGCCTGTGATTAACCACCTAGGACCACAACACATGTCAGCAGAGCACCAGCATCCCAGTGATGCTTTTGGCTCCCACTTCTCTGCTCCCAGCCATGCTCAGGGGCAGTCTTTGCTGGAACAAATGCTAATTACCAGCTCCTGAGGGCAGTTTAATTAGATGCTTGTGTCATGTCATGTCTAGGGGAGCAAAGGAGAAACCTGTTGTGCACTTTTACACTCACTTTCACACTTTATTCGTTTTATCAGCTTGGCAATTTGTCAGTGGGATGGAGAAAAACCCCTAATAAGAGTGCTGGAAAATGCAGTACAAGCATCACTGCAAAGTGCACAGTCTGTGAGAGAGATTCAGGGAAGAGATGAAAGCCATTGTGTGAAAAGGTAAAAATAATTTAATTATTACTTAGCAAAAATTACATACAGCTGGCCACTGTGTTCAGAGAGGTCTCTTCATTTTCAGGCTGGTTGCAGCACTCCAGCAGCTGCCTTGAGAAATTCCTGGGGGTGGGCAGGGTGCAGCACCCAGCTGGAGGCCAGGCACTGTTCATGGACCCATGGTGGCAGTCCTGGGGCAGAGAAGGCTTGACACTTCTGGTCATGGTCATCATTGACAGCATAGTGTGAGGGTAAATCAGAAGAAGATCAAAGTGCTGTGAGTGTCAGGGTGGTGGAGGCAGGATGAGGCTCTGGTCTGCAGGACTTCATTGGTTTGATTCCCCGCTGTGGTTGGCTGCTGAGCTCTCCAGCCCTTGGTCCTGCCAGAGCTGTTTCACACCGACCTGCCTCCACTTCTCATCTCAGAGAACCTCTGCACAGCCCTGGTCCTACTGCTCTTAATGACAAATGCTTCCCCGTGTGGAGGGAGCAATCCCAGCACCCCCAGAGCGGAGCAGGTGGGTTTGCAGCCATGTATGGTTACTCCGTGGTGACAGACAAGGAACGATCTCACTCAGATGCTGGCACACTGCCTTGCAGACCTGCTCCTCACTGCCTGGAGCTGATGTGTTGTGCAGCTGCCTGAGCACTACGGGGCGTGTGGTGGCAGTGGTGGCTGGTCTCGATACACAGGCCAGATCCGTCTATCTGCTGGGCCATCTGTTTGACCATTGATGTATACAGTATTTGAAGTATATTTCAAAAATGAGTTATCACAGTTTATCACAGTGAGTTTTGTGTCCCCAGGTCCAATGTTCCCTGTGCCTTTCAAATCAGTATTCCCACCCAGCAGTTCCCTGAGTGCTGGATGTGCTGCAGTGTGCCGGGAGGACTTTCTTGGCAGATTGGTTTTGGAGTATATTAATAATAAATTGGCTCATTCTCCTTGTGTCTTGGTTTAAAAAGAGATAGATAATTTAGAAGTGGAGTGAATTAAAATTCAAGATGTGTTGCGAGCTTTAGCAAGCTGGGCTGGGCTCCAGGCTATTTCGCAAAGAGACAAAGGCAGGAGAGCAGGTAGTGGGAGCAGCAGGAACAGGCACAGAGCCTGAGCTGGTGGCTGGCAGGTGGCAGGGAAGCAGTGATTCCCCCATGCTGATGGGAGAAGTGATATGAAGAACGTACTGCTGTGCCCATGCTTCATGGAGATCTGGCTTGTATTTTAAGTTGGTTTTAATCCAGCTAGGAGGGAAATGCTTGGAAGAAGTTATCCATTTTCCTTCTAAAACTGATGCTACTTCTGTTTGCCATTTTCTCATTTCTTAAAGTTCAAATGTTTCTACCCGCTCTATTGTTTTCAAAATTAAAGACAATATTATTTTTTTGCAGATGACTTTTTCCCTGGGCAGTCCTTTTGTTGTGGTTTCAAGCATGACAGTGCAGAAGGGTTCATTCTCCCCTTTTGGGGAGAAGGAAAGAAAAATAACCCAATTAAGATAAGGAGAAATAATGAATTTACTGCAAATGGTGAAAGAAAGGAAGATAATAATAAGAAAGAGAGTTACAATTAATAACTCAAATGGGAGAGAGAGGAAGGCTATGACTGGGCTGCCAGAACCTGGAAGAAACTTGACCCCCATCACCTGGAATCACAGATCATGTGGCAGCTCTTGGGAAATGTGGTACATCTCCGTGCATCTTCCTCTTGGAAAATCAGAACTTACATGAGGAAGAAAATCTGAGAAACAGCTGTACTGTGTAGGGGAAATGCTGCTTCTTCCCAGACCAGGAGCTCTGGGCAAGATCACAGGCAGACCTGGCCTGGCCCCTGAGCACTTGAGGAGCTCCCTGAAAACACAAAATGCTGAGGGCTGATGGGAGAAGCAAAAGCTGAAACAACACAAACAATCTTGAGTTTCTTTGGATATAACAGAAGTTGACATGGCCCACTGACAGCCTATGTTGTCTCACCATTTTGAAAGCATTTGAAGTGGTGTGTCAAGGACTCGTAAATTCACTGGAGAGTTGCTCTGCTTTTTTTTTTTTATTTCCACTGCTGGCCAAGCCTTGCTGGTGTTTCTGAGACTGAACTTGTGGGCACAGAGTGATGCTGTGCAGCGTGGGGCACCTGGGCAAGGTGAGAGGCACAGCACAGCACTTCAGGGCCTTTGGTTTCCCCTGTGTGGTAATGCAACACTGGGCTGCACAGGGAAATATCTTTATTTTCCAAGTGTCTTTTCAATAGGGAAAAAAAAAAAGACAATTCTTTGTTCTTCTGCTTTTGTAATTAGTTTGCATGTGCTGATATTTTCTCACAAAGAAAATGATGAGTGGATCTTAAGTTAACACCACTTTGCTTGCAAATGAGTTTAAAGCAGGATAAAAAAATGCAATAGAGCTTAAGGCTCTGAGTCATTTATTGAATTCTTTTCCAGATTATTATATAAAAGAAATTTGAGCAATAGGATTTTCAGCTAGCTTCATAAAAATAAATAAGCATTGTTTGGAAAGCATGATTAAACCAGGAGGAGATGTAAACAAGGAGAACGGCACATTGTATTGCTGCTGGGATTCCATTTTTGCAGAAGAGTGGCATACATGACAAAGCAAGTCCTTAATGGATGCTTTTATCCTTGAAATATCAAAGCTGATATGAGGGATATTATTATGCAAAATTTACTGTGAGGAAAGGATATGTGAAAGGTAGCCAACCCATGCTGTAATAGTTGCTCCTTCAGCACTCTTTTTCACCTATAAAGTTTCAGAGCTGTACTCCTGCCCACTCTTTATGCAAGTTTAAAATGTACAGGCCTGAGTAATCTAGACTCTGATATATCAAGGACTCTGAAGCCTTGGTAATTTGGATGCTGTTGTTTAGATGGTTAATAAGCGTCAGCCAGCAGTTGATCCCACCCAAATGTTAAGAGTGGTTATTATTCTAAAGGGGCACAAAGAATTAGGACAAATAGCTGAATGATGGTGGCAAATAGCTGATGTGGTGGTTACTGTGAGCTTGGACTGAATCTCTAGCAAGAGTAGCTTAACTTTTCTTCCTTCCCTGCATTTTGTATCTATCTCATAAATTCTCCTTCCTGGAACTGTCTGACATAGGAGCACACTTATTTAAGGTCAGAGCTAGGTTTTTGATGGCTTCCATAATGGTGACTGCCACTCTTAAGAATATATGCTGAAAGAAATATAAATGGACTAGCCTTTGCTGCCTGCTGCTGTTTGTCAAAGTTCTCTGCTATAAAAAATAAATATCATTGTGCTCTTCCATTTGCTGCTAACACCACTGAAGCCAGACAACGCGTGGCTGATGAATGAGTGGGTAATGGCTCTGTTTTTAACACCCTGGCTTCTGCCAGACTGCTACTGAAGCCATTTGTTTGAGGTGGAACCACTGTTGCTCGCGTTTCTGCAAGCACTGAAGTGCCCAGAAGCATGGCCAGTCTGCTTTTAAATAATGTAATGGTTTGCATGAATGTAACACCAGAGCAGCTTGCTGTGCCTCTGGAAGAGGGACTGGAGGTTGATTCACAGGGCCAGTGTTCAGGAAACCTGCTCCTCCCCAGCCACTTCTGCCCGGATAGCCTCTTCCCATTAAAGTGCACACTTGGGAGAAGTTATGCAGGGCTTTCTAGGTTGGACTCCACCAAATAAAAAGGATAACAAAAAAGAATAAGTTCAGAAGCTGTTGAGAGCAACCAAGTGGCTGAGAGAGTGACGTAATGTACAAGGTAAGAGTAGAAATTCCCCATGGAAAAAATAAGCCAGTGTGCTGGCAAGGAAACATGTCTGTGTTTGTATGCTGGAGCACAAGCAGGAGCCATTTTTATAAACGAGGCCTCAAATATTTTCTGGTTTGCAAAATCAAATTATCTGAATTTTCACATTTTTCAGCCTTCACAGAGTGCCAGCACAGCGCGCTGAGCCCTTCTGTGCCTTGGGTTGGGGCCTGCTGGGCTCCCAGCTGGGTTTCCTGACATGGTTCTCCTACAGCACTGCCATGGCTTTGGGTATCTTGCCCCTTCATTACTTCTGGTTTGTCTTCATATCCAGCCTCATATCCTGGAAGAAGGCAAGGGTTATAGTGAAGGACAGTGATGTAATAATTGCAAAGAAATGTTTGTTTTACTAACATTTGAGATGTACAGATCATTCAGTTGTGTCAGAAATGCTGACACACAATTATAGTTACGGTACTCCTGTAGTATTCAATACCTAGACATATGCAAACAAGCTTAGTAATGCATTTTGAGCTGTTTTTCTCCTAAGGAACAGTGTAAGTCAGCCTGTAGAAACATCTTTGCAGGAAATAGTAAATAATCTGCACCTTTGGTCCAAAATCTGAAGTGAATGGAAACAAAATTTCATGGGGCATTTTGGAAAGATTCATTAACTTTTGCAAAAATAGAAATGTGTTCCTCCACTCGTGATTTTCAGGACTGAAGTTGTAGCTCTTGATAGAAATCATTGTCTTTTTTTTATTGCAGCCACTTAGGATAACAAGACCCTCATTTTGCTCAAGGCTTTTAAGCCCAGGTCTAATCTGAATATTCAGTAGGTTGCACTGATGGTATTCCTATCCAGTTAGTGATACTGCATCTCATTTCCAAATTTTCCACCACTTTGACACAGCCTTCAGCTGCCCAGCGAGAGCTGCATGCTTTGTGCAGACTGCTCAGCTCCGCTCCTGCAGCAGGGTTGGCTCCAAGATAGGGTCACCTTCCCAAAATACACTTAGGGTTGGTAAGTGTTCTAACAGCACCCTTGCTTTCTATTAACACAAACTTATTTAAGTATGAGTGAAAGCTTTTGGAGCCCTTGGTGCATGCTTGTATGGTTTAGGCGGTTTGCTAATGACCTCTAATGAGTGCTGGCAGTTAAGACGGGGTGAGCTGAGCAGCTAACGAGTTTGCAGCCTTGTGCGAGGGGATGCTGTGCACGCAGAGCTGGAGTGAAGATGAGGAGGAGAAGGGACTTGCTGTGAAGTGCACGGTGTTGAAAGTCTGCTGGCTCCTGTCCCAGCTCTTGGATGAGAAGAAGAAATCGGAGGAGGGAAGAGGCTGAGGCCAACAGAAGCCTTTCTGTAAAACACTGTAAAGCAGAAATAGCGAGGACAGCTCTTAACAAGCTGCTGGGGAGCTGTTATAGGTTCTGCCCCAAAGCTCTCTTGTCTAGCAGCAGCATGACTTTCCCTTAAAACACTGCCAAGTAGGAAAGCAGGAGAGAAGGCAGATCCAGGTTGGGCTGTGCTGTGTCTCTCGCTACCTGGTCGCTGAGGGCTCTGTGGCAGCTTTCTCCTGTGCCCATTTGTGTCAAAATGCTTGAGGAAACGCTGTATTCTGCCCTTCCCTGTACATGTCTTTTCCTTTATAGTTTCTCATTATTACTTTAATGTTTTCTTACTGTTTTTTAGAGTGTGAATACACCAGTGGCAGTACACATTGCACTTAGAAAAATGCTATTTTGTTAGTGTGGAGGTCCAGCTTGTGGCTTTTTGTTTTTGCTTCAACAGTCTCATGCCTGGCTAGAAGAAGCTTTTTAATGTAATTCAGATGTTGTCTGTAATAACAGGGTTTGGATAAACCTTCACATTTGCAGAGGCTAGCAAACAGCTCTGTGCTGCAGCACATCATTAGTCAGGGCATGCTGGCTGAACAGCACTGGTCAGTAAGCTGCTAAATGTTTGTTAGGTTTTGAGGCTGTGAATTACTTGGTATTGCAGCAGCACTGCATCACTTAACCCCTGGCCCTGGAACTGATGTGCACGTGAGATGCTTGAGCAGGGCTTGTCTCAGGCCTCTGTCCACAGCGTGTTGTCTCTACTGGGAGAATAATTGTTTGTGTAATTTGTGTAATTTAAATTAAATGTTGGCTTCATTTGTTGGCAGTGGACATTTAGCTTTCATTTAGCACTGGCAGAGCAGTGCTGCAGGGCACTTTGGAGGGAATGGGAGCTTGCAGGATGACAGGGTTAACGTGCTGACCCGTGGGTTGAGCTCAGCATGAGACCTGCAGGGATGCCAACTGAGTGCTGGCAGAAAGTTTAACAACTTTTTTTTTAGTACATCCAGGCATCTGAACTCTATGAGACTTTGCACTCTTCGTTACACCTGCTCAGTGTCCCTGCTTCTGGCAGTGTGTAGATGTACTGGGAACAAAATTCACACAGGAACTTTTCTACCTGAGGTATTTTGCAGGTGATTGTCAAGGAAGCTTCAATTTAGGAAGCATAGCACAGGAACTCTGTAACCTTAGCACAGCTAAAGCAGTGTTTTTGTTACATAGCAGAGGAGAAGACCCCTAAACCTTTTGAACACTTATGAAAGTTTTGCATTTCTTCCACCCATTTAGACATTTTCTTTGAGAACTAAAGCATATTTCTGAGGTTATCCTTCATGCTTTGATGTCTTTATAAATGCTGCAAAAATGTCTCCCTGTCTGCTGCGGCTCCACATTTATAGCGTGCTTAGAGCAAAATGGTATTTCTGTTTGTAGTCGTAAAAACTCCCAGACTGATCCTTAAATAGATCTGATTGCTCTGTAGTCCTTACGGCCTCAAATTGTCTTCAAAATATTGGTCTATCCTTTTTAGTCACTAAATATATGCCCCTTCTGTCTGCCACCAAGGATTTGTACAGCACGAGCCCTCTCTGCAGCGCTCTTTGTATTCTCCAGGTGGGGATTGGAAGAGGCTTAATGGAGTGTAAATCTTTACATGATTTGAATAAACAGTTCTCTGCCTTTCTTCTGATAGTTACTTTTGTTCATTAATTTTGAACATTTTTTTTTCTGCCTGGCAGAGCAGCCCTGGCTTTATACACCAGAGCTGCAGAGGGAATTGGAGAATGGTCTTGGAGCAGTGTTTCTCAGGGAAGGGACCAGCAGCTCCAAGGGAAAGATTTTTGAGCAACCAGCTCTAGAGAAAAGCAGAGCTGGATCTCCCTGTGGGGCTGGGCCACTTTGCATCAGCTGAGGGTGGTCCTGCTGATGTTCAGTAAGCAGAGATGAGCAGAGGGGCTGAGGATTTGCATAAGCTGTCCAAGAGCCTGAAAGCTAACCTCACAGAATAATCTTCCCAGGTTATTCAACATTTGTTACTGATTTTCACATCAGAAAGACATTTATGCTGTCTTTTCACTTGCTGCTCTTTGCGTTTTTCCTGACATCATTGGTGGAGCTGTCTTGGCATCCAGGCTGGGTTTCCCAGCTGGAAGGATTAATTTCACATTTGTGTCACTCCTGTAGGCACATACTGCTACTGTAATTACCCCAGAGCCATCATAAGCTAAATATAGTGTACTTGCTCCTGCTTTGGTGTTGCAAATTGACATTAATAGACATGGTTTGGAAAGTGTTATTTATTCTAAAGAAATTACCAGAACTGTTCTGCTATTTAAAGATTTCTTGGTTATTTTCCTTGCACTCTTTATACAAGCTCTTCACACTTGGAACTGGGTGGCTGGGACAAGGGTCTGAGGCAGAGTGAATTGGGATCTTTGGGATTACTGGGGAGTTTTGCTTGAGTAAATTGCTCAAAATAAGCCCTAAAGGAAAATAAGTCTGGGGAGGAGAGATGCATCTGTCAATTGATTTTAAGACATTTCAATGAGTAGGGAATGCTGGTGATGAATTATATGATGGCACTCATATACATTTCTTTGAAGAAATCGCAAATTTGGTGAGATCTGTTTTTATAAAGTGTTGGGTTACCCATCTCAATGAGAAAAAGCATACATTTGAAGCACAGTACTGCTGCAGACTTCACAGATTTATCAGGGACACTCTGTTAAGAGCTGTCATTCTAGTGCTTGTGGCCCTTCCAAATACATCCCCGTTCCCTGAGCTCTCCTTGAGCAAACCTCACAGGCCTGCAACAGCCATTTGAAGAACACGTCATCCTTTAGGCATCTTTTTATGTCACTGCACCCCACTTTGTTCTTAACAGAAGTACTATGTGGAATAAAACTCGTTAGTTTCTTCCTTTTTTAAACAGCTCCTGGTGAAGGCAGTGGCTGCATCCCAGGGCTGTGTGCAGCTCCCCAATGCAACTCTCAGGTGTTGCATGTTGTTCTTGCAGGCTGGCTGCCTTGTTTGCGACCCTCACCTCTCCATATTCAGAGAGAACTGAAAATATCTCTTTTCATTTTAGAGTACTCACACTTCTGTTTTGTCCCTCTGAGATATTTAAAGCTGGAGTGCTGTGCAGTGTTTTAACATAATTGTTGTGTACAGTTCTCCCTGTGTACTTGCTCACCTCAGCAAACAAAGGATTGCACACCACTGATGTTTGCAGTCTGGAAAATTTAGTCCCTAGGGTTGTTTATACATGATGTTTGTTTTATTTTCTCTCTCAGTGCTCATATCTATCAGATGACAGCTGAGAAATTCAAGTTACTAGTGTTTATATGAAACGAGAAGCAATTTTCAATTGACTGAATATATAAGGCAGCCGTTCTAGAAGGGCACCTCGATTGTGTCTTCCTCATTTACAGGCCTGAAAAGAAAAAAAACAAAAAAGATGTGTTTCTTGTACCACTGGGAAGCAGCTTCCCACATAGGCTGTGATGGGATCAAGCCATGGAGTTCAGGCGTGATCTTGAAGCAAGAGCAGCCACTGGGTCTTCAGTGCTGAGCAGAATGGATGTGACGCAGAGTTTGAGCTGATGGTTGGCTCTGAGTATCGCCTTGAGGCAGTAATGATGTGGAAGATGCTTCATGTTTCTGTAGGGGCTAATTGCCTATAGGAAGGCAGGTATAAAGCACTTACATATCTTTCCATGCAGTCCATGGTTTGAGTCCCTAATGCTACAATTACAGCGATTTGTTTGTTCTTTACACCTGGAGGAGCTGTGTTATGTCGTATTGCATCATACAACACACAGGAGCACATGTTGTATTCATATAGAAAATGCATGCTGATTTTGCTTCACGTTGCTTCATGTTGATGAGCACTTTGAGAGGCAGGAAGGCCTATGGCTATGGGCAGCGGCTTAGGAATCTCGTATTAGTCTTCTAAAATACAAGCATGTCCTTGTTGGGGCCATCCACCCAGCACAGCCGTGTCCCCTGGGACTGCCTGCTCCTGGCCACCGGGAGGGGCTGGGCTGGTGGCCTTGTTCTGTGCTGGTTGTCTGGGGCAAGATGTGGAGATGTGGCATGGAGGGATCCCGTCTGTGGAGGAAGGACAGCGTTACTCATCTTCCAGACGGAGATTTTGCTAGGATTAGACAGTTAATGTTTGTGTTGGTCTTTAAAATGTAAAGTGCTACATAAACGATGAGCAGCCCTGTTAAACACCAGGGACATCTGTGTTGTTGCATAAATAGCAAACAATAATAAAAGTATTAAATTGGGTAGACTTCTTAAATAGTTCTTTCTCCAAGCTGCCTGTGACATCTTTTTTAAATCATTCAGAAGCAAATTAGCATGGCAATGCTTCTGCCTCCATTAAGACATGATTTTGCCATTTTTTAGTTGAAAAGTTGAACAATGCAAGATTAGCAGTTAAAACCTGTTGTTCTCTAACTTACAATGGAAATCATTTGTCAGAAAGAATCCCAGGGATTTCTGCCTCTATTTAAAAAATAAAAAATCTGCATAAAGGAAATCTGAAGAGAAAATACCATCCAAGATCTTATGACCTAAAAGGAGAGAATCACTAAATGCAGAATTGTTTTAAATGCTCACCTACACCTGTCATGGGGAGACAGCAAGTCTTGTAACTTCTTTCCACATCATCTGCCTTCTGAATTTTCTAAGGTCATACCTGTTTGGTCTCCTCCAAGCACACAGATCCCACAGTAGTGGGATATAACTGACAGGCTGAAGTGTTTTGAACAAATCCTGCATGAATTTAGAATTAATCTAAAGAGGTGTGAGTGGTACGCATTTTTTTGTGTGTGATCAACAGGAGAATCAGATCTATTACCTGGAGTTGGAGTGTAGAAATGGATCTCTTTGCTATTTTACACACTCTTTCCTGCTTATCTCTTCTGAGAGAAGGACAGGGCAGAATATTATTCCTACCTAAGACTCTGCCCCTCCTTGTCAGCCAAGCACCTGGCATCAGGGAAAGCAGAACCATATTAAATGGTCTCTGTTGGCTGGGATGGCTCCATACCAGGCATGGCAGGCTGGTTGCTCTGGGTTTCTGCTCAGTGGCCACCAGGGAAGAGGACCTGGAGCATCAGAATTGTCTGGTGGAAGCACAATTCATCTTGGCCTGAACTGCTCTGACATGAATCTCAGCTCTTCCATTAGAATTGCCAGGAGCTCCAGACAATGGAAATGTTTATTGCTGAGCACTGGGACCGTGGGCTTCCAATGTTCGTTGCTTTCAGCACATCACTGAATCATCTTTGGCATTACAGTTAGCAAAGACAGCAAAGACTGACAAGACCAAAGCCTGAAGGCATTTTGCACAGCAACAAATAGCACCAGCTGGCACTGCAGGAGGTGTTATGCTCCCTGTGGAATTATTTTTGAGCTCTATAAACCTTGTGTGTTCCTGTGATTTGATGCTCAGGCAGCAAAAATTGGCAAAGTCTCTCCACATCTATGGAGACAACACTCTGGAACTGGAACTGCAACCTTGGGAAGGCATTGCAAGGGAAGGGAGGCTGGATAATGTATAAGTAAGCAGGAGGACATGTATTGCCATCTAGGATACACTATATATAGCAGTGATGCATCACAGCTGAAATCCTTGTCTCTGTTGAAAGCTGGCAGAACAGAATTCTGTGGGGTCAGACAAGCAATTTCTGTTACATTCATAATCCCTCTTACATATTTGTGATAAAGGTGATATAAGCCTAGAAGATGAACCATCCTCTGTTCACAAACAGATGGACAGATGATGCTTAGAGAGAAGTTCAGACCTATTGAGTCCGGTGTCTTTTGCACAAGGAATGCAATGCTCACAGCTTGCTTACTCCCCAAACATCTCTGAAAGTTTCCAGGATGTTCCCAGATGTCCTCCAAAAGGTACCTGTACCAGATGCAGATGTGATTGTGGCTCAGAGATACCAACTTACTTTGCAGGAATAACTTGCAAGGGGAGCAGGCAGATGGCTGTATGAAAGGTGCACGTTCCTGTAGATCTGTCCTGGGAGTGGGGAAAGAAAGCTCCGTGCACAGACACCTGGAACAGGGATTCTCATTTGTGCATCTCAGCCAGCTTTCCTCAAGGGGCTTAAGAACATAATAAGCAAATAGTGATGGAGATAAATCCTTTGTTCCCTGCGTCAGTTCCAAAATGAATAGGAAATGGTGTACAGGAGAGATATAGGTAGCCAAAAATGTAGTCTGTCAGTGGTGTAGGTACATAACTGTGCCTGGACCACACACATGCCCTTCACAGAAAGGCAGTCCTTACATCCTCCGAAGTGGAAGAGATGATGTGTTTTCATTTGCGTCATCTTAAAAATCTGTTCTGCCCCAGCAATTAGTCTTTAAAAAAATCTGTTCATGTGAGTTGTTAATTTTGTCAATATTGGGATTTCAGAATAATTCATGGAAGTTTTCTGAGATATAAAAAATGGTACCACCCATCTAGTCATTACTAACTGTGCGAATGACTGAAGAAAAGGCACAACTTTGCCTTGCCACAAAGTAATATCTCATTCTGGGGACTCTCCATGCACTGTGTGGTTTCTATATCCATGGCCTGATAGGAAGGGATGGATTCATCAACCAGAAGTTGAAATACCTCTGATGCCTGCAGATTGAATGGAGTTTGATGTATTTTTGATTAATAGCTCCACACAGACACGGCTTGGGATGGTCAGTGGGTGAGGAGGGACGTGACCCCTGAGTTTGGCATAAATCATTCATTTTGCTTTTTCTTACTGTCGAACTTGAAAATTGACTATTTTCTGCATGGTTTTCAGGTCATTTTCTCAATAGTCCCCAGGATGAAATAAAATAATTTCATGCATGATAAATAAGCCCCTGGTCAGCGCTTTTCTGAGACAGACCAGTGTTGGGAGCTTTAGCATGAGATAAGTGAAAAGGAAGACTCAACCTTTCGATGCCTATTTCAAAGACTGCTTTTTCTGCTTAATCTTCAGCATTCCGTTTTGTCACAGCTGACAGTTTTGGTCACTGATCTGTCCAGAGTGCTCTGTATGGACTGTGGGCATTTACAGAAGGGTGGAGGTATCTGCCCTCACTGATCTGTGAGCACTGTTCTGAAAGGAAAGCTGGCTGATCCATGCACGGGTAAGGTCAGCAAGAGCTTGGCATTCAGTGCAAGCCTGACAACAGTGGACAAAAACAGACCACTGAAAACCATCAGATTTGAGAATGGAGTGATAAAGTATTAGATTGAAGCAAATTTCTTTAAATTTCTAAATGCAAAGAAAACTTCATGCCTTTTCTGCCTCAACAAGCTCACAACTCCCCAGGCACGATATTCCCCTTCTCACACATATCTACTTGTTTCCAGAGCAGCACCCTGCCTGGCACAGTGCTCTGCCAGTGGTCAGCAGCTCCTTCCAACCCATCACTGCTAACCTGAATGGAAAGGACAGAGGAGAGGGACTTAGGCTGCTGGGTGCTCCTGTGCCAATGGGTGCTTCAGGAAGGGCCCAGCACTGACTTTTTTATTCACTTGGTGCTCTTACATTCTAGTCCAGGCACTGCATCTGTGCAGCTTTTAACCAGTAATGCCATCACCACACTGTCACTGTAGGCTTTAGTACTAAGTTGGGGATGAAGCAGGTGGAAGTCATCTGTTCCTTCTTGAGCTTCGGGGGCTCCTCCTGGTCAGTGGTTTCATTCCCTGCATCATCACGACCCTCCTGGCACAGGCAGATTGTTGGACACGTTAAATGCCACTGTACTGTGCACACCAGTACATTTCCCCAGCAGTCAGCTACATCAGTAAATAGCACAACTTGTAATTCATCCTGTCGATCAGTGGGTGTGTTAATCAAGGGGAAAATCTGTGCAATTGACTGATCTTGATTCCAATTAATTTCCCATTAACAGATTTCCTAAAACACTAACAGAATGCCTAGTCACAGATGATGCCAGTAACTCTTTGGCACATATGTCCTTCCTGCCCTTAGAGGATGGGAGTGGGTGGTGCAGCATGGAGGGAAAGCCTTGAGGATCCTATGACTTTCTGAAATCATGAGTTTTTACCTGAATACCTTTATAGAGGGGCTGTCTGCTGTAAGACTTTGATTTTAGTTAAGAATGATCTTCTCTTGTGAAAGGTAATGAGATTGTGTGCGATAAAAAGTGAAGTTTATAGTGGCAAATGTGTTGTGAAGTCTGGTAACTTCTCTCCAAAGATACTGCAGCTCTGTGTAAATCAGAAGAGTATCACATTCCCCTTACATCCTCTGCTTTTACTCCTAAGTGGTTCGGACCTTTCACAGCATGTCTACTGAAAAAAATACCACGTTAGCAAAGCATATCCTTTTCCATCTCTCTTAAAAAATTCTAAGGGCTATGGAAAAGCATTTTGGAGCTGTTAATAATGGGGGTATTGATTAAGTACCAGGAGGTCAAGATTGTGGCTGATGGTTCAGAGGATCATCTGAACTTCTGAACTGTGCAGGGCTCAGTGTATCAGGAAGGAAGAATGTTTTAGTACATTCAGGTATTTTAAAAGTTTTGTTGTGCTTCAGGTTCTTGCTGTTTTCCAGTGTTCCACTGTTAGAGAGCAGCCCTTCACCAGCCTTCCTGGGGTTTCCTTCAGCAGAGAGGGCTTGGGAGCAGAGTCTTCCTTGGTGGGAGCTGTGGATGATGAGCAGGATGGAATCTCTTCCCACAGTAGCCATGTCTGTGCTGTATGGTGACTGGGTCCATGCAACACACTGCAAGTCAATGTACAAAACCTTAAATAGTCCTTTGACTTTAGCTTGAATGTGTTCTTGTTTTGGCATACTCAGATTCAAGTGCTTACAAACTCGGTTTAGGAGCTCACTGTGAAGCAACTTTACCCACAAATGCTGCATCAACCACCAGCCCCAGAAGCAGCCATGGAAGTAGGACCTAATGTATCCATTGCTTGAGCCTGGAATTTAAAAACAGCAGCACAAGGAAGAAAAAAAACAAACCACTGCACATAATTTGACCAGAGGGAAGGAAAATAATTTTATTTTCTAATTAAGCTACAAAGCAGGATGACAGACTTCATAAGCTGAGTCCTGTTTCCCTAGACAAGCCAATTAATGTACACGGTTGGAATAATGCGTGTTTTAACAAGCAGCATGAAAAATAGTGCATTTCAAGTTAGGAAAGCTGCACTCAAAGCCTTTAACATGCACAGTCAGCTAGATACGAAATACCAACAAATCTATCTTAACAAGCTTTTAAAATGTATTTGAAGTAATGAGAAGAAAATACAGGAAGGCTTATAAACAGACATGAAACATTTCAGCAGTTACAGATTACATAGTGAAGTGAAAGTATTTTAGTTACTGAGCAGAAGTAAAATGTGTTGACTGTTTAATCTGTACACAGTTTTATTTTACAGCATTTTAAACGTTGCCTTTTGGCAGAGAGAATACAAAAGTATGTAGACTTGTTGTAAAGCAGATAACTGACGAGAGAGCTTGAGGATAGAATTATCATGGGAGGATAATGCTCGCAAGGACTGGGATGTGTGTGTCTGTGTTTGCTTCTGTAATCAGTCCGAGTTAAGGGTCCCAGTAGTAAAGGGATACTCGAGTATATGCAGGTCAGTAACAGCTGTGCCTCAAGCCTCTTGTCAGGATCTGATCCCAGCATCATGCAGGACAGCATGCCCTTCATTCAGTGCACTTAAGGTGGGGCCTTGAATGAGAAAACATCTCTCTGCAAATATGCCGTGATTACACAGACCAGGTTTCTCACTGCTGTTTGTGAAATGACTGTGACTTCCTGCATTTTTTTTTGTATAAGCACCATGTGGGAGTCCAGAGCCTGCTGTGAAGTCTAGAAATTTCAGTACAGTATCTTTATAGTCAGTATCTCCAAGCACAGCTTAGATTGAAAGTAGTGCCATTTGCATAGCATATATAAATGCTGCAGCTGGAGGGTTGCCTTGGACCCTGCAAAAATCCCTGCATTAGTTAGTTACCGCTTTTTGAAAGTTATTTCTTTCTCTGTGGCCAGCTTGAATGTGCAAAAACAGCACCAAACCTAACTGCTCCAGCACCCACCCATTCTCTTTGAGCTCTGGTCCAGCCAGATAGCTCTCCATGCACATGATGCTCAGCATGATCCTTCCTCTCACTGAAATCAAAGCTCTGGTTATTCATCCCTGTGCAGGAGTCTGTGTGAGTGCCACACAGGCAGTGGTGGCCATGCAGGTGCAGCACACCCCAGCTGTGCTCAGCCCTTTCCTGCCCAGTCCCCTCAGTGTGCCCAGCATGAGCCTTTGGTAGCTCTACAGGGCTCATAATGCAGAGCTGAGCTCAACTTCTAGAGTGCACAGAGCCCCGTGATAATCCCTAAAGTGTAACCTGAAGGAAGGAAAATAGACCACGTTTCAGTTTGATTTGATAGCTTCACTTCTCTTACTTTCCATGTGTTTAATTTATCTCTATGTTCAGAATTCCTCATGCAAATTATCACTGGCTCTGTTTAACTCTGCTTAACTAATTGGTGCTTGTATATGCAAGATTAGCGATCAACAATATTAATATTATTGACCCCTGTTTGCCTCTTAGTGCTATCTGTTTTTCCCAGGTGGTTGCAATTACAGCATAATTAATTATCAAATAGCTGTGTTCCCTTTATTCGGAACACTGTAACAATTATGCACAAAGATCGGCACAAAATCCTGAATACATAATTCATTGTTTTGTGCTTTCCCCATAGAATCCATGGGAGATCTGCTAGAAAACAGACACAAGTAGTTGATACATAATGTATTTAAAGACCTATAAAAGTTTCATCCTTGTGAGTCCGCGGGGAGTAGGATGGTTTGAATTTAACTTTTAATTGTATAGCTGAGAAATGAAATACAGATCAAGGGATGGTTACTGTAACTGGCACCAGCCCAAAATAAATGCCGGGCCCAGCTGTCCGTATCTGTGAATACATGAATAGCTGTATGCTCATGGGTTGTTTAATTGGATTCTGTGGGACTGTGAATTTGAGTAAACTTATTCATGCACGAGAATTTTTTCAGGACCGGGCTGTTGCAGGCACTGTCATTGCTGAACAATTTCCTGGTGCTTGCAGATGAGGCCCTGCGCTCGGCGTTGGCTCTGCTCTCACCCAGGCAGTGCTCAGCAACCCCCCAGCGGCACAGGAACGTGTGGGGCTGGGCAGAGGTCTGCTGGCCTTGGGCAGGAGTTGGGCCCGTGCCCAGCCTTCAGCCTTCTCACCTCTCTATCAGGTTAGTGAGAGGGAGAGAGGAGTCTTTTTGGTGGTGAAGATGGGCAGGAAGGAGAGAGGCTAAGTGCTGTGTGCTCAGGAGGGAGACTCCTCATCACCCTATGGGCCTTTATGGATGTGTGCGTGAGCAGTGCAGAGTTGGAAGCTAGGTAACCAGTTCCCTGGGAGGTTCTCCATCTCACCAACGCAGGAGCAGCACTGGAGCTGGACTGCAGAATGCCTCGAGGTTCCTGTCTTTGGCTGGGGTAACTGGGGTCACTTGCTCTACCCTGGGTGTCCTAGCTCTCCTGATGGTAAAGTGGGAATGCAACCTAAATGTTCTTTTTACAAAGTGCTCTGAAATTTTATTGCTGTGATAGACATAGGTCTGACTGCATCGATGGGTGAAGACTTGCAAAGTACCATTTCCTTTGGGTTTCAATTACAAAGGAGAAGAAAAAAAAGAAAAAAAAAAAAAAAAAGAATCTGTTTATGAGCTTTAAATCATTCTCTCTCCTCACCTCTCCCTAAATTAATCTAAAAAAATCTTAACCTCAGTAATTCCACGACTCGGGAGGCAGTTCACCGGGCTACGGTGAGCAGCAATAGTGCTTTCTGAAGGTTTAAACGTACAGGAGGCAGAGCTACCCCCCGCAGAACGGGCAGTATGGCCGAGTGCTGCCGCGTATTCTGGGCTGGGCTGGCTGCACACCCCACGCTGCGATCCTCCATCCCATCCCATCCCATCCCATCCCACCCCATCCCATCCCATTCCCGCCCGCATGGACCATGCTCGCCCCGTGCCGCCCCCGACGCCAGTGCTGCGGTGCCACCTGGCGGCAGGCGGGGGCGCAGCGCGGGGCGGGAGGCTGCGGGACGCGGGCGACGCGGGGGCTTCTGCCGAGCCCAGACCTACCCTGGCGTTTCAGTGTTGGTTGACTGGCTGCTTTCTGTCCTCACCTCTAGGCTTGCTTTACGCAACTGGTTTCGTAATGTATCTGTAGCGCCCGTCCACGTCCACTTCTACCCGTGTGTAACTATTTCTCCGTCCTTTGTTGGCTGCTCTGTAGAGCTCCACGAGTTCCTGCTCTCTCATTGCTCATAACAGCTGAGAGTCGGTATACAAAAGATGAAAGTGCCCTAATTACTTGTTTTAATAGTTTTGTACCAAGAGTTTTTCCCAAGAGTGGTCCTGCTGAGCTCAGCTTTCCACAGCAGGTTGGACAGGTTTGGGATGGAAAGCAGCTGTTAACGTGAGAAGGTGGAGGGGGAAGAAAAAGAAAAGAAAACACCCCAAACTGCTGCACTGACAGACTGGAATACAATGAACTGAGCTCCTCCTAGCTGGAAAGTCCTGAAATCCGGAGGGAGAGGTTCAGAATGATGTTGCAAGAAGGTTGAAATACATGTGTTCCATCTTGCCTTTGTGTTTTAATTGGCATGGATGAATGAACCAGATTTATTGGTAGAAACACATCAGAGTCCTGCATGTAATTCTTCTTTTGCTACAGTACTTATTGTATGTTGCCTATCATTAACACTCTTTGAATATCTGGTGGGAAGTTCTAAAATATCTCCACAGATGTGTGATGGATGCATGACGTGAATTTGGTCAGAGGATTTCAAGGTTTCATTAAGTTATTGCTATTCTTCTCAGCTTATACAGCTGAGAGGGTGTAAACCATGAAGTCCAGCTTTCTAATATCCATAAACACAGCCTGCGGCATAGAAGACGATTCCAGGTCCATAAATTATACACGTCACTAACAATTCTCACTTCAGTTTCCTCTTGGTCAGCACCTGAACTGGATAGAGCATCTGGCCAGGCCGTGTGCCGCTCCTCGTTCTGGGTATCCAAAACATCAGTGCATGAAGGCAAAGCTTGTCCTCTTAAATCAAGAGGACTTGCTATCTGGCTGTCATGTAAAAATAGCTCCAGAATAACATCTGGCAATGCTGCACCTCCCTGCTCTTTCAGTTGTCTCATGTGGCAATTGCTCGTTTGCAGAATTAAGGTTAGTCATTCCTAGCTTAAGCCAAGGCTCTGGATTACGTCAGGTTCCTGCCACCAGCTGTTCAGTGGGGTTTGCATGAAAGGAGATGGTGCTCTCTGCCCACACTTACTTTCATTTCTGCTTCTCATTCAGAGCTTTCCTCAGCCCTACTGCAATTCTGAGAATTCCTCTCTTCATAGAGGGAAGGCTGCTGCCTTTGGCAGCTGTTGGGCTGCACTGTAGTTGTCACTCTTAAGAGCAAGTCACAACCAAAATTCTGCCTCTCTCTCTTCAAATGGGTTAGGTAGTTCATAAAAGCATTAACAGAGCCATTCCTTATAAATTATGATTAATTGAGTATAAATGATTAATTGTTGTTCACATTTGGAGCTCAGCATGCTACTTAGGAACACTTCCATGTGGTACTCTTCCATTTTCCAGAAAGAACTAAAGGATGTTTATAGAGGAGAAGGAAGTAGTGGGATGTTATTTGTGGCACAAGCTGGAACAGCTCCTGTGATCAGTGATTTCTAGACAGGGTTTTATCTGTTGATTCTCGAGGGATGATGTTATCCAGTTCTTACTGCATTCCTTCCTTCAGATGGGGTCCTGGTGTTGTTCTCATTGGTTTGTGCGTTGTGTGCTCCCCCACCTCCCATTTTCAAGTGAGTTCTCCTGAGATAGCAGGCTTTGTGGCTTTGCTTTTTTTCCTAAGTCCATATGCTATAGGGCAGGCTGAGGATATTCTATTTTGGTGTAAGAAATTAAGTTCTAGGCTTTTTATCTTATTACTGAACCAGGCAGAAAATGAGAGCTTTAAAAATCAATGTTATTTCTCTGTGTCGTGATCATAATGACAGTGGGGATGAAAGAATTGTAGAGAGCATAGAAGAAAAACAGTGAATGCAATACACTGCATGAGGGTAGATCAGAATAGGTATTTATTCCATGTGTAAGTCCATGGTGCTAAGTAAAAGGGCTGTAACTCCATGTGCAAATACAAATGGAAGTTTGCATTCACCCTTGGAAGTGCTCATGCTCGAGCCTTGACATTTCTCGAAGGTCTCGTGGCCCTCCCACGTGATTTCTCCCATGGGGTCACTGGGACTTGAGCAATCAAAGGCAAAGCACAAAGTCCAGCAGGGACACTTGGTTTTCTCATCCTGAGTAAAGCGATGCCAACTTCCTGCTTTCGGTGGGATGACTCTGCTTACATCTGTGTAACTGCCAGCAGAATTCTACCCTGAGTTCTAGAAAGCTCGACTGCATTTATTGTATGTATTTATTTCAGCATATTGCATTTCAGATACTTCTGGTTTGAACATCCTCCTGGTTTTTGGTTACATTACTTGGTCAGTGTGCAAATCAGCACTTGTGGTGATACAAGAATACAGAAGAAATGCTAAAAGTACAGTCAAGTTTCAGAGTATCGATCCCGTATTTGCTGCTGGATGGTCACACTGAGTCTCTGGGATGGGCCAGTATGGGAACGTGGGACCTGCAGGCTGTGAAGGCAGCAGCTCAGCTGCCAGGTCCCATTAGCCCATGGGAATTACGGGTGACATGACTTGTGTTGAATATTTGGAGCTGTTGCTCGGTCTTGGCATTTTTGGCACCATTATGCCTCATTACTATCTGCTTTTGATGGATATTTGTGCCAAAAATAACCTGCTGGAGGAGTGATCTCCAGATGCACATTTCAGAGGTGGAAGGAGGAGGCACTGCGCAGTCAGCACTGCTGTGTTGGGTGAAAGGCCGTGTGGGGCTGGCTGTTGTGGGCAGGATGATGCTGCAGACAGAACTAAAGCTAATGGGGTTGGGAGGGAAGGGTTTGTATTTGAAACAGCCTTGGAGAATGATGGGAGGCAGCTGGGATGGATAGAGAAAAGCCCTGCAGACTGGAATTATTTCAGAAGCCTGAGTGAGCTGGGCAGCCACTCCCTGCTGAAGCTCATTTTCCTTTGGGACTGCCACACACAAGGCACTGCCCTGCACTGGTGTGTCAGGGCCTGCACATCATTTCTGTTCTAATTAGACAAGCAGCTGTTAGCAGGTCTGATCTGTGCAGATTTAACATGTGATTGGTGGTTTCTGAATGTGTAAGGGGACAAAAGTACTTACTGAGACACAGTGTAGGATGGCTGCTTTTACCTCCTTTGCAATTCCCTGGATTCACTGAGTTTAAGTTCCACTAGATGAAGCAAAAGCTGGAGATTATTTTCTGCTTAATATGTGCTTTTCAACTGAGAATAGTGGTAAAGTCTGTGTTTAAAAATACCCATAATAATAATAATAAACCAGTGTTGAGGGTAAGAGCATAGCTTATTCACAATATGGACTTCCATGGCCATGCTTCATTTCCTCTAGACATTACTGCAGCACATTGCTGAGTGCTCCGCTGTTTTCCCCTCCCAGTCAGCTCACTGCATTGCCCCCAGGTTCTGCAGGTAGGGCTGTAATGAGAATACATGGTCTCATCGCAATCTGCCAGCCTCAATAGATTGATTCCCATTTCAAACACACATTGATTTTTTTTTTTTTTTGTGGAGCTCATACAGTAACAGCCTTCTACTCCCTGTTTTGTACCCTTGACTGATCAATGTTAGCCTTCAGCTGGAAGCCTGGACACAGCTCAGGTATGAACTTCAGCTTTATGTTCATTTACAGCTTACAAGGCTGAGGGCTTTCAGCCTGCAATAGGACAGTGACTTATTAGCTGCTGAAAAAGGAGTTTTGTCACAAAAATATGTAGGAGCCTGAGCAGTCACAGGGTCAGGTGGGGCTGTAGTGCCTTCAGCCACATCTTCTCGTGCTGTGCTGCTCTGTAGCCATGCTGGCTTCGGCAGCAACACCACGTCAGGAGAGCATTGATTTGTGCTGCTGTCACGGCATCACATGTAGCAAAGCAGAACGAGAAGTCATAACTGAACTGTGGTACACCACACACTTATGCACTTCTTCTAATGCTTTGTCAGTGCCTTGGTCAACAAATATTTTATCTGCAAAGGTAGCCTATTGCTCCTCGGTATGTAACACGCTAAAGTTATTTGATGGCAAATAAAATGCATGCCAGGAGAGAGGAGGACAAAACCCCAAAGATGTACAGTGGTGGTGAAATCTGAATGAAATGATCCCTTAAAGGAAGAGCTCAGGATCAAAGAGGACATGGTGATGAAAGGAAGGGTCATCTAGATGTTATCCACAGATCCTCCTAGAGATCTGTCTGGACAAGCTTAGAAAACTGACAATACTCATTATCTCGAGTTTACAAGTACAGTAGCAGGGGGAAAAGGATATATTAAATCCTATCTAGAATGTTATCAAGGTAGTTTTGGTTATTGTATACAGTAAAAACATGCGTCAATAGAATCCTTGAAAAGGTGATTGTTCTGGAGGTTCTCAGTTAATGCTCTCGGTTCCCACAATCTGGTAACCATGTGGATCTGCACTTGGTGCCACACCTTTAACTTGCCATCTCATAACCTCATCATAGCCTCATCTCATCATAACCTCATCATCTTTTTATTGGCATATATCTCTGTAACACAAAATTTAGTAATTTCATGTAAATGAACTAATCTCTTTTTTTTTATTATTATTAAAGAGCATATAGAGATAGTTGTATATCCCCCCCCAAAAAAACAAAACAAAACCCATCCTTCAATTTCTTATCATCATGAGTTGTGATTTCTAGTGCTGGCTGCACTATTCTGACAATGATTAAGACAGCATAGAGTCTACATATCTTCTTTTTATACATGAGACGTATCAAAATAATACAAAATTGTTTGTATTTTGTCTGGGAAGAGAGAGGGAGCAGGAAGTCAGCCCAGGCAAACAACTCTTCTGCTGTTTGCGTCTACTGCATACATCTGAGCTTGTGTTCTACCTTTAGTGCTGATGCTTTGTCTTCCAGAGAGAGGACACACTACAGTGCTTCATCTTCTTTTGTGCTGGTGCTGGTTCTCAGGGGAAATTTGATCTTTTTAGTATGCTGTTGCAACACTGTCTGAAAAAGTGTCATGGTTTGGATAATAATTTTTCAAACTAATTTAATACACTGATTTCCTTGGGATGAAAATCAAGCACTGTTCCATTCAAGATGCATCTAAAGGGCAACTTGTTTGAGTTAAGTTTACTGAAACAGAAGTGACAGAATATCAATTTGTTTTCTAACTCCATGTCATATTTGAGAATCAAATAAGCAATTACATGAGGCTAAATTGGATTTATTTCAGTATCAGACTTGAAGTCCACTTGTTTTATTGTGATTTATCTGAGATAAAATAGCCCTTCATTTTACAGTAAACTTGCTCAAATATTATATTTCTTCTTTGTCTTCTTTAGAGCTTTCAGTTTCTCAGACTTATGTTGAAAACATTACTGATAAATCATCAGCATTCACTTTATTTAACAACAAAGGCCTTCCAGTGTTGAAATGACAAATATTCCCAAACCTCCCTTTCTTTGCCACAGAGTGACTTGTAAACTGGTACTGATGTATTTGTGTTAGCCTCTTCCATTGTTTGCATTTACCAAAAGCCCAAATTCAAATGTAAAAACGTAACCTCACACATTTGGTATTTGCTAAGCTATTTGCTTAGCTCATATGAGCAGCCATGAGTAAATAGAGGTCAAAATGATGTGTCCCTATAAGCGTTTGAATTTAGCATTTAGTTTAGAAAATATGTCCTCCTCGGATACTTCACAGACTTTTCCAGATGTTCAGATGCCTTTGAATAATCCAAACTGCCCCACTTACAGGGAGCAGATTTCAGCAGCCTACTTCTTTGCTCTTCAGAAAGCTCTTGCTGCAGTTGGGCTTGCTACACAAATGTTTCTGCTCCATAATGCTACATAAGGATCCTGGGCAGACCAAATGGTTACTGACAATAAACTTCAGTACTTCACCTCTAGACCTGCCTATCTGTGATGGTAAGAGTGCTGCATCCACCCCCTTCCTTCATCCACAGTGTAGTTTGTAATATGGGTCAGATCAGCCTCTTTCAGTTCCATATGTTTTCTGAGCCTGAATTAGTTCCCGTAATGGAGAGGCAAAGATCATTTGGCTCTTGTCTTGGTTCATCCTTTACGCAGAATTATTTTGGAAAATAGTCTGTTACAAATTACTTCTGGAAAAAAAAGCACATTCTTTATCTGCGATTGTAGTGCCACCCTAGGCCAAACAGGGTTTTGGTGCAACACACGAAAGTCTTTGCCAAAGCCCTCAGCCACTGCCATTCGAATCAAACTCGTGCATTTAGCATAAACATTAAAGAAACTCCAAACATGACAATTGAGGTTTTACCAGCCTGAAAATTATAGCCCAACCATGATAATTGAAGTTCTGACAGCAGTGAAGCTGAAATTTGGCTGCCGAAAGCTGCAGTCAGTTGTTTGCTTTAATGGCTGTGATCCCCAGGAGCTGCAGAGGGAAGCAGTGACAGCGAGGTGTCTGCAGGCAGAGGTGCAGCTGGCAGCCAAAGCCACATCCTCAGTCAGCCCCAGGCCGAGTCAGGATCCTGACTACACCAAGGAGATGCCTGCAAGGCCAGCAGTGGAACTGATGTGTAGTGCAGCTCCATACGCAGCCACTGCCATTTCTTAAGCCATGATTTGGACATTCTGATTGCAGTCGTTCCTTTATGCCCTTTCAGTAAATTCTACCATTCGTTAATACAGAACTGCTGGGAACGTGTATTTCTAGCATTCCAGAATGTGCAGAGGGGAAACATGGAGTTCATCTGTTTGGAATTGGCCAGGGCTCTCTTCCCTTCCTTTCTTCCAAGTTCATGTTTGTAAGATCATGGAATATGAAGTGGAAGGGATCCTGGAGTTCTGTTTTGCTCTCCAGGAAAATTAGCAGTGCTTCTGCCATTCCTGGGAGATTATTTGTCAACCTGCATTTGTGGAGACTTCACCACCTCCCCAGACAATCTTACTGATTTTTTTAACACTTTTTCATGTCTTTTTAAATCTCAGTTCTTGCAGTTTTCTTGTTGTGCCTTTGTTTGGGCTCAGAGAACAATTTACTGACTTCCTCTTTATAGCAGTCTTATACTATATTTGAAGGCCATTAGCCTTAATATTTACTAATATTTTGCCCAAGGTGTATAATACACATTTTCATTTATGACTTCTTAGCATTCTGGGACATGCAGTCAGGCTGTGTCACATCACCCTCTCCAGCATTAAGGACCCAGGTAAAGAGTTTGCCCACTGGCTTTTCACAAGAGGCAGTATAAATCTACATCAGCCCAGGAACAGGCCAAGGATAAAGTTTTTATTGCTCTACCCTCCTGGGTGCCTCGTTGCTTCAGTCGGGAAGTAATTTGCTTTGCTTGATATGCTGTTAGCACATCACTTCCCAGATGCAGGGGTTGAGTTACTGTTGCTCCTGTGCCAGTAGCAGCAGAAAGGTTTAAAACCAATCTTTTGCCCTGATCTGGTGATGTTGGAGAAGAGAGAGAAAGCGCATTTAATCAGACCTCCAAGACTGCTCTGTGGTATGCTAGCACATGCAATAATTTATTCAGAGAGTGGGACAACTGTACACGAGAGAGTTGACTTCAGCTTTACCTGTATTATCACTTTCCTTGCCAAGATCTAATGTTGTTTAGCAAATGGAAGTTTTCTTTTTTTCCCTACTTTTTGGATGCAGCTATGGGTATGTCTCCTGGCAAAGAACTAGGTCTGAGTCTTAAGTCTTGGGTTCACCATGCCTGCAGTTGCCTCCAATGGCTGGAGCAGCTCACCTGAGTATGTTTCATCACCAAAATGTCTCCTCTGCCTGGTGCTGATCTAGCCATCCCTCCCTTCTTTTTTGATTTCTCACCTCTTTTCTATCTTCAGAAATATTTCAAAATTCAATCAGCTGAACTATTAATCTGTTTTGAAAAAAATATCATCTTGAGAAGTCCACGACTATTTTGTCAACTTGAAATGTTTTCAACACACATAAATGTACGCTAAGGATAAATATGTTACGCAGTTCTCTTTTCTAATTATTTATGGCACGTCCATGATATTGCATGTCAGTTTAAATTTTCACTGCTGTTGAAAGCACTACAGCTGAAGTTATCTGACAGCAGGTTCTGATTCTGATGTGTGGTTACAATGGTGTTAACAGCATCTTGCCATAGTGGTAAATAAAGCCAGCTGGGGAGACTGCTCTGAAAGATCGGTGTGGCAGGAGGTGGGACATTTCCTGAGACTCCAGAAAGGGTACAGAGCTTTTTCCTCCAAAGGTTCTGGTAGCTGCCATAATGGAGTTTTGCTGTGAGGTCAAAGTTACTGTTCTGGGTTGATAATGTTTCAGATTGCTGTTTGGTTCCTCATTCGGGTTGCTGTTTGACCTTCAGCTGAGCTGAAGAGTTCCTGCCTATTCAGGGTACTGGTTTTCATGTCTCTGTGGTAAGACTAACTGGCTTTATCCCCTTTGCACAATTACTCAGAAGCCCAGGGAGGAGCTGCTCTTTTCACTCCTTCGTACTTCCTTCCTGATCCAGCTGTATCAGTGCACAAGGTCACTGTTCCTCAAATGCTCTTTGCTATTACTGCAATGGAGAGTAGTTTGTGAAAGTGCTGCCAAACAGATGTCAACTGAGTAACTTTAAACATTTTTTAAATGGATCTGACCTATCACAGACAGATTTGCCTGAAGAACAGTAGGAGTGTTCCTGCAGATGTGTTCAGTGGACTCTCTCCATCAGGAGGTGGTGACAGATGGCTGGTGCTGATGGTCCCTCCCACAAGGACAGCTAGATGGGGACATGATGGGCATCCCCAGCCCAGTCCCTGGGCCAGCACTGATGCTGCTGACTGCACCTTCAGGAGGAAGCTGTCACACCAATGTTTGATGAGTTACATGCTCCATCCATGCTGACTTTATCAGTTCAGTATTAACCTTCTGCTAAATAGCCTAAAAAAAACAGAAGACCCTGCTAACCCTGCATGAATTACAGACACAGTAATGGGGATTTACAGCCCAGTTTAGACCAGCATAACTTTTCTTTGCATCTTCTAACATCAGCTGAAGTACGTTAACTTATCCCACATGTGCTCTTAACCGGTGGTAAAGTTGATGATTTCATTTCAGTCAGGCAGTAATAAGAAGTAAAAATAACAGATCATTTAAATGCACTTTAAATTTCCAACATGAGTCTCCATCTAATGTTTGTAAGGAGATGACTTTGCTACTTGAACAAATACACTGAATCTGAAAATTAGAAGTGGGAGAAAGATGGGAAGAAGCATTTAAAACTGTTGCTCTGATTACGTAATTTGCAGCAAAGATGTATTAAGGACCTGGTCTTAAGCTGGTGCTTGTGTCTGTGATTCCTTCCAAACAAGATCCATATGATGTGTAGCTTCATCATAATTAATTTTTAGCAAAATATTTTGTTTATAAAATTCTATCATAATCCAAGCTAGCAATGATGAAGAAAATGTGCAAGAAAAATGTTGAGTGTAACATAAATGCAGTCTTACACTTTTCATATGTTTGATCTGCAGGGATCCACTGGATCTTGTCCTTTTATCTTTGGAACGATCTTTATCTGCATTGCAGATCTCATATGGTAGAATGGCTCATTTTGTCACTATCAGATCAGGCAATGCTCAGGCTGCTTAAGAAGTGCAGTGATTGCGGTCAGTTGGGTGGCATAACCTTTCTGAAGGATATTCTGACACCTGGAACACTTGGTACTGTACCACGTGATTCTGAGAAATTGCCTATGGTTATTTAGCAGGTTATTTTGCCCCTTTAAGCAGCAAAATTGAAGTCTAATAAATGCCTGTATTTTCATTCCATCTACCAAATTAACATTTTCTTAAGCAACAAAGAAACTTGAATTGGTTAAATGCATTCAACATCTCTTGAAATTCAGTGGCACTTGGATTCAATTGTGCACCTTTAAATACTGCGCCCTTAATTAGGAGTAAGCTTCACAATACTATTCAATCAACCAGTGATTCTCCATCTCACTTTTTTCTTTTTCTTTTTTTTTTTTTTGCAACCTCTAATTCTGTGTGTGAAACAAATTGAACTAATATCAATAGAGCTGTTAATCCATTAATCTAGCTAGCTTTTGTTTTATGAACATGAGCCTGGCTTTCAAGCAGTTCCTTCTTCACATTTTGCCTAAGGTTCTAATATTTGTAAAGTCTTTGATGGATTTATGAATAAAGCCAGGCCTGTTATGTTATGCCTCTGGATCTACCTTTACTACAACCTTCATTTGTGGAAAAGATGGTTCATAGGGTTTAGAGGCACAGAGAACAGTGACATTATTTATGTGTATTCAGCTATGATCTGTGCTGATACTAGAAATCTGCCAGTATAGAGTAGGGAGAGGATGCTAGCAAGCCATGGAGGATGTAGGAAAAATAAGTTGGATGTGAAACCCAGAAATACTGAAGGCTCAGAGCTTGTCACTGTCATGTTTTTAGAGGAACGCTCACAAGCCAAAACACTACAGATAGACAGGAGTCTTCTGCAAAGAAGGCTTAGAAGCTGTTAATCAATCTGATGGTAAGAGCTGATGCCCTTACAGTCAGATGTGATGGTAGGCATGGCACAAGCCCTTGGTTTCTTGGTGTAAGTCAGGAGCAAGAGCAGTGAAGTCCACAGATGCACACTGTGGTAAGAGCAAAGTCAGCCATCATCTCTACATGCTGAGGGATTTATTTGCTCTTCAGGATTTACAGCCATCTCTGACATTTGCTTCTTGCAGCCACAAAACCAAGTATATCCTACAATGAAGCACAGCAATAACAAGATTTGAATGTCATTAGGAGCTGCTCCTACACATCTTGTATTAAAGCAGCTAAGTGTTTAACCCATGAATAGAGCTCCCATTATCTTTGCTTTTCTCAATATAGATCACTTAACCACTCTGCAAAAAATCCCATGAGAGACCACAACAGCAGGGAACAAAGTAAAGAGAAAAGGATTGTATCTGCTAGAGCTTCTTAAACACATTTTTCAAATGAGCACAGAGTCAACGTGAATATTATTCCTAATATAGATTAACCTAAGGCAGATTTCTGCAGGGCATGAGGTTAGAAGAGAATTTGGTCAGGTGGTTTTTGTCAGTGAAAAGCTCTGCCAATTACGTGCAGCACAAAGGAGAGACTAATGCATGAAATGCATAATAACACGGCCTCTTTCATAACATGGAGCTTAAAAAATGTTAGATCCCATTTGCATTTTCCATCTGTGCTCAGGTAAATCCAAAACAGATATGATAATCTGCTGAAGTGGAGTTTATCTAGCAGAATGAGCTATCAAAATAGTGGGTTCATTTTTAGGCAAGAATGCGGCCACTGAGATGTTTCAGTGCTGTGTACAGCTAGAGCACAGTCTTATCAACAGCTGTGGAAATCTGGTGGGCTGAGGGTGAAAGGTAATGGCAGAGTGAGATCTGCTTGTCTGAAAAGGAATTGAGAAGAAATGAGCCTATCTGCTGACTAACAAGCAAATTACCTTACCCACTTCAATACATTTTATAAATAACAACCGATCATTAACAAACAGATAGCACACTTTTTTGCTTACATTTTAATGCTTAAAAATGATGTCAGATTGGCAGCACATCAAACAAATATCTCTGTTCAGTCACGCAAAAGTTCTGTATTAAAAATGGTGAAAAAGTTTCTCCCCGGCCTTTACCCTGTGATTGGAAGGAGTGACTTGGATGGGCTCCTTTCAAAGAGAATGGGCTCAGACTCCAGCTGTGTCTTTGGCATTCCTTCGGTGACTGCAAACGGTAATTGTGATGGGATGGAGGGGTGTGCATAGCGAGGTGAGGGAATTAAGGCAAGGAAATGCAGTCAACCTGTGCTACCAGACAACTGCAATCTGCTCTTCATGAGTGTATTTGTAACAATGTTTAGCAATAGTTGTACAAATCAAATGTAGGGCTGTATATTCAAACAAACAGGCTTGCAAATTCACACATAAAACCTGTGCTAAGAACTGGCTGTGGCTTGCTTCCCAGCGAGCCAACATGAGCGTGCTGTGTGCCTCCCTGCACTGCCATCACAGCACCTGCAGTGCTCCCTGCGGGATCTGGTGATGGACTGAATGAGCTCAGTCCCGGCATTGCCACAGACCTACAGGTACAGAAACACCCCATGTGAAATGTGAAGGTGTTTCCTGGTAGTCGAATGAATTACTAAAGGTCATCTCCTAAGCAAAGGTGAAGCAGGCCACTGCTAAGCAAAGAGAAGCAGGGACGCTGATTTCCCCTCTCTGTTTTGACCTTCTATGGATTTCTATGGTAGCCCTGCCCTGGAGGAGGAAGGCATCTCTCAGATATGCTGCATAAGCTCTTGTTGAGCTGGGCAGTTTCCTAGTTCAGACACAGGCAGAAGTTCATCTGGAGATGATGTTGTGCTACATATGAATTTGCAGGAAGAAAAACTCTCACACTTGCTATTGAACAACAACCTAGAAAACACTTCAGAATTTGTGGGTGGGAGAAGAATTTAAAAAACCTATATAATTATTTTACAAATACATGAGAAAAAAAAAAAGCCTAAGAAATCACTGTTGATCAGTGGTTGCATTCTGTTTGAAGCCAAGTTCAGTATCTGAATACTTTAAACAGGTGTGCATGGCACTGTTATTTAAAGCATCAACTCAGCAAAGTGTGTAAGGACACATTCTATTCAAGCCTTGATACACCACCAAATGCAGGAATCACATCTGAAGTGCTTTTCTGGACTAAAACCTAATTCTTTGAGTTTACAGTGATTTCCAGATGCTTATTTGGGTCATAGAAGAGCTAAAATATTTTAATAGTTCTTCAGGAAAAGGTAGATCTGCAGTCATACAGGTAATCTCTGCCTTCTCAGGCAGATGAGAAGGGAGCAGAAACTGCAGGACTTACTACCTCACCTATGGTCTTCCTTCATGAGACCACAGAGAGCAAGCCATTACATCCAGCGGCCCTTGCTGAACAGTCATTCCAACTGCAGAGCTCCTACATGGCCTAAATATCAGTTTTCAAAACCGATGAGCCATGATGGAGGGCAAGAAACCTCGTGTGTTCCTCAAAGGTGGTTGCAACAGTGTGTGCTGTGATGTGGCACAACTCTGCATGTATGTGATATGTAGCTGCAGGCATGCCAAGCAGCAAACAAACCACTGTGTGCAAATGGTCACTCCTTATGTGTGGTCAGTAGGAGCCACTGTTAAGCACGGTCAGCAGTGGGGCTCTGAGAGTCACAGGCAGCTGGTGTGACGCTGCTGATGTGGATGAATTGGTTTCCTCGCTCCTTTCCCTCCCAGTCATGAAGTTCTTCAAAGCAGAAATCATAATGAGGCGGAGACCATCCAGATGTAGACGCTGTCTGGCACTACAGAGCTGCTGTTGGTTAGCTAGTTCATGAGGATTTTCCTCTGTCTCCATAGGGCTTCAAGAACCCACCTTCTTATCTCGTAAAGAATTGGGCTTATTCCCTCTAGCAATATGTTTTCTAGATTCTGAATTCTGAATGAATCTCACATCTTCTGTTCCTATTTCTGGAGGTTCTTTTTTTGTGATAGAAGATCTGGGGCATAGACAAAAGTAAGTGCTAGATTCACTAAAAATAATTCTCAAAGATGGTAAAGGATGTCTCGCCTTTACCATAATCTTCCCCATGTTGTGTTCAAAATAAGTATTTACAGTATGTTCCTTGTTCAACAAATTCAAAAGCTACTAAAATGAGAAATCACGTATTATAAGACTACATCAGATCTTTCAGTTTTAGGCAAAATGAGAAAGTATGGAAATCTTTATAAAGCCTGTTTCCTTCGTAACTATTTTTTCTGTGGCAAATGATAGTGGTGTCTCAAATAAGAGATTAAACACGTGGGAAATCTTGCAGGTGAATGGTGGTAGAAATCTCTGCACATACTTTGCATTGGTATGGCATTGCGTAAATGTAGTTCCAAAAACTGTTGGTGTTTTGAAAAACTGATTAATCATGCAAACATGATCTCATGTCATTCTCCATACTAATTCTTCACTCTTTTTTTTTTTTTAATTCTACTCCCTTTGATTTTCTTCTTTTCCCATTAAGTGGGAAGACAAAAATAAAATAAGACAGAAAAGCAAAATCCAGAATGAAGGCCTAAGCCCAAGACCCAAGGTCCTTCTTCATCACAAAGAAGTGCAATCTGCAACAGTTAGTGTCTGCTCCTAACTTAGATAACCTAAAGTAGGTCACCTTCATGAGTATTCCAGACTTTCCAACTTAGTAACTCAGAAGGATAATAATACAATTTTTAGTTAATGAGAGAACATCAGAAAAAAGAACTGTAGGAAGCTGTGAAGTGCAATATCTCCTTATTGAAGGCAAAATGCCACATGGCAAGAACAGATGGGTAATCCTTTCGTGATTATCCTGGACCACTGGCTGAAAGAAAAAGCTGTCGCAGCACTGATGGCTGTATATAAAGTAAATATACATGGCAGCTCCCCTCACTGGTAGTAAAATGTTATATATGTGAAAGGATTATACAGAAAAAGGGACAATTTAGCATGATGTCAGAGGAAGTAATTCTTCCTTTCTCCCTCGGTTCCTGAAGTGGAGGAAGAAGGACTGTATATTCCACATACTATTACATATTTTATACAAATTGAACCCAGAAAAGTACCTGTTTTTCATCTCTTTGACTACAGTGATCCAGCAATGAAAATAAGGATTGTTCACGTTGCTAATTTTAAGTATTGTTATTGGAATGAAATGTTGCTGTAAAAAAAATGATTTCTGCGTATCTGTAGTGACACCAAAACTTGTGTTTCCACAATATTAAGTAGGCAGGCAAAACTACAGCAGATTCAGAATAGCTTGCTGGAATGTACAGAATGCTGGGTGTACAGGAGGACCAGAGAAAGAGGTGTTTCTTGCACACAGTGGTGACATCTCCATGGACATCAGTTCTTCCAGTGCGTGTTCTAAGAGGGAACATGGTCTTTGTAACTTGGAGAGAAGGTAGATATAAAATGAGCACATATAAGTGAATCTTCTGGTTTTGTCTAAGAAAAGTAGACAGTACATTAAAGATACCCATCTTTATAAAAATCAGTTCATTCCAGATATGCCTTTCCTCCCTTTGCCATGATAGCATATCTGCAGTCTAAATTCTGATGCAATAGGGACGTGGCTGTTCTTAAGAAAAATGCAAATCTTCACTCTGAAATAACTTAGTCTTTCGCTGAATACAGAATGTGCTTCTGAAGTGCCTATGAGTCAGCCTGTGAGTTGGAGTTCAGATAAGCCAGTACTGTTCCTTCACCAGATGGACCGTAAGCTTTTCAGAGGAGAGAGAAGGATATTGCATATTAACACTGCTCTAAACTTCATTTATTTCTTTGTACTTGAGTCAGTTTCAGGCTGTGTTGATGTCATAAGGAGAAAGAGGGGATAAGTACTCTGAAGTAAAAGATGTACTGGAACAGAATCAGGTAATTTGTTTCCATCACTGCAGGTCGGCCCACAGCCCCTCACACACCCCAGGCTGAGTGATGTGTCTGTGCAGGGGTAAAAAATAGTTCAGCCAATTATCGGTCAGGATTTTACAGTAAATTTGACAACTCACAATGGTTATTCCTTCTTAAAACATCACCTCTTTGCTAAGTGGTAAGTGTGCTAATATCTTTCTAGGACAAATAAACCCATTTCTCCTTTGTGCTTTGCACTAGATGCCAACAGTCTTACAGGACATGAGCAACATCAGGAATTTTCAGTGGTCGCTCTCAAACATCTCCATCTGGCCAGGTTAACTCTTTCTGCAGCAGCCTGGCTCCTTTATGCTGCCCTTATTCATGAACGTCAAAATAAGAAAACCTCATTTTGTGTTTTGAACTTCTGTGTAATTTCTGATTTGAATTTATTCTTAGGATTTGTGCAATGTAGTTATTCCATTTTTGTGGGTTTTTTTTGTTTTTTGTTTTTTTTCTATCTTCAAATTCTCAAGAATCTCAGTTCTGCCTTCTTTTACTTTCTGGTTAGAACCATTATAGCACAGGAAAAAATTAGTTCAGTTACGCCGCTACTTATTTATATTTGACTGTTTTCTTTAGCAACAGAGCAAGGATATTATGAGCAGTTAGATGTCATTGGTCATAGCATGGTTATATAAATGGGTGCTGTGCCTCCTGCATTGTCCTTTCCAGATTTTATATCCCCTCTGGAAATACAGGGTTGAGGAGGATGTTGTCAAAGAGGAAGCCTCATTCCCCCACTTGCTTGCTGAGGCTTCCATCTGTATGCAGAAGACTGAGAAGTTTATGGGTTATAAATCAATGTGGTTTGGAGCCAGATTGAATTCTGCTTTATAGTACTTCTGTGGCATCATTTTGAATGCGCCTCCCAGAATGGTGAAGAGAACCAGAATGAGGTCCTGAGGCCTGCAGCTCTTCAGAGCTCATGGTGATGGCACTCAGCTCCTGGGCCCACGGCCTCGCCAGGCCCAAGAAAAGCTGTGCAGGCAGCTGGTGCCACTCACGCTCCTCTCTCTGCTTTTTAGAAGGAACACTCTTCTCATGTCACATGGGAAGCACTTCTGTCTGGCGTCTGTCAGTAGATTTGCTTAAGTGCATTTACAATGCACAGTTATTTGATGGCTCTGAATAAAAATTATCCATCAATTTCCTGAACTGTGTAGACTATCCATCAAAAATATTCAAGAATACTTTGAAGCTCTCTAGCTTTATTTTCAAACAATTCACTGTGTTGTACTGCGCGGCCAGTAAATCCGATGTGTGTACAACTGGTGCACAGTCTGGCAGTGCCGAATTTAAGTTATGCTTTTGACCCATGAAGAACAGTCTGCCATCAATCAGAGCTGGCAAAAATGGGTATGGTGCTATTGCCCAAAGTAAAGGTGAGCCAGATCATGAATGGATGGTCACAGACCATTGTGTTGTCTTGTTCTAAAGGAGCACTTTCTCCTCTCTGCTCAGAGATGCCTTGAAGGCAGTGATGCTGATGGTGAGCCTGTTTGAAAGCACGTGTTGTGTTTAGGCCTGGTGTGGATCCCAGTGTGCTGTGCATGAAGCGGCTGCAGCAGAGCTGATGGTTGCACTGCAGAATGCACAGTGCCCAGCAGCAGTGCAGCACCACTCTACAATTCTGCTTCTCTGGTGTTCAGGAAGAGCAACTGTCCCCATCAGATCATGTTTTTCACCTTTGGATTTGGCTTGATGGCGCTTTCAGAGAGGCACTGTACGGGCAGATTGGAAACCCCCCCACCTCACGGCTATCATCAGACAGGATCTTGCAAATTACAAAACCAGTAAGCACGGGAGAAACGGGCACTGAAGTAATCCATTACGCATTACGGTTTTTGCGGTAGCAGGCAGTTAATTACAGTCACCTGCACCCAGACCGGCACCAGCTCTGACACGCCGCGTGCTTCAGGCGGCCCTTCCTGCCCACAGCGCGGTGCCGCGCGTGCAGCTGGCAGCGCGGTGCGGGGCGTTGGGGCGGCGGTACCGACGTGCTGCGAAAGTTCAGCTGTTTGTTCGCCGGTTTAATTTTACGAAGGAATGCGCATCACGCTGCTTTTTGCTTCAATCATTTTTAATGCAGCCACGCCGAAACTGCTGGTGTTCCGACGCGGTTCTGCTCGGCACGGGTCGGTCGGAGATGCCCGGCCAGCAGCTCCGCGCGGTGATTCGATCTGATCCGACTACCAGCCGCCCGGCCGCTCTCCCGGCCCCTTCCGTCCCGCCAGGTGCCGCCGCCCTCCCTCGGAAGGTGGCAGTCGCCACCCGCGCGGGCCCCGCGCCCCTCCCCCGCCCGCCGCGAGGCGCGGAGCCGCCTCGCCCCGCCCCGCCCCGCGGCGGCCCCTTCCCCTCTCGCGGGGCCGGGGCTCACCCGCCGCCGGCTGCCCCCGCCGCGCCCCTCCCCCGGCCGCAGCCCACCCCTCTCCTTCCTCTTCCTCCTCCGCCCCCACCCCGCTCGGGGCTCGCCGGCCTCGGGCCGACACGGCGCCCGCCGCCGCCGCCCCCTCCCCTCCCGCCGGCTCCTCCGGCACCGCGCCGCCACGCGCCGCGCACACCTCCGCCTCCCCACCCCCCGCCCTCCTCCCGCTGCTGACGTCTGGCTCTGCCCGGCTGAAAACTCCGCGCCGCGGCGGATGCGGCGGCTCTCGGCAGCGCGGCGGCGGCGAAGATGGTGGCGGCTCCGTGCGCCCGGCGGCTGGCGAGACGCTCCCGCTCGGCGTTGGTGGCGGCGCTCACCGTGCTGCTGCTGCAGACCCTCCTCGTCTGGAATTTCACCTCCCTCGACGCCGGAGAGGAGCAGCGCGGCGCCTCCGGCCGCGAGAAGCGGGACCGAGGCACCGCCGGCGGCGGCGAGCACCGCGCGCAGCCGCACCGCCGCGGGGCCGGCGCCGTGCACGGGAAGGCGATGGTACGTGCGGAAGCTCCGCGGGGCCGCGGTCGGGGCGCGGGGTGGTGCCGGGCAGAGCTCCCCGCGGAGCCCTCCGAGCAGCGGTGCCGGCGGGCGCGGCGCCGCTCAACTTCGCCTCGGGGCCGCCGCGTGCCGCGGGCTCGCTTCGTTCACGCGTTTGCTTTTTTTCGCCAGAGACCGCGCGGGCGCCGGTGCTTCTCGCCCGGTTCTGCCCGGCCCGGTAGGTTACAGGCAACGCGATTTAGTGTAACGATGCCGTTGCCCACTGAACACGTTCCCTCTCTCCCCATCTTTCTTTTTTTTTTTTTTTTTTTCATTTTGCAATCCGGGCCCGCAGTGGCCGCGCAGCGTCCTATTCCTACCGCGTTTCGGAGCGTTCCGGCGGAGCACCGCCTGTGCCGCTCGTGCTGCGGGCTGCGAGACTTCAGTTGTGCGCTGTCCGTTAGGAACGTGAGCCGCTTTGTCTGCTCTGGGATTTCTGTGTGCATCTTGTGAGGGAAAGCGGCAGCGGGTCGGTGCTGAGCGGGATGGGGCGGGACGGGGGACCGCTCGTGGAAGGCAGCGCCGTGCGGTCCTCGTGTGCCAGGTGTGATTGCTGAGAGCCTTGCCCGGTTCGGCGCTTGACTCAGTGCGTTGCCGTATGTCGATACACACCGCTTTGAGAAGTCTAACTACTGGATTTCCGCGGTTTTTCCTCCAGCCCTGCCGTCTTTCTCTCCCGGTCCAGTCCTTCATTGTCTCATCTTCCCCTCGTTTGCCCGGAGCTTTTCCCGCTGGGTCTCTCTGTGTGGGCCCTTGAGGATCGTACTGCTGCAAGGCTCCATACGGAGCCAGCTCCAGCCCTGCTCCTTGCCTCGGGAGCCCTTCTGCTCCGTGCTCTGGGTGGCTGTCGGGAGGGCACTGCTCACAGCTAACTTGCAGACATCCCAGCCCTGTGCTTGGTGCGATGGGATGGGCACCCAGTGCAGGGCTGAGATGCTGAGAAGCACTTCCCATGCTGGGGCTGTGTGCGTGGAGGGCTCCGGGCGTGTGGATCTGGGAGCTGTGACTCACTGCTGTGTGCACACGGATTTGAGCAGAGACCTAAAGATGGAGCATTGAGGTTCCTGGTAGAAGACTTTTACTAAAAAGCATACTAGTTCTCCCCTGGTTACCTCTGTAAACAGTGGGACTGCAGCACACCATCCTCCAGCTGGTAGTGCCACGCAGGAGCTGTGCTGCAGGCGAGTGCTGTGTTGAGAAGGGATGATGCTTTTTTAAGACAAGCTCATGGTGCTTGTGGTTCTGCTTCACCTGCACGCAGGGATGTGGCTCCGTGCTTAAAGCTGCTTGTGCGAGCTCTGGAAGCTGTGTGTAAGACTGAGCCTTTGGAACATGGGACAGTTTGTGCTGTGCTGCCCCAGTGCTGTGCAGCTCCTGGCACTCCCAGGTCCAGCTCTGCATTGCTTATTGCACACATGCATGTACCCAGCCCTGCTGTGTGCTGTCTGTCTCCCAGGCAGGCCTGCTTTTGGTTTCAGGCTCAATTCACACAGAAACTCTCTGTTCAATGGAATTACATGACACAGAATCAATGTGAAAGGTGTCTTTTTTTTTTTCCGGTGCTTTGTTTCCATGTTAAAATCTAATTTATGTAGTGCAAAGTTGCTCTCCTTTTCAGCCCAAGTTTCCCATAGTTGGTGTGTGTCAGATTGCTTTGCAGTGTCAAGAGTTTCAAGCTGTGTGAGCACAGCGCTGCCTTTACACCCTGATGTTGATGGCCCCAGAGCCCATCCCAAGTGTTTTGTTTTTAAAGACTTCTCATTTTTGTCTTTCAACCAGAAAGCGCTGTACAAAAGACAGCTTTTCTCAGGTTTCTATCTGAAAGTTGCCCTATGAGGTTACAGTGTTTTTATTTTGATTTTTCTGTCTCCGATCTCCATGGAAGACTAAAACTGCGGTACTTGCCTTACCCTTCTGAGTCAGACATCAGAGCAGTGTGAGGACTTGGTCATCTATGTCTGTGGGAAAGGAAATGCAATTTGATGCGAATGTTTAAGAGGTATTCGCATTTTTTTGTTAAATGCTATCTGATCCATGTAGTCGTCCGAAACATGGAATAACACCACACTGTGTTGTGTTTTTGTTTTTTTTTTTAAAAGGTGCTACTAAGCCTAGTTGACTGTAAGTTGCCAAGTTGGCAGGAAGAAATGATTTAGAAAGGAGCTATTCTGTAACTGCACATGTTCTCGGGGCTGAATCCCCAGGCCAGCTGCATCTGGGGCTTTCAGTACTCATAGGCAGTTTCCTGCAGTTGTTCTATGTTGAATTAAATCAGGTGATAGATATCTTTAAGGAAGTATGAATTGTATCAGTGTAGCAGTGACTTCAGCGGGTGCTTGCTACCACGTGTGATTTTCACAGCTGTTGGACAGCCTTTGCATGGTCTTTCTGTGTTCTGCAGCACTCCGGCAGTAAAAGCAAGAAGGATTCAGCAGCAGCTCACTGCTTCGCTGGGCTTTGTTCACGCTGCCTGCTTGGGGTGCTGGAAGTGGCTGTTGGTGGGTGCTGTGCACTGGAGTCCAAAGGGAGGGTGGAGGAGTGTGCATCCCTGCTGCAGGGCTGCTGGTGATGGAGGGAGGTGATATCAGGCTCAGGCTGCCTGCAGCTGTGTGCTGTGCTCCCCAGCTGTGGCTGCATGTCCCTCGAGTAGGGGGTGGCAGGGCTGTGTCCTGGTGCCATGCAGCACTGCTGTGTTACCACCTGCCTGCCAAGCAGTGCCGGCAGTCACTGTGCAGCCTGGAGAGGTGTGGTTGCTGGCATTGGTTCAGAGCACTTCTGTAGTCTGGGATGTTGGGGATTCACTTTAAAGAAGCGGCATGCTTCTTTGGCATGGTGCTGTCTCAGGGCACCAAATGCAGCTTTCAATAGCTGGAAGTGTTGGAACTGGGAAACATGGAGAGACAGCTTTTGTGTGGGAGGGATGAAGGTTGTCTAACCATGAGCAGAAGTTAAGCTGTAGAGGATGGACCTGAGGATCACTGGTGCCTCTCCCCTTCGTTTTCCTTTTTGCAAGGTGGGTCCCTTGCTGCACCTGGGTGTGGAGCTCTTGTGTAGAAAGTTTTCAAAGGGAGGTAAGAAAAACAAGCCTGTTATTTCACCTCTAACTTAATCTTTCTGCTTCAATCAGTGAGTGGGTTCCACATGTTATAACACAGGTGATACCTGTCTCCTCATCTTCCCCTTGTTAATGCAGACAGGTGGCCTCACTCATTCCAGCTCTGAGTGCAGGAAAGCTTGGAGGGAGCTCCGTTTGTGTTCACCCCCAGGACAGGGTGAACCGTGCCCTGCCTGCTTTCTGTATGACTGTGGGTGTTAGTGGAGCAGCTGAGCTAACAGCCTTAGGTTGAGAGCAAAATGCATGGCATTGAGCTGTGAGGTGGCTAAAAATGATCCATTTCTAAGGAGAAGTACTGACTTAGCTGTTAAGTACCTTCTGCTTGTTAATGGGACCTTAATCATGGAGCAGTACAACTTCACTAACAATGGAAAAGGGGAATGGAGGCTGCTAATTGTTTTGTAATGGGAAGGGGGGATGTGATACATCTAGAGCTAGGAGCTGTGTAATGATTTCTGTGAAGTCTTAGCACTTAGCAAGGCACATGTTAATAAAACAAACAAATCTTTTCAGTAACAGAACTAATATATGCATTATTTAAGAAGAGTGCTAGAACTGGCTCAGGCTGACAGACTCCTGCAGCAGTTACCTCGTTAAGGATCTTTCTGTGGGATGTGGGAAGGTGTATGAAGTGGATCTGTATTAATTGGCTGTGCCATCTGAAGTCTCTGCCAGGCCACTGGAGTGCTTTCTTGTTGTTTTTTGTTTTTTTAATGGGTTTGTGCAGGTGTTTCCTTTGAATTAGAAGCATTTTTTTTTTAATTTTATTTTTCTTAGCAAGAGAAGACCAACTGTTGCTCTATGTTACCTGCTGCATCTCACTGCTGTCTTCAGAAGTACTTTTCAAAATATCTTTGCTCTCTGTATTTGAAGTCCGCGATAACTGGTACAGCATCTTATCAGTGTTTGATGAAGAGACAGGAGTACAGTGAAAGCAAGAAGTTGGCTTAGTTTACAAGGGCAGTCAAATTATATAACCTCAAGGATTAACTTTAATGAAGTACTCCTGATTTTTCTCCCCAGTAGTAAGATTGGGGAGGGGAGGGCGGGGGGAGGGGAGCAGGGAGCTGTGCTGTGTTCTGGCTGCTGGAGAGACTGGAGAAAGCCGGGGCTTGTGTGCTGAGTGACCCTCTTTGCCACTCCAGCCTTCTTGTTGGAAGTAATATGTCTGAAGTGTGTTTTGGGTACAAAACTTGCTCTTGGAGCTGTCACCAAGCCAGCTCTGAATGTGTAGTAGCACTGTTCATGATGAGTAGCTGTGCTCTCAAGTGTTCTAGTCGGATTCTTAGACTTGGTTGCTGTGGTCCTCTTGCACAGCTTTCAGTAACTGTGTGCCCTTGGGGTGCAGTGCCTTCAAGTGTGGGATGGGCAGGAGGGCTCTGTATAGGAGCAGAGGGTGAAGTTGGAGTCCTGGTTGCATTTCCCTGGCCTCTGGACATCTGCAACAAAGCCTTCAGAGCCACACATCTAAAAGCAGTCTCTCCTTTTGAGGTTTCCAGTTCTTGAGTGTCCAGACTTGGTCCTCTTTGGTCTGATGACTGTGCTTTCTTTCCTCCAGAGAAGCTGAGAAATGGCAAGGTCTGCCTTTATCCCTTCCACGTTTGGTGCCAGTGATCACAGCTGTCCCATTCTGAGCACTTAGGTTTGGGCTGAAGCTCACAAAAACCAGGCTGCTAATGAATGGAGAGAGCTGAGTGCCTCCAGAAGGCAATCGAGCTCTCTCCAGACCTGAATCTCTGCAAATGAGCTGGAGAGACCACGAACTGCTTGGAATTGCTCTGTGATTGGTGTTGCAGAGTGTGAGGGTAGGATGAGTCAGGGTTGATCAGTGGGGATGAATTGGGAATGAAATTGGCAGGAGGCTGCTGTTACAAATGGGCTGCCCAGCTGTGCCCCCACAGGTGAAAGAGATTTCCAGACTTCAGTTGGAAGCAAAAATTGTTTTGCTGCCTTGGAGACATCTGAGTGCTGTGAGCCTCTCTTCAGCAATGCATTAAGCAGAGGCCAAAGGCTTTCCTCAGGTTAGGTGTGATCTAGAAGATAAGAGGCCAGGCTTTATAACCTGCTGGATGTATGAGCAGCAAGTGATGCTGCCTGAACTTCTGCATGGTGTGACATTGCTGAGCTCGTGCTTAGTGCCAAGTACCATAAGGGTCATATGCCAAGTTGTGTGACCCCTTGTTTGTGGAGATGATGGGAGAATTTCTCCAAGGGTCATTTTTGTTGTTTGTGACAAGGAGTTTAAACTTCACCATTGCTATCAGTTCACTATTAAAAAGAAGTTGGCTGAGGAAGCTTTTGTACTGGAGCGTGGTCAGGTCTCAGATGCTTCCCATGTATTTTATTGTCACACTGCTGCCCACTTGTATTATTAGAGAGCATTAGTAAGTGGAGTGTTTATTTAAAACAGTTCTACAAAGCCGAATGAGACTGCAGAGTTCAATTTTACTTGGATTTGGTTGGATGAGTCATGGGCACTCATTTTTCCTTCATGCTGCAGCCTTCGCGTGTCCTTCAGATGTACTTTTTGGTTCAGTTATGTTGATGCAGTCTGAGCATTTTTCTTACAGTTGATGGCATTCGCTGACTTTTCTTAATGCTGAGTTCTGAATTTCATGCTCTCTGAATTTTTGAATGGTCTTTGGTTTTGCTCTTAAAGCCAGGCCTGTTTGTAGTTAGCTTTGTTCTTTATAATTGCACACTTTGATTGAGGAGGACACATGGTTCAGTTAAAACGCGTTATTTTAAAAGAAAAAGCAGTGAAGGTCGCGACTGTATTGACTACAGTGAGGCAAGTTCCCTGAAATTATATCCAGCTCATTGACCCTTAGTTGAGAAGTGAACAGACAAACCTGAAAAATGACACTTCCCTGGCAAGCTTTTAGTTCCTGCAGAATGAGCAGCCGCGTGCCAGAGATGCACGGATGCTCCTCTTGTCATGTCCTGGGGCTCAATGGGAGATGGCTACCTGCATGGTGTGGGGAGCCTTTGGCTGCTGGGTGTTGGCCAGCTTTGTACTGTTGGGGTTTTGCCCTCAGCTGGGGAGCATATCTGGAGCCCTCACTAGCTAAGTGGCTGCCTGCTAATTGGGGTCTTTTAAACCAAACCTCTGTGTGGGAGTGGGGTGTTAGCAGGGAGCTGCTTCAGTCATTTTGAACCCTATAGCAAGCTTAGATAGGCTGGTATTGCCACTCATGGAAAACAGCAGCTAGTTGCCTGTAGAGGACCAGATTTAGGTAGGTGGAGGTGGTCTGTATGTAGGCCCCTAATTACATTGACTCGGATGCCCACAGGCTTGCTTATGCTCAGACAACTTTCTGTGGAAGCTGCCACTGGCGCTGCAGTCTGTACCCGAGGGCACCCAGCTTCAGCAGCTCGGCCTGCGGTACCTGGAACCTGAGCAAACAAGCTGAAGAGGAGTCAGCGTAGTAAACAAAGCTGTTAGTGTGTATAGCAGGGCACTAATAATACTTTGCACAGTGACTGTGCCTCAAATTGCTTGCATCTTGGCATTCCCTAGGACTGAGTTTAGTCACTCGCTGCAGAAATAGAAACTCGGAGGTGCGCTGTGCTCGGGGCGTGCGTGGAGCGGTGCATCGGCAAGGAGCTCGCTTGTTCCTCCTTGGCAGCCTTACAGGAGACGACGTGCCAGCCTTCAGCGCAATATTTTGATAAGTCATTGGTTCCTATTAAAATAATAATTATGACGATAATTATAACTGTAGCTGGCGCTCAGACTGAGCAGCTGAGTGGAGGGTGGGGGGAGCATGGCTGTGAAATACTCGCTGTGTGTGTTTGGATCCTTCCCCTTTGGGTTTGGAGCACGTGGCTGAGGATGCTGGGGTGCAGGATGTGCTGTGGCATTGTTCCTCATCCCCTGCCTGAGCTGCTGGTAATGGGGATCTGAAATACCATAGCCTGCCTTGATCGCAATATCACCCTGATAAAATGCTGCAATAAGCTCTGACTGTGGCTTTCTGCTGTTAGCACAGCATGCTTTGCTGTGCCTGAGACTTTGCAACAAGGTTATGGCTCTTGCCCCAGCAAGGCTGGGTCAGACCCTGGTAATATTGCTGCTGCTGGGGGGGGTGTCTGTGCTGGTGGCACCGCAGCCATGGTGGCACTGTGCTGTACCTCTCTAATCCAGTTCAGCATTAAACATTTACACTAACTGGGCTGCCGCTGTCTGACCCCCAGTGCTGAGGGACCACAAGTGATTAACGAGTATTTATTAGTAAAAGACAGTTTCAGATCTGCTCATTTTCCAGGTTGTAAACAGAGATCTGCCCTCAAGCCCCACAGTTGCAAGTTATGGTATTTTTCTCTTGGTTTCTTTTCAAGCTGGTTTTTGTGTCCCTGGATGCTGAAGAGCAGCAGGTGGTGTTGCTTGTTTCCTGGTGCTTGCATGGAACTGCAGAGCTTCTGCATCTGGACGTGCTGTGGGGTGTGTGGCCTTTTGCACATATTCAGCGTGGCAGAATTTGACCCAAGTATGTTTCATGTGAAAGATAAGGACTTGTCTTCATACATCCAAATACATGAGCAAGAAGTGCTTGATGGGTGTTTGACCCCCACAGAAGTGTGACACGCATACTTAAAAATCCAGCCTTAGAATTTCTCCCAGCAGTTCTTTGTCCGTTTCAGTGCCATCACTGATCTGTCAGACCAAAAGCTGTCTCATGCTGGCTGATTGTTACCATGAGGTTGTCTCATTTTGCAGTTGAAGTCCCTGGGGGATTTTCACGTTTTAGCTGTGGGTGAATGTGAAGCAGTTCTCACATCACACACTTCCTCGTGAGTGCCTGCAGGCAGAGGGAAGCTGAGGCCTGGCAGGTCGGCTGGTTCTTCAGGAGCCCATGTTGGGGCAGTGTGGGCACCTCTGCAGCCGTTGGGAACTTCGGCTTCTTCCAGGTGTCACCACTTTTGTAATGAGTGTTCAGTGGCCACATGCAGCGCCAGAGGTGCTTTCAGTTTGCAGAGGGTGTAACTCTTGGGTAAGTGAGAGTAAGCCCTCAAATTTCATGCTGCCCTGGTTTTAATTAACTTCTGGGTTTTGTTTCTAGTTAAATTACGAGACCTCCGCAGACTTTGATCTGAACTCTGCCACCTCAACAAACTTGTTTGGTGGTTGGAAGCCATCTGCAGCCAAGGAGCAAGGTGTTGTTTTGCTCGTTAGCAAACTTCTGTCTCGTGTTGCTATTTTTAAGCTGGTGTTGTGCACTTCCCCTGCAGACAGAGCAGTCTGTGTGCTGCTGGAGCCGTCGTGCCTCAGCCAGCAGTGCTGATGGTGGCACAGTTCCTTCAGAGATGGATTCGTGGCATTGGAAAATGAAGCACGGCAGGTCTCTGTTAGCTATGTGGTTATCAGGAACTTCGTTACAGAAGAGTGTTTCTCTTGTGTTGAATAAGTTTGTGGGCGTTCGTTTTCCCTGCTTGCTGCTGTCCGTGAGCTGTTTGCATCCTGGCTTGTGGCTGCCTGCTCTGACTGCTTCCTGTTTGTTGAAAATAAAACTTCTGCAGTGTCTGTGTATCCCTGCATGTTTAGACCTGCTGCTATGGCTGGGATAGGAGAGGTGCTACAGTAGTTTGAAAAAATCTCATTAGTAAAGTTGTTGGTTATTTTATTTTCCTTTTTTCATCATTTAGTAGGGCAGAATGGATTTGAGTCCTGACACTGCTAATCTTACGTGAGCAGAGATGTGTGCCCTCATTCGGTCTCTGTGCCAGCTGATAGCAGTGAGAGTTGTCTGGATGATAGGCTGGGTTCTTTAGACTGATGATTCTCTTGCAGCATTTCACTTTGCAGTATCCAATTTAAATGATCCTGTGGCCTGACAAGTCATCACCTGATGGGGATTGAGCTGTTCTAATCAACTGTTACTTTTGGAAACTCTTCATTTAGTTTAGTGTTGGTTGACGCCCTGATCGTTATCCTGCATAAGCGTGATGTATGAGAGGCTGTTGTGCAGACTGTCTCGGAAGCACTTTTCCCAACTGAATTTCAGCTTTTTCTGTGTACTCTTGTGGGAGACAGGTCTGCATGAGCTTACGAAACTGAGCACTGGGACTGAGCTGTGGGTCTGCAGAGCCACTGAGCATCCTGACTGGGTGCTGCAGATAGGATGTGAAGTGATGCAATAAGGGTCATGTGAATGCCATCATGTTAGGGTTTATGTAGGCTCTATACATTCATTTAAGTTGTTGGACTCAAATGGATTTTAAAATAAAGGTGTTTCAGTTGTCCTAATGTGCTCTATAATATATATACCATTTATTTGATAGTCTTTTTTTTTTATGTGGGTTTTATAAATACTGGTTCTGTAAAGCCTAAAACTGCTTTCAGTCTGATGTGATTTGTTGTATTAGGCAGTAAGTTTGATTCAAAATAATGCATAAAATTATTTCAGCTTTTCATGTCTTCCTGCTCTGCACAGAAGCTGCAGGCAGGAGACCGGCCTGGCTGGGTTCCTCCTGGCTGCAGTGGGATTCCTTGACAGTCACTTTCCATTTTTAGTGGTTTTAGGAGTGTTGAAACTTATAATTTGGGATATTTCCTGAAGGCCTTCAGTATCCCGCTGCCCTTGTTGGTTCTCTTTCGAATCATGCTATGTCAATGATTTCATGTGATGCAGTATTACTGCAGATGCTCATGTAGGAGGAAGGCGTTCAGGTGTGCTTTATGCTTGATGGAAGGATGTTGCATCCATCTGTATTTGCATTATGCTTCACCTATAATACTTTCAGCCTTCTTTTAGGAAGTAGTATATTTCTATAAGTTTATTTGTGGACTTAATTGGGTCAGCTTTGGGAGTAGGTGAGGTTTCTGAGTGTGTTCAGCCTGCCTGCTTTGTCTTCAAGTTAGAATCATAGAATTGCTCAGGCTGGAGAAGACCTTAAAGGTCATTGAGTCCAACCACAACCTAACTGTACTACCCTAACAGCCCTCCACTAAATCATGTCCCTGAGCACTGCATCCAGATTGTTTTTAAGCACATCCGGGGATGGTGCTCAACTACCTCTCTGGGGAGCCTATTCCAGTACTCACAGTCCTTTCTGTAAAGAAGTTTTTCCTGATATCCAACCTAAACTTACCCTGGTGCAACTTAAGGCCAGAGGATGCTGCTTGTCACCTGGATATCTCTCTCCAGTTTATAGTTGTGGTTATGTTGTGGGACCATGTTAAAGGCCTTTCACAAATCCAGGCAGATGGCAGAATTTCTCTTCCCTTTGTTCACGAATGCCATCACTCCATTATAGAAGGACATGAGGTTGGTAAGGAGTGACCTTCCCTTGGTGAAACTGTGCTGGCTATCTTAGATTACCTGCTTGTCCCTCATGTCCCTTAACATCTTTTTCAGAGGAAAAAAAAAACCAAAAAAAAACCCCAAAATCTTGGGCCATCATAGCTGCTGAATTGATGGTGCTGAGTCCTTGAGAAGAAACTATTCTTCTATTCCTAATCCTCTAAAGCTAGCTGAGTAAACAGAACAAACACAGATGTTTCCTTGCTGGCAGTACACCATAAAGGCATTGATTGGCTAGCTGTGGGTTGGTGTTGTGTGCACAGAGCTGGGGACCAGGCAGTGTGGGCATTGCTCAAGAAAACTTCCTGCAGGGTTGAATGGACTTTCTGAAGAATACTGTGTGTTCACAGTTCAGTAGCCATTTAAGGAATTGCTGAAGGCTGCTTCCCACAGGTGTAAGTTGTCAAGGATGCTGTGATGCTGAGGTTGTGCCTGACTCCAGGGACACAGACTGGGCGTGTGGTGGCTGTTCTTCTGTGCTGTGGGGCAGCTGCTTAGCTGACACAGTGAGACCAGGATCCCGACCAGTTCTGCAGTGCACCTGAGGTGCAGTGGTGCTGGAGGATGAGGGCTTCCAAGGTACCCAGCCCTGAGCATCTCCCTGCGCGCAGGGAATGGTGTCTGTGTACAGCAGTGTGTGGTCAGGCTGCACAGCTAGCTTGGGAAATCTGGCTTGTACTCTTCTTGTCATTGCTGAATTTGCTATTGTTTAAAGAAAACTCTTTTCTTGGCATGTGTGCTCAAGGATTTATGTAATAGTAATTATTTTAGTATGTATGTATTTCAAGGGTTTTTGGAAGTAGGCGTTTCTGTTAAAAGATAACTTCAGTCACCTGGCTTGTGGATCATGGGATGTCACTGTCTCAGAGCAGCTGGTATGTATCACTGCTGTCTTAACTCCTGACTCTCCTTGGTGTTCTCATCCTACTCTCTTTTTGCCAAAAGCCTCTTCCTGATCCCCATGTTGGGCTGAACTTGCTGCTATGGCTCTTCTGCTGCCTGAGGCAGCAGCAGCACATGGAAATGCTCAGCACTGTGACATGGCTGTTCCCCATAGCCCACATGTGTGAGCAATTGGACAGTGCTGCTGAGCACTGCTGGATGTGTTCCACTAGTGCTGGCAGCCGGTCTTGCAGCTGCCTGGTGTGCCTGATGCCATGGGGCAGCGCGTCCCTGCGTACAGATCAGCTTTCTACTCAGGTTCCCCCTCTGCCTGGAGACTTGTTCTCTCACCCAAAGCTGTGATCCCTCACTGCTGGCACCTTTTTGCTTTCCAAGGATGAGGTTTTCCTGCTTTCCCTTTAATCCTTTATTCTCACTGATGTGCATCTCTACTTCTGTTCCTCCCTTTACAGAGCAGAGAACATTCCTTGTTCTGAGTGTTTGAGCAGAGCAGTTTGCAACTCTCTCTTTGCAGAGACTGGCTTTGATCACTAGAAAAAGCAAATGGTTGTAGAAATACACGTTGTGCACTTTCTGCATATTCTGAATGTCTTTGTAACCGGTGCACAGCACGTCACCTGTGGCTGTGTGCTTCTGGCATGTAGCTTTTGTTTGTGCTACCAGAGACCTTGGCAGTACCTCACCCTTTATGTGAACCCACAGTCCTTGTAGGTATTGAGTGATGTGAGCAAGGACTTGTTGATATGGGAAAGCGATGGCAAAATAGGTGGAAGTGTGAGGTTAAGATGCAGTTTATTTCATAGCAGGTCCCTATGGGAGTGCTGTGGCCCCACATGCAGTGATGCTGTGTGGCTTCTGTGACCCAGCTGGATATGTTGGGTGGACTTAGTGATCTTAGAGATCTGTATATCTCTGTGATTCTATTTATGTGATTCTCCAAAGAGGTTTTTAATCATGCTCTTCGGGTGCCCTTTCAAACTAGTGTTATATGTGAGATGAACTTTGCTTGCTTCTTTACATGAAATCTAAGTAAAAATGTCACTTTTTCCAACTTTGCTGACACATTGCTGAGGTTTTCTCTCTGGATGACAGCTGTGGGGTTATTTTGTGAGCAGTCTGTAACACCTTTACATACTTGGGCTGGGTTGTAGCGTGTGACTCCTTGTTTGTATCCTATTTCGCATTGATGGCATTTTCACACCACAGCTGTGCAGAAAGGCAGCACAAATCCTGTGCACAACTCACTTGGAGACCCGCATTGAACCAAGGGATGGGGTGTAAGCAGAGCAAACAGTGCAGGGCAATTTGTCACAGCTTTCTGCTCTGAGGTGGGTTTCTGTCCTGATGTAGAAAACACCTTGGGAAGTCTGCTCAAAGCCATGGTAAGCTGGAATGTACACGTGAATAATGGGGTGCAAATCTGTTTCGATCAGTTGCAAAATTTATGTTGGATAATAACGAAGGCTGGAGGAAAATGTATGGAAGTGTCTATGTCTTAAGTCTTGGGGTCCTAAATAGTACGCTTGAGGAAATAGCAGTTGAGTTTATGTTCTCTTATTCAATCAGAAAGGGAGATTGGAAGGGATGAACATACTTCTGAGGCTATAAAAAGTCCAGTGAACTCTGTGAAAAGTAGCAGGATAAAATACACACTTTTGTTTTCCCATTTCCCTGGAAATTACTTCTTTGCTATGTGTGTGTTCTTTATGGTAGCAGCTGCTTTATGAGAAGCATCTTTCTGTGTTGCTCTTCAGTGGCAGCAATAGGAGAAGGCTGATAGTTATTTATATGGATGTTAAAAGAGCTCATGGAAACATAGCATAGAGCATTTGTTATATTTTGTAAGTAGAGTGGTAAAAAATAAATAGATTTCTGCTTTGTTTGGGTGTGCATCTTCTCAAAGAGCACTGTGGTTTGTGTTCTTCAGGGGTGGTACAGCACAGTATGTGTAATGGGAAAGCTCCAAACTGTTACTGAATCAGCTGTTGTTAGCTGTATATCCAGTATACATTATTAACTGTAACACCTTTTTGAGCTTCTCAATGCCACTTAGAGTTGAATTAATGTTACGACTTTCACTGTCCTGTGCTCTGAAGTGTCGGTGTGATTACTCTGGAACTGGTGGCAGAATCCCCTCTTACACCAGAGAAGCTTTCAGCTTATGCCTTAGCATGTGCTCCAACACTTATCCTCTGTGTTGGAAACCCTGGCCTGGCTGTGGGACCCACCTTGGTGATGGTCAGTAGTGATGGGCTGCGGTCACATCATCTGCTGCCTTGCAGTGCTTTGACTTTTATTGCCCGAGCTTAGGGTTGATTGTTTCCTTTAACATGTACTCAAAATCAAGTTCAGTTCTGATGCGCATTGCCAAAGAGGCATTACAAATTCTGCTCTTACGTGAAGCAGCGTGGCACGATGTGACTTTTTACAACGGCAGATAAAAGGACATGCTGAGCTAATGGTTAGGGCTCTGCTGTCATTGGGAAACACTTGATTATTTTTCCCCTCCCTGCCTATGAAAGGCACTTGTCCCAAATATGCTATAAGTAAATACATCTGGATAAATAATTTTCCCTTTGCCACATTTACAGCGGAACCAGCCAGCTTTACACAAATGCGTGTATATATGCATATAAATGTACACACTTAGGCACGTTTCTCATGGCCTGCTGCAAAGCCCAGGAGGATGCATCTTGAAGCAGGGAGGCAGAACGGAGGGCTCCTGCTGACCTGTGGGGCAGCGCAGTGCAGCCCACCCAGGTTTGGAGCCTTTGCTGATGGTTGGTGAGGGTTCCATGGATTCCAGTGGGTGGTGTTGATTGAGGGAAGGCAAGAACACTCAATCAATTCAGAGCAAATATCAGTGGAAAAGGATTTGGGTAGGTGAGTGAGATTTGTGTTCATGCAAGTCTTGGTTGTTAGGGGAGCACGGCTGTGTGCTGTGTTATGCTGTTTGCAGAATGGCTCCTAGTTCTTAACAGAACTGTTGCTTTAAAATCGTCTGCAGCTCATCCAAAGGCTTTTGTCACCTTTGGTTTCAGGTTAAGGCTGTACAAAGACTTGTTGTTTTGTTGTTTGTTTAAATAAGCATGCTTAGATTCTCTCTCTCTGGATGAGAAGCAGTCTGCTACTTTCTATTTATTTTTCTCTCACTGTAGCTATTCTTTGTGGTGACTGTAACAGAAGCTACCAACTCTTTTTGTATTTGCAACATGACAAAGTGCATCCTTGGCACCAGTTCTATGTAGCTGGGTCAGAAAGAACAGTAAGAGATTTGGAAAGTAGCCTGTCCTTGTCTGAAGGAAGTGTTGATAATCTGTGACCTTTTTAACAGCATGGAAGTGTAACATTTTGATACTTATTTGCAGTCTCCTCCACTGATGAGGGTCTGTGAGATCCTGCCAGTCTCTTTCCAATTTCTGTATCTTTTCCTCCCCAGTGCATTACAGTAAATGAGGTCCTGCAATCAACTTGGTGAGCACAAGATGACATAGCAAGGTGCTGCCCTTGTTAGTTTATCTTTGGTACCTGGCAATTTTTCAGGAACTACCACTGGGCATGCCATATATTCCCTGTGTTGGCAGCTCTTGCTGCCACCTTATAGCTGGCACAGTCTTGTATGGATTTCTAAATCATTTGAAATGTTTTTACCTCAGGGTAAGGCTATGTACTGAGTCGATCAGTATTCAGGATAAAGCAGGACAGGTGTGCCAAAGGTGGAGAAATTAATACTTTGTGAAGGCGGTATCTGTCTAACTTCAAATTAATTCATAGCTTGGATTATCTTTTGATCAGAAGTATCAATAATGCATACCTTACGTTTTTGGTGTTCTGCCAGTAATTTCAGGTTCACGTTAGAAACTGCAGCTCAGGCCCGTGAGTGAACCTCTGCAGAACCTTTACCCCACTGAGATTCCGTATGGGTGATCTTCATGGTGGATTCCTTGCAGAGGAGTGAACTTTGCATCCGTGTGAGGGAGGCTGCATGCAGGTGACCTTTGCCCAGTGCGGTGCAGGTGGCTGCTCGCACTGCCTTGTCCCAAACCTGCTGAATTCAGAAGATGCTCTATTTTTTTGCTGGCAGAAGGATCAGGCTGTGTTGGGAGACCTCTAGATTCTGCAGAGGATGCAGGGTGCTGAGGACAGGAGCTGTAAGTTTTACTCATCCTGACCTTTCCGGTGGCCTCGGCTGCCCCGTGGGCCTCTGCTGCACTCTGCACTCAGCCTTTTGTTGCTGCAGGTCTCGGTAGTTTTCTTTAAAGCAAGAATGCTGTTGCTCTGTTCAGAGCAGAGAGGCCCCACTGACAGCGGAGGCATTGGAGGGCCTTTGTGTTGTGGTAGTGGTGGGCAGTGTCAGAAATAAACCAACATAAACAAGCCCAAACTTGGCTGTGGATGTGCTCTGGATTTGAAGGCAGGCTTGTGTGTAAGGTTGTGTTTAACTTGAGGGAGCTCAGTATGTTATGAAAGAAATATTTAGCTGTAGAGTTCTACAAATTTCAAAGGTAGGCTTTCCTTTTTTTTCTTTTTATTTTTTGTTTTCCTGGTGTGTGTGAGTCTAAACCATTGAGCAAAATGCACTCCCTCTCTTTTGAGTTTAACATAATTGATCCCAGGCTTTCCTGGAAGCTCTCATCAGACGGAAGCTGCTTTCTCTTTATGGAAACTTTTCCTTTCTTGAAAGTTTCTGCAAGACTTTCCGGAAACTTCACTGTTGTCTGACAGCTCCTGTTGTGTGTTTTATCTTTGGAAGCTTCTACCAGATTCTCTTCAAAGGGCTGTCTCATCCAACATGTGTCTACCTTTATAGAGAAGTCCTTCAGCACACTGTTTTCTGGCTGTTCCAGGTGCATTGGGTCACCCGTGCTGCACCTCTTAAGCACAGTGACATGCAGACACTGCCTGGCCAGGTGTGTGTTGCAGGGCTGGGAGATGGGCAGCAAGTGCTGCTGGAAGGGTGCTGACAGCGGTGGTGAGCCTTGTCAGATGGAGCTGTCGCATGGGTCTGTTATTCTGAGAATATAAAGTCACTTCTGTGTGATGTTTTGATGCTGAGCTGTTCTTCCTTTGGATTCCTGATCATTCACCGTCTTGTCAAACACTTTCTATTACTGCTTTGATTGATTTACCAGAAGTCGTCCTGCTTTGGAAGATAAATTTAGGAGCTCTCATAACAGCCTTTAAGAAGTGCAGTAGTTTTGAACACCAATTCCAAGAAAAATTGTAAGGAAACATTATTTTTGTGTGAATGCTGTTGCATAACGTTCTCAGATGGGGAGCTCATGTTGGGCGCCTTCAGACAACGTCCCAGGCAGATGCTTTGTGCAGCTCTTTCACAGTTGCAAAAAGAATTAGTGCTGTCTTTAGAGCAAACCTGCAGGAGCTTGGAAAGTCACCCTGCTCTGTGATTGATTTTGCGTCAAGGATAGATCTTTCCTTCAGCACCCAAGTGTAAAGGTTCACATGCCTGCATGGAATAGCTGAGTGTGTGCCTGATTGCACGGCCTGCAGGAGAGCTGGGAGGAGAGCTTCCACACAAGTGCTGGCGTCTGGAGCTGCGTGTAACCCTTGCTTGAGACACAGTGTTTTCTAGGGGAAGTTTCCCAACAGTTGTTGGCAAATACTGTTTTCAAGAATTGACTTGCTTGTTCTAGTTCTTGCATTAAATAACGGCTGGTGCGTTGAGAGACCCTTACAAGGAGTTCTACAGAAGCTGAGCCCATGCTCAGTGCACTGGAAAATGGTGCTTGGCTGAACACCTGGCACATGGGGGTGTGTGAGAGCTCTGTGCAAGGTTTCAGTGGCTGGAGGGCAGGAGAAGCACAGCCTTACTGTCACCTTCTGGATTGCTGTCACCTTTCATTCTGTTGCATTGGCTACAAGATATCCCCCATGTGCTGTACTTGCTGAAATACATATGTGTGCAATGGTTGCATGTTAGGGTTTGTCATGCCTTAAAAATGCAAAGCATAGAAAACCTTTGAAAAATTTTATCAAGAAATTCATAGAGTTAAATTTAAGATTTCCAACTCCGGTTCTTGAGCAGAGTTCAGGTCAGCTCCAGGCCTTGCTGCTGTTCAGCTCTGCAAGCAGTGGCCGTAGTTCACCCCCAAAGGATCACCTGGAATTCTGTTTTATTGCTAGGTGTGCAGATGGGTGTAAGGCAATGTCTGTGTCTTTACCAAATGGAAAGATTTCATCAGAAAGTGCCTCCACTCTGAACACGTTCAGGTTTTCTTTACTGCAATCAATACGGTTATTTATGGCTCTCTGCTCGCAGCTCACTTGTGGCTGTATTTAACATATGTCACTGCACCGGGCTACAGCGCTTTGAGAGCACTCGTTGTTGTACAGATGTGAGCTGCAATGGGAGCGGCGTTGTATACAGCCACTGCATGCTGTGTAAATCTGCTGCTGTGAGTGTGAGCGGAGCTTGGCTGATGGCTGATGTCTGTTTTAAATTCCTGCAGCAGCTGAGGCCAGCTCAGCAGATCAGCATGGGTGTGCTCAGCAGCGCTGCAGCTTTGCGTGTGGAATTGCTCAGGTCGTCTGCGTAGTTTGCTCAACACTGAAATAATTTGCATTAGCTGGTGGTGAGGCCTGCTGTGTGTGTCTGGTATTTGTGAGGGCATGTCCTTTGCTGGCAGAACAGATCTTCAGGAGTTCTCGGCCTTCTGGAAGGAGATGAGCGTTCAATTTTCAGTGACTGCTTTCTTTGAAGGGTCCCTGAGCAGGTGGGCACCACTGGGAGCATCCCTGTTGCTTTTCTGGATGCTGGCCCTGTTCTGTTACATCCCAGCTGACTTAGAACACACCTGGAAACATGGAGAGTATGGCAACTGGGCACGTGGAACACAGTAACTTTGGATGTAGCGTTGCATGTTAACTCTAAAATGCTGTAATGTATGGGAACTGGGCTCATCACCTCATTTACTTGCTTTAGGTTTTGGCTCTATCCAAGTGTTGTAGCACCCTGTGCTGTGTGCTCTGCATGGGCCAGCCATGGTATCAATGTGATGTGCTGAAGGCATGCTTTGGAAACTGGTTAAAGCTGCAGCAGTGGCTGTAGTTTGACTTCATTACCTTCACAGTGAATACAGGCTGCAGGAGGCTGGGCCAACCAATGCTGGATGTGTGGTGATGAGAGCATGGTCCTGGGGTTGGGGTCTAACAAGGGGAAACTTCTGCCCAGTTTATAGGTAGGCACCAAGGTAATTTTTTAATAGTAACTTCTGTTCCTCTACAGATGGCAGAGAAGAGTCTGATGTGGAGTTACACCTGTATTCAATTCAGGTGTCAGCTCTTCAGGGTAGAGCCTGATCATGTAATGTGTGAGGATAGGTGTGGACTCTGAGATTGTCAGAAAAGGCAGATTTATCATTTCAGCTGCTGTTACAAAATACAGACTGCAGTGAGAAGGACAGATGAGGGAGGCAGCCTTCCTGAGGTGCCATCCACTGGGGTGAGGGAGGTGCTGTGCTCCAGGCACTGGGCTGCAGTGTGTGCCTGGAGTGCCTCCATTCTTCTCCATCAAATTGTTTTAGATTGGATTAGGTTAGAGCAAGCTGTTACATATTAATGCTGGAAATCTGGTAAAATAACAGAGTATGATTTGATCATTTGTTCTGTCAAGAGAGCATGCAGTTCTGCCAAAATAATATCAGCACTAGCAACAACAAATACTTTAGAGACTGTGAGAGCAATAACCCTTTTCTTTGCTTCATTGCCTCCTAAGCCCACAGTAAACACTGTGGAAGAGTGAAGCCTTCTTCCTTGCCTCACTTTGACCCATACACAGGCATTGTGCCCTGGGGAGGTGGGGAGCTGCTGCACCCAGGAGTTGTGTAATCAAAACCCAAGCAAGCCTTAACCAAAACCTGCCCTTCACCTTTCCTGTGGCCCATCCTGGCTCTAGCAGCCTGATGACCAAGCTCCCTGGCATGGAGTGCTGGGCCCAGCTGCAAAATGAGCAACTGGATTCCTTCTTCCCACTCCATCACCTAAATCCTAGTGCTTTAAACCCTCTTTCTTTCCTCAATCAATAAGCAGACCAGATCTGAAAGTGGAAGTGCGATGTAATGGCTGAAGTGATGCAGTTACTGCAGTCAGGATCGCATTTACTCAAATTGCAACCAGCCATGCTTTGCATAGTGGGCATAAACTGAGCTCTGCAGATGCTGCAGTGTTATCTCCTAAACATAAAAGTGTGCAGCAGGCAGAAATATTGGTGTGCACCCTGCAAAAATCCCCCAAAAGCCTTTTCTTGCTAAGTGCTTTGCGTGGGTTGGCTTTAGTTATTAATAAAATTGCTTATCCTTGTTTGTCATTTGCTAATGCATAGCCAGGCAATTGTTAAAGAGCTTTGGTGCCACTGTTGTGCTTGGCCACAGGTTGTAGCAACATAAAGGTTTTTTCAGGAACGTTGGTGTGAGGCTGAGCTGTGTAGGTAGGACTGCAGTGCTAAGTGTCACAGCCACTTGGAGCCGAAGGGGTGCTGGGAGGATGAGAGCAGGTGAGGTGCATTGACAGCCTGTGGGTAATCAGCTGAACTTTCTTTCTGCAATTAGAATGTTTGTTGCAGATCTTGAAAGTCACGCTTAAATGTTTGCATTTATCAACTTTGCCTATGTACCAAGTGAAATGCAGGGTATTGGGGATAAAATTTGCTGGCTGCTGGGAGGATCAGTTCTGTAAATGACTAGCAGAATAAATAAAGCCCTGTTTATTACATGTACTCAGTGCAACCATTTGATTATCTGAGTGAAATCACAGCACTCCCCAGCATTGTCAAAATTTTAGGACTAAGATGTGTTGAATATGCATTTATTTCATATCACAGACTGGAACAGACCTGGCTTGTGTCCTTTAGGAATTACTTGGGAAGCACCATGGAGCATCTTAGGATTACACTGGAGCTGTCAGTGGCCTCCTAAAAATTGCAGAGCAAACACTTGTTGCTCTGTGAGATACAGCTGAGGGAAAAGAGTCCGGGGAGTATTTTGAAAGAGTTACAGAGCAGGAGGTGCATGGCCATGGTAGGACAGCATGCCAGCTCTCCAGCTGCATCTCAGCTCCATGGGGGCAGCTGGGGGCCGGGTGTCTGCATCCCTGCTGGTTGCACTGGTATTGCTGTGTGGGCTTTGTGGGTCATTTCCCATCCAAGAAAAAGGAGATTGAAGCCACAAAGCTTTCATAACTGCTTTATTTAAAGCCTCATAGTCGTCATTCAGTAGGCGTGCCCAGCACACCTCTTTAACACTCCTGAGCACTTATGTTCCTGCTGCCCACAGCCTCACAAGCAGCCCTCTCTGCATCCTGCAGCCCAAGAGGCTGCGGGGCACTGAACTCAATGCAGCCCTTTCATCTTCGTGCTGAACTTGGCCTTGAGGTAGGCTTGGACAGACACTGCCTTGCTGTTGCACAAAGGAAATTGTTGCTCCTTGGGGAAATAACAAAGTTGGAGCTCTGGTGCCAAATATTATATAGGACGCCGGCACAGCAAATGTTTGCATTTGGAGAGCTCTCTGCCTTGCTGCTAACAAGGGCTGATTGTGCAGGAGGGGAGGGCGTTTATTTGGCCTTGCATACCTGTGCAGTAATGGGTAGTGTTGCTTTTAGGGAGTAATGGGTAGTGTTGCTGTTTGGGTTTGGTCATTGCCCAGACCTTTTTTTTTCTTTGGACACCATCAACTGATATATCAGCTTTAAACTGGAGGGAATCACTTGTAGCAGATTTCTGTGCAGTGATATAATAATTCCCCTGCTCAGTAAGAGTGATTTTATTGCACTGTTTCTACACCAAAATGTATGTATGGGAAGAAAGAGCATACTAATTTCTCCCACATTGGAAGCAATAAGAAAGCAAATTTTGGAGAAGTTAAAAGCTAAGAGCATATTTGCCGAGTAGTTAAAGGCAATTATAAAGTGTTCATCATTTTACAAAATACCCTTTTTGGCTTCTGACCAGGTGATTAACTGGTTGGTTTATTGCTTGGAGAGAGTTCTGTTTAAAAATCAATTTTTTTTTGTTTTGTTTGTTTGTTTTTTTTTTTTTTCCATCAGAAATCAGGCTTAGGTTTTTCTTATCTACCTTAAGCAGAATTTTTGGAAAACACAAAGGATGCTGTCCTGATGAACCCAGAAAAAGCTGTCACTGCAGTTGCAGTGCAGGATAGGAAGAAAAAAATCCAGTGCATTGCAAATTGAAGTTCCTGGAGAGCATCGTTTGGGAGAGCATCATGGTGCATCTCCACGTGTAGGGGCGGGAGCAGCTTGAGTGCTCAGTGACACTCTGAAATTGCAGCTCCCAGCCCTTTGGGTATGGATGGCTGTGAGCAGGGGCTGGGACTCCCCACAGGAGCAAGTCTCCCAGCAAATGGCCCTGCTGGGGCACAAACCTGCTGAGAGCAGGACTGTCCCTCCTGTACACAGCTGCAGCACGTGTGTCGGTTGTGCAGCCGGAGCGCTGTGGTGACTTGGGGCTGTTTGGGGCAGTTAGCTGAGGTTGCTGTGAAGGCTTTCTTCCCTTATTTTTCCTCAGAATTCAGAGTTTTTTGAGTAACCCAGCCCAGTTATACACTGTGATACATGTGTGTAGTTCTGCAGCTGCTTTTTGCAGGGAACGCCCATGCACTCCATGCTTTGAGAGAAAAAGGTTAGAAGAGGGTCTCCCCTTCTGCACTTCTGTTTAATATGAGCCAGAGCTCTGCTTCTGTTCTTCTCAAGTCTGCCTGCAAGTTTTAGCTCTTAATTACAGCACTCAGTGTCATCTCATTTCAGTGTTGTAACCCTTCCTATTTGGGGTTTTGTACATTGCTTTCCCTCAGCTAGCAATCAGAAACTCAGAGGATCGTTTCCCTGCTTCCTTTCTGGGAAACAGCTGCTTTTTTTTTTCTTTAGCTCAACTTGAGGATGAGGCCCACAAGTGACTATTTAAAGTCTTGCTTACTGCATAGTGAGGAAGTTCCTGGGCTTTCATACCCGTCAGTCCCATAGGGCAGCTCTGTGGGGCTGTTATTAATTCCCTTCTGCTGAGCCCTATACAGCAACACTGGTGTGCAATGGTATGTGCTTATGGAGGAAGCCCTGACTTTAGAGTATGGATGGAGCTCATGGTATCTTGCCCAGGGCAGATTTTCTCCTTGTCATTAGGGAATGAATGAACTCGCAACCTGCATTTTGTTGCCTCCAAAGATGTGCATTTAAAAATCCAAAGAATTCTGTGCTGGCAGACCTGCTGACCTGCTCTTCTTTTGCTCCAATTGAACGTGTACCTGACTGCCATTCAAATTCCTGGGTGATCTGGTGTCCAGTAGAGCAGCATTGGCTTTGTGAAAGTATAGTTTACTTCTACTGAAATTTTTGAGTTCTTTTGGAACGAAATGTTAACAATAATTTTTTTATTTATCTTTTTAAGAAGTTTCTTCCCCAAAAAACGAACTGTCTCCTTACTATCTAAGCAGCTATTTCCTTAGAAAACAGCAAACACCACTGATTTGCTTGACAGATTTAATGTGAAAACTTTGCATTTCAAGTCATTCAGCAGAAGAAACTTAATTGCCTCAGGTGTGAGGAAACCGGCTGAGAAAATGCGTTGTTTTCACATGCATGTCTTTTCAGATGGTCTGAGAGAAGCTTGATATATGTTACCTTTACTTAAAGGAAAGGCTGCTGAGGGAAATTAGCACAATGAGTTAAGATATGTTTCCTCACAGATGAAACAATTTCCTATCTGCAGCCTGGTCGTCACCTGTTGCTTACAGTAAACTTAGAATGAGAAACACTTCCCTTTGATTTTTTTTATTTATTTATTTTTTTTCTCCTGAAACACTTGTTGGTTATTATTGCCATTAGCAATGCAGTGTTCAGAATCTTATCTGCCTCTGACAGAGCAGCAGTGTTTATTTGTGCTTCAGATTAGCGGTGGTACCTTCCAGACCCAAGCAGCTGCCTGTGTAGTGAGTGCTCCTTGTATTTACTGGGATAAGCAGTTTGCAGTGATCTCCAGAAGCGCTGGGATTGTTGCGTTGCGTTTCTCAAGGTGTCTGCAGGCAGATCTCCAGGGTGTGGGTGGTGGCATGCTACTACTGTTTGCTTGGAGAGGTAATTATGGAAATGGAGTTGTGTGCTGCAGGCTTATAATTGTACGTGCAGATGAGCACTGTCCAGACTCCCTGACTTTCGCTGCAGCACTCAGCCCAGGACAGGCTCATAAAGGAGCTGCTTCACATGGGATACTCAGCTCTCATTGTGTCCATGTTGTTCTGCAGGAATGCTAGCCTTCATAAAGCAGCCAGTAGGAGAGCAATCAGTTCAATTTCAGATAGAAATCTTAAAGCCTTTAGTGTGCTTCAGCCCTTTATCTCTTGTAGCGTTTTGTGGTGTAAGAACTTTGCATCTTAGCTGGGTGCTATGGGGGCTGGATATGGTAGTTCCAGGCCTTTGGGGCTGCACAGAATGCCCTTTTTTGCTTCAGACATGGCTCAGTTACTTCAAGCTAGCATACCTCAGAGTCCAAATGCATTGATGGCAAGCCTTCTACTCTCAGGAAATCCTGAGAATGGTGTAGCTTTGTTTTCCTTAAGCAGCTGTTTAAGTTATGTAGATGCATTACTACGGGTTTTATGCAGTCTGTATTAGCCCTTAAGCTCAGCCTTCAGCCTTTCCCATAAGATGTGATGAAAGAGGACCTGCCAGAAGTGGGTCCTGGGTGCAACAGGAACACGCTTGACTGTACAAGTTTTCAGACTGCATCCTGAAGAGTTGGAAGTATAGACAGATTTCAAATGATGATTTAATTGTTTACAAGTGAGTGTTTTCTGCAGCATACAAAAGAGAGGAACTAATCCCAAAAGGCTTTTTGGTATAAGTTGAACAGATGATTTCCTGACATTGTTATACATCCTGGTTTAAGGCAATGAATAATTAGCTATTTAAGTTTAAAAAAAAAAAATTACCTTGAGAACTAGATGCCAGCTGAAAAGCTGTCAGTAAATTTGGAACAGCTTTGCATGTCAAGTTGATTATAGCAATGAATAAAAGGAATTACCAGGAAAATGAACAGTGTGGTTTTTACTTTGGTTTCCCCGTAGGTTCTCCCATCTCTTTCTCTAGGCTCCTAGGGTAGGCTGCTCTGATACCATCAGACTGGGGAGTTCCCTTTCACACGCTTCTTTACTGGGAGCAACTCTTCCTATTTACTCCACTTTGTCAGTGTGCAGTCACTTGAAACCTTACATTCAGGATTCTCCCCTCCCGCCTCAAGTACCATTAATAGCAGCTTTTATCTGACTTCCCAAAGTACTGAAAGATGTGAGTGCAACTTCAGGTCCAGCTGATGCAGAGCCAAGCAGTCTGCTAAAGGCAGTGGGTTCTCCTGTCCTCCACATCCATTTAGTTACCCTATAACAGCAGCTGTCTGACATTATTAGCATGGTCAGGTGGGCTTGGCCTCCATGCAGTTGGTAACCAAGCAGCTGTCAGTTCTGCAGGCTGAGTGGGATGGTACCAAGCAATAGTTCTGAAGCCTTTTTAACAAGAACATTAAGTTGTTCTAGAAGATGTGAACTCTGCATATGGCTGTGCCTTACAGGGCACCATGGAAGTGTGGGCTGTTTGAGGTCTTAAAAACATTTCATTTAAGCAAGTGGGGCTTTAAGTTCATGTTCAAGACTTGCTGGCCCAAGCAGTTGGGCACTGATATGTCTTGTGTTCCACTGTGGTACAATGGTGTTGCCTTCAGCTGGTTAGTTTGCCATGTGAGTGTGCTTAACATACATCCAAAATAATGATTGTTTGGGGCTAAAGGAATCTTTGCATTGATATGGCACGTATACAGTAGAAGTGCCAACCAGCACCGTGATCCCAAGGCCAGAATCAGTCCTACAGTGTAGTCCTAAGTACTTGGCTGTTGATGAGGGACTTAATGGCATCACATGAATGGATTGGTGGCTAAATGAAGGATTGACTAAACTAATCTCTGTAAGAATCCTCTTTAATGAGTTAATGAGGTGTTCTTAGGGCTCCCCACACGCACAGATGCTAATGAGAGTTCTTCCAACTTACAGTGATGAACTTGGATCTGCATCCAAGCTGATAACTGAAATGATGGATAGGTTCTGCTATTCCGGGGAAAAATGTTTTAAGTTCTGGCGTGAAAGCTGCAGAGAGGAGCCAGGAATGCTGCCCTGCCTGTGTGTGCCTTACACCTTTTGTGCAGCACGTGGAGTAAACCCAAAGCGTGGTGCTCAACTTCACTCAGTGCTTCTGAGGTCTGGAAAGCAGCAGCTGTGCTTAAAACACGTTTCTTTCATTAAAACACAATTCATCTGTTGCATCCTCTGAAGATCAGTTTTACCAAACTACATTCAGAAATTTCTCAGGAAGATATACAATAATGTGCTTTTTCATCTTTATTTAAGCTTGAATGTTATTAAGTTCTGGTTGGGGAAATATTTGGTCCTAAATTGATTCATCAGGAACACCATTCCACAGAATCACGGCTTGTTTGTTTTTTTTCCAGCTGACCTAGGGAATATTTGGAAAATGAACCTTAGTGGGGCTGAAGGCATTGTGATGTTTGTCAGTGCCCAAGTGGGATGTTATTCCTTGTGTCCCATGGGCAGACCCTGCCTACCTGATGCCTCTCCTTGCTGTCAGGAGCAGCAGGCTGGCTGGCTGTGAGGTAGCTTGGTGGGCTCTGGGCTATGATGGTGGGAGCGTGCTGTTGACTGAAGCCTGGAAGCAGCAAGGCCCCTTCCCCTGCACTTGACAGCAGCTCGGCTGTCATCAGCACAATCCAGTTGTAATGTCATCTTCAGATTTCATTAGTGTGCTCTGTGTTCCAGGTCATTAATTAATCTGTTTGGGAAGACCTCCCTTCAGCTCAATACAATGCCATTTATCATTATCATTTGTTTACAGTCCTGCAGCCAGTTCTCAATTCCAGGGCTGTGCACTGGTCCTTTCCAAGTCTGCCTGAATTAAATTCTCAATTAGGATTTCATGAGACACTGTATCAGATGCTGTCCTGAACTCCAAAAATATGACCTCTGCCGTGTTTCTTTTCTCCACGCTGTCTGTAACTCTGTCAAAGAACAAATAAAGCAATTAAATTTGTCTGGCAGGCTTTATTCTCTATGAAGTTGTACAAGCTGCTGCTTCGCATCCTGTTACCCTCAAGGTTTTTCGGCTGGATTTTTCTGAACAAATATAACTTTGTTTTGCCCTTTTTTCTGTTTTTACCCTTTCCCTCCTGAAAGTCCCTCCTGAAAGGGCCGTGTGCCCTGCCATGTGCTGTCATCGCTGTAGTTTTTGATAGATCCTATGCATGATACTGGGGTGGGTGAAAGCACTGCCTGCTCGACCAAGCTCTGCCCAGGCTGCATCTTTTTAAGTTTCCTTTAGTATTTTTCTTAACGTGTCCTTTAAAGCAGGCTTTAATTTTCTTCATGTAAGTTGCTTGCCTAGAAACTTTGGATGAGGCTGCAATGGGTTCCTGCCTGCCTGCCCAGTCAGCACTCAGCTGTGGCCACAGAGCTGTGTTTGGTGGGGCTGGGGAACTGGAGGCATTCAGAGAAGAACTGGGAAATGAGGGGGAAGCGTCTCTTCTCAGTATCAGCTGTTCTGACCCACTAGGATCAGTATTTCCCACTTTCTCACCCCTTGGTGTTCTGTGCTTCAGTCTCCTCAGCCTGAGCCTGGAGAGGCCATCTGCCAGCACAGCTGCACAGCACAGTGCAGTCCCAATGAATTATGGAGGAGCATGGGATGCTGACCTCTGCTTGGAGAGGTAACATACATCATTCTTAAGCACAGATTTGAGAAGGTGGTGTCAGAGCAGCGATCCCGTATTACATGTCAGGGCTGAAAGGTAAGCCTGTCCCAGGTTAATACATTAACATTAACTGTCCTGCAGCTGTGGGACAGCTGTGTGGCCTGGGGAGCCAGCCATGGCAGTGGCAGCAGGCAGGTTTGTTTGGGGTAATGGTTAATTTCTTGTTAATGCTTTCCTACCCTGGACCCTCTGTTGGGTCAGCCACAACTGTGGGAGCTGGCACAGGGAGAGCCTGCTGGGTCTGTGTGCAGGAGGGTGCTGACTGGGGCTGTGCATTTATAGGGCTGCTCATGAGGCTGTCTCTGAGTTTGTGAATGTCCTGCTGTGACCTGGCCCTCCCTCCTCTAGGCTTTGCAACAGTGAGATGAGGAAATGATCTTGCTAAAAAAAAACAAAACAAAACAAAAAAAAAAACAAAAAAAAAAAACCACCCCAAGGTCTTAGCAAGGATCAATTCTCCAATTGGGTTCCTTGTGTGAAACACTTCAAAGCTGGGGTGACCTCTGGTCTGGGTTGGAGCTACCCGCAAGTCTTGGCCCCGCATAATCTGATGTGTGCCTGAGAGCTAGCTGGTGGTGGAGAGCTGGTGGTGATACTTGTGTCTGAAGGTTGCAGTTAAGATTGCCAAATACTTCCTGTAGGCAAATGCTGGTTTTGGTGGCATGTGACACATCACACCCCATCCACTGTTGGCAGTGCGGTGTGCTGGTGCTCTCATCCTTGCCCTAATTGTGCCTGCTTGGCTGCTGCTCTTCCCCTTAGCAGAGAGAAGGGCAAGATCTTGATGAAATAGCAGTCCTGGAGGTCCCTTCCAATGGTATTTTATTAGTTTCTGTGAATATCCGAATGTTTTGAGCCAAGCTTGAGCACAGGGTAAAAACCACAGCTGGCAAACTAACAGAGCACAGGGCTGTGAAATGAGTCAGCAGAACAGCGCTGGCACTGCCGGAGCAGAGCTGCAGCTCAGAGCTGTGCTGCCCACACACAGCGGTGCCGTTCTGTGGCCCTGACCCGCAGGCTGGGGATGTGTGAAGTGGCACTTCTGGGTGAATGCTTTGTGTCCTGGTGCTCACAGCAAGCAGCTCTGGTGCTGGTTGGGTGCTGGCTGTCCTTCCTGCAGCCTACTTCCTGCCCCAGCCTTGCCTGCTGACTCCTGCCCCATGGCCTTGGTGGCCGTCTTGCAACTTGTGCTCCTGTCTGAGCAGTGAATAACACAGTGAGAAAGCTTTTCTTCTGCTGAGCCCTCAGCCTCAGGCACCAAAACTGTGTACAATTGGGTCGAGGCATGCATTGAGCTTTGTTCAAACCCAGTGTCTTTTGAATCAGTGCTAGGAAAACACTGTTTTGTGGTGTGGGAGTGAGACTTGTCTTGTGGTGAGTGTCATGGACAGTGGCTTAGAGATTTGTCCTGTTTCCAGTGTGGCCTTGGGGTATTTGGTTCCCCATTCTTCTGACTCTTCCCATTCTTTGGCTTTGAGGAAGGTTGCGGTAGCTGTGGAGCAGATGCTTTTTTTCCTGTGTAAAACACTATCCCCTATGCAAAGCCCAGACTGGTGTTGATGCACACGGTGGTACCTTCCAGTAGGAAGGCTGGTTTTGCCCACATCGATCTTCAAGCATCAATGTGTTGTGCCATTTATAGGGCCATATCATGTTGCTTACACTGCAGTCCAGCAACAGCTTAACTTTCATCACTATCAATACAATGAATCTCACAGAATCACCCGGGTTGGAAGGGACCCCAAGGATCATGTAGTTCCAACCCCCCTGCCTAGCAGGGCCACCAAACATACACATTCAGATCAGGTTGCCCAGGACCCCGTCCAACCTGGCCTTAAACACGTCCAAGGACGGGGCATCCACAACCTCCCTGGGCAGCCCGTTCCAGGGCCTAACCACTCTCCTAGTAAAGAACTTCCCCCTAACATCCAACCTAAATCTTCCCTCCTTCAACTTAAAACCATTTCCCCTAGTCCTGCTGTTGTCAGCCCTTTTGAAGAGTTTACTCCCCTCCTGGGTGTAGGTTCCCTTCAGGTATTGATAGGCTGCAATGAGGTCACCCCGCAGCCTTCTCTTCTCCAGGCTGAACAAGCCCAACTCCCTCAGCCTGTCCTCATAGGGGAGGTGCTCCAGCCCCCTGATCATCTTAGTCGCCCTCCTCTGGACCCTTTCCAAAATCTCTATGTCTTTCTTGTACTGAGGGCTCCACACCTGGACACAGTACTCCAGATGGGGCCTGAATGATGGTGATGAATGAATGATGATGATGAATGAATGATTCATAGCACTTGAAAAAGAGCACTCTGATATCCCAGAGAGTTTAGTGAAGGTTCAGTGTGCCAGCTCCTGTGGGACTGCTACCATTGGGTAGGGTTAGGTGAGGCTGAGCAAAACCTGGTCAGAATGGTGCCAGGTATGTTGTGGTGTGTGCTGCAGACTTAGGGAAGTGATAAGAGGAACTTTGCTCCCTGGCACAGACTTTTCATTAACAGCAATCAGTTATCAGTGAGAGATGTAAGTTGGGCAGAGCAGAAAAGCTGCAACTTGGGCAAAAGGTGCTGCAAAAGGCAGATCAGACACTTGCAGTGTGGGTGAAGCAGCTTACTGCCTTGCTTTTTTGTTTTCTACTTAGCTTACTGCAGTCATAACCTATAAACCAGTAGCACAGGCTCTGTGGAAATCCAGAACTGATAGGATATCTGAGCTTTACTAGCTGCTATAAATGTATGCTGGTACTTACCGTAAGTTGCGACCTATGTCACTCAGGTTCTGCTCTCTCTTATTTTTATCTGATGACCTTTCTGCTGCTGTTTCTGTGTAGTAATGGGTCATTGTGTCAGTGATTAAATATTTACCTTTATGAAATGACAAGTGCTCACAGGTTTCCCGTGCAGCAGTGACACCCTGCTGTGGTGCAGGTGAGGTGTTGCTGTGCCCCACATGTCCCTGGGCTGCCCTCTGCTTTGGGCACAGTTCTGTGCCAGTTTTGCTGGCTCTATGCGAGCAGCAGCTGTTCTCCTGCCTTTTGGTTCAGCTGGGATACGGAGTCAATATGCTGAGTAGTATTCAGGCTGAATAACCTCAGCCTGAATTTTCAGTGGGTTTGTGAATTGATGGGTTACTGTCACTTCTGGAAAGTCTAACCTTTGCTATTTGAGCATGATTCTCTTGGAAAACTATTGACATCTCCACACAGCCGTTTTTTATCAGCAGTCACCAGACTTCCTACAGTAACACTTCTGTGCTGTGAGCTCACAAACTGAAAACCACTGTGCCTGTTCAGAATGCATTTGGTAATGTCTGCCTCGCAGGTGGACTGAGCATGTCCCACAGAGCTGGTGGGTGTTTGGGGCACAGGATTGGGTGTATGTTGCCTGTGACACTGATTTCTATTTTCTTGGAAGCAAAGCCACAAAAGTATATGGCACAGGCTGAATTTACGTGTTATTAATGAACAAAGCTCATTGTTTTGGAGTAACTGTTCTTCATCTCCCGTTTCACAGTGGCATTGCGGGATGCTGTACTCCAAAATGCTTTCATTTTAACCCCGCCATCTGCAACTAGAAGGAAGCCTCTTTGTTTACAGTGAATGCTATCATCTTAGCAACCACTGCCGCTCTCAAATGGTGTGTTTTGCTTGGTCCAAGTGATGAGGTAACTTCCTGCCTGCCAGGCACCCAGTGCCAGGACGGGATGGTCTCAGCGCACCGCTTCGTGCCCTGGGCAGGAAGCGAGCTGCTGGCACTGCCATTGGTGCTTCATTCAGCACAAGTGCCAGGTTTGGGTCAGAAGGCACCAGTCTGTACAATGAGTGCATTTTTCAGTTGTGGTTTTAGTTCAGTTGTGAGGAAATTCTGTATCTCATGTGCAGGTCTGGCCTGGTGCAGAACTGAGTATCGAATTGTGATTTATGCCACTGACCCCATCTTTAGAGGTGATATAGAATTTGGAAGTGGCATGGTGGTATGTTCAGGGTAGTTTCAAAGCATAGACAGTGCAGTCTTTTTTCCTATTTTTTAAGCATGTTGTGAATAGAAAAAAAGAAACTCTGCATACTTTCACCTATTCCCAGTACAGCCGTACACTTGTTCTTTCATCTTACTGGTAACTTCCTGCGTTATTGCAGTAAAAGTCATTTTGAAAATGAATTCTGCTTTTAACCCCACATTGTCCAATGCTTATGGGGAAGGAGTTCTGGCTGTGTGCATAAAGTGCTGTCTGAAGTCCCTCACCCTTGTTAGAAGCAGATTGCCCGTAATTAAACTCTGAGCTCTGAAATGTGTGTGTTGTAAATACACCCAGGTTAATTGCCTGTCTTAGAGCACACGTTAGAGTACAGATAAACATTAAAGCTGTTAGGCTGGCTTTCTGGTAAAGGTAAAGCTTATATTGCTGAAGTCTGATACTTAAGAGAAGGGCTGAGCACACCCTTCTGCCAGCATTCCTTCTATCTTGCAGCTGTCTACTTTGCAACAGCACCTTGTTTTTCATTTGACATGTTCGTGTGCTTGCACCTGCTGGTGGAGCTGTGCTGATTCATCCCTACAGAAAACGGAGCCCCTTCAGTGGAACCAGCCATCTCAAGGCCAGTGTCATCATTAGAGCCACCTGTGGGCCTGGTGCCAGGGTGCCCAGTTAGATCTATTTGCTGTTGTTTGACCTGTGTGTGGGCCTGGTGTCCCAGCAGTGGGTGCAGCATGCTGCCTCCTGGTGTGGTGCACTGAGGTAGGCTCCCACCTGCACTTGGCATCCACTTCAGGGAGGAATCATTCGTTTTGCCTCAAATTATTTTGTCCCACAGCATGCATTTGACTGAGGGATTTGTTCCAAGTGTTTCAATCTGGCTGCTCTCTGGGCTTTGAGGAGCAGTTTTCTATCGAGCGCTACCGACCCGTTTCATTGTTGTGAAAATATTTTTGTTGTACCACTTAATAAATTGTCCAATTTTTTTTTCCTCAGAGCTTTCTTCTTTTTAAAAAGAATCTATCAATTTTCAGTCACAAGTACTGGAGAGCAATAAAGCTGCATTATTCTTTCCTGACAGTGCAAGAAAAGAAAAAATTATCACATAGATTAAAGTAAATGCCTGCCTTGATAGGAGTGGTTTACAATGTGTTTCATGTGTGAGAGAATGCAAGAATTAGTACGAGTGATTTGTGTTCAGCATTTGCCTGCTTGCATCAGAGCATTTCTGGTCAATTTCTTTGTTTTACTGAAGAGGCTGCTGTCACTGGCTGTGGCTGATGGAATCCCAACCCCGTGGAGTATATCAGCAGAGTTCTATAGTTCAGTCAGCTTTATAGAAGGAAGCAGAATGTGGTACCAAACCCTTGAGGAGGTGGTCCTTGTTGGCTTCAGACTGAGCACCCTGCAGCACGTTGGGTTGCCTGTGTGGTACCATGGGGCAGCAGTTCTGTGCTGTGGGCTGCTGCTGGGAGAACAGAAACCAACAGCCACTGTTTCTAACAACACTCATGCAAAATGTAAGAGCAGAAAGAAGAAAATAATTAAAAATTTACTGAGTTTGTCCCTGTTTTTGCCCATGAAAGTAAAGCTGCTTGTGTTCTGTTATTTTCCCTGAAATAACTCAGGACAGCATATCACGTATATGAAGGATGTTGATTCTTAATAATGGGGGGAAAATAGGTGTCCTCGTGCATAACAGCTATACATAAAACAGCCAAAATCCAGGAGGAGAATAAACAGGAAAAACTTTCAGCATCACAGTCTAATTGGCTCATGCTGATGCTCTGTGTCCCACATGGTGAAGTAATGCTGTTCAAAGCACGTTTGTTTGGTTAGAAGGCTTTTGAAATTAATAATTTCCAGAAGAAATCTGCTCAGCTAACATCGGGCTGTGTTTGTCTGCCTTGTGAATAGTCTGAAGCTGTATCTGTCAGATGGATCTCCTGATCTTTCCAGGATGTTTGATATATACAGTAGCTGCTTCCTCTTATAGATACAGTGCTGTTTGGAAATGAACAGTACATGCTGAAAGAGCTTTTGTCTGCAATCAAATTGGCAGCGACTGAGAAAATCCAGATGATCTCCCAAAGGGGCGGCTGTGCAGCTGGGCTGGTCTTTGTTAAAGCAGTGTTTTCCTCTTGTTATTTAGGCACGTTCTGTATTCTATCTGCCCCGTGCACCTGCCAGTATTGTGATCTTCCTGCCATGATATCAATGGGAACAGACAATGTAGAGCAGTGCTGTAACCAACCTGTTTCTTGCAGCAGCCGGCTGCAGGGAGAATGCGTGGATTCCTGCTCCATCTCTGAGAGGAAAGCTACGAGCGCTGGTGTTTGCCTTTAGAAATGTAAAGCCATCCAAACGCACAATTCTTCTCACCTCTTCTGCCACCTTCAGATGAGTCTTTTTTTTTTTTCAGGCTTAGCTGATACGTTTGCATTTTGCTGAGGTTTCTTAGTTTCCTTCCAGTCTTCATAGTGTTTGGGCAGCTGTCAGATAATGTCATAGTAATGGTACCCCAGTGTGGGAGCTCCTTGGCCAAAGATTAAATGTAACTTGGAGATGGGCCAGCTGTGGTTAGTGCTGCTTTCAGCTGGGTGCAGTCAGTGCTGCCTGCACCATCCTGTGCTGCGTGGAGGAAAGGCGGCTGAGGCTTTCCCAGCCTGCTTGTGCCTCCAGTGTCTGTTATGGGCCCACAGCTTGTTTCTTCCCTAGTGTATTTACAGTGATTGTTGCACCGAAGGCTGCTTTGTAGGCGTGAAGAAAAGTAAAAGTGAATATATGGCTTCTTGGAGGAAAGCCAGGTATTTTTTTCATTCTGCTCTGTGATTTAGGCAAAGTGAGAATTGCGCCGACTTGAGTTTCTGGGGATATTAAAACTCAAAATTAGTCTCAGGAGCCTGATAACCTGACAGATGAGAATTTATTCTGCTAAACTAAAGCTGTCTAATTTCAACAGATGTGATGGATTAAAGAGAAAGCATCGCTGACCTGGTTCCACTTCGTTAGGCATTCCAATTAAGCTGAATGCTGTAGAAAGTGAGACTTTGCAGTAATACCTTGGACCAGCAGGGCTGAGGTTTTAAGTGTACTTTTTACTTTAAAAGATGTTCCTGTTAAAGATTTTGTTAGAGTGCTAATCCCAGAACACTAATGATGGAGTCTCCTGTAGGGATGCTATCTATTTCTAACCCCTTAATTAACTGGCTAAATAGGCAATTCTTGTGCTTTTGTGTTTGGAAGCTCTTTAACAAGGCTTGAATCCTCTGGCCAAGCCAAGGTAAAGGTTTAGATTGTGACACCAAAGATGCTAAACTATAGAAAATGTATTGTGTGCTCACACATAATGTGTGCAGAGCAGGAGAGAGACTTTCATCAGGATAACGTTTTAATAGGAAACAAAACAGCGATGTAACTGCAGCTGTTGGGAGGAAGAGTTCACCGGAGCTCTGAAGTTTTGCTGGTATCAAGCAATCATCTTTCTGAAAAAGTTTAGTGCCTTAAAACTGTGAAGCAATAATCAACTGTAATCTAAAAAAGAAATGAAGCAGGGGATTAAATCAAAGATGCAATGGCCTCTGTGCGTCCTGGGGTTATTCTGATCTGCACCAGTTTCTGCAGCTTCCTTCACTCATCCAAATATTGTAGAGTCCTGCAGCGCTGTGTGATGATATCTGGAGAAGGAGCAGCTCTGTGAAGGAAACATCATCCTTGCTCAAACATTTGTTCCTAATGGTGCTGCTTTGGATCACTAGTGGTTCAAACTGCCTTCTTTTCGGCTGTTCCGGAGTGACGGCTGTTTGTCTGCTCTTCCTGTATATTCAGCCTCCAAGTCCCTATTGGAAAATTAGGTTAGTGCTATTCCCCTCATTTCTTATTTCTCATTCTGAAAGATGGGACTGGTCTGTCATTGCTGTGGGGGCTGCCTGGAGGAGCTGGGCTGTGAGAGCTGCAGTCACAAGAGAAGAACCTGGGCAGGATGAGAAGCAGAGCCTTCACAGAAATGGGTGGCAGAAATAGAAACGGGTGGCATAGAAATAGACTGGCAAGGGCCATCATGGCAGCAGCAGTGATCTGTATTTCTCCGAGGAGGGGCTCTGCAGGCTGAGCAGGCATGTGTTTGCAGGATTCTCATTTCTGTCGTGATGCAGATCTCTTCTTTACAATGAATGGTATAAAAATCTGTAGAGACGTCTGGCAGGAGAAGGTCAAAGTGACAGAAGGGATTTTGGAAAGTCGCTGATGCTTTGATTCGTGTGTTCTAATAGGGCAGCATCATTGATTTCCGATCTTGTTGATCTTTATAAGACAGCAATGGCAGTGGTCCTTGCAGGCTGAAGATGAGTGTTTATTTGGAACATACGTTTCCAGTGTCCCTTAATGACTGCATAGATATTTCTACCTTGATCTTCTGATGGCCTTTTCCCAACGAAGACTTCTGCCTGTTCTGTGCTTCTTTCATCAAGCCTGCTCCATTTTTTTTATGGACGTCACATTGGAGCCAAGCATTTGAGTCAAAGCTGGCAAGAAAGGGGCTCGCACAGATTGTCATACACAGTGTCATTGTAAAGTGGTGTCAAAGCACAGAGCATGTAATGAAGTACAAACCCGTGCATGGTGTAAAAATGGAAATACACAGTAACAATCACAGCTGCTTTATTACAGACTCAAAATAACATTAGCAATGTGTGTTGTTTTAGATCCATGCTCTCAAGTCAACAATTCAAGGTTAGCCTTTAGCTGCCAGTGTCTGTTTTCTTTGCTGTGAGAAATAACCTCAGCAGCCCAAATGTTTTGCTGTTTTGAATAGGATTCTAATGGCACAGTTGGCAGAGAATCCCCAGATTTGCAGAAGTATCTCTGTGTATCTTACTCTCTTACTCTTTGGGGACAGACATAAAGGAGCTTAGCACCATGTTACTTTGGGGTGTGCTGGGAGGGCTGCAGCATGGTTGCTCTGCTTGGTGGTTTCTTGTACAGCTCAGCATTCAGTGCCTTGTTGGATAGTTGGCCTTCCCTGCCTGTGGCCTTCCTACCTCAGCTCAGGCTTAGCTAGTATTTGTTTTGCAGCATTTACTTCTGAAGCCCATGCTGTGTCCCCAAAGGGAGGCAATATTCTGGAGGTCTTAGCATGAATTTTTCATCATTTCCCCCATTTTCCAACTATATCAACAATTATTGCAAACTTTGCAGTTGTGGCTGCAAATGATCTTCTGGAAAAAGAGAGTGCGCTTGCAACCTGGTGTGCATCAGCAGGTTCCAAGCAGCTAATTCTTCAGCTCTACGTTTTCTTGTGTTAAATTGTGCATAGCAAGCATGCGCTGTGTGATGTTGGATGTGGCAAATTTATTTGCACTGTGTTGCAAAACGGTACTTATCTAGAGTGAAACCCAGAAACTTGCTTTTTACTGTGATGTTCCAAAAGATATTTTGTACCAGCTTCACAGTCTCTAAGCCTGGCTGTGAGCCAGTGACCAAAGCAGGCACCCTCAGCATCCCAGGGCTGTTTGATAAGGGCCTGTTGGCGGAACGCTTTTGGAAGTGTTTATCTGCACTAAAATGCAAAGAGCTCTGAACATAATGGGGAGAGAAGGGAGAAAAAGAAGAGAGGATGGGAGCTGTTGTGAGCAGCTGAGGCAGTTGTGCTTTCCCTCTGGAAGAGCTGTGATTCTCTGACTGGTTTTCATGGTTTCAGGAGTTAACTTCCATCACAGAGCGCAGGGCTGTTAGCATTTGGACTTCCCAGCTCTCGTTTCACAGGAATACCAGAAACCAAGTGCACTGAACTCTCTGGTGAGCCCAGTTTTTCTCTGCCTTGGAGCAGTGGAGTTTATAGTCTGGATTGAAGGGATTGCTGTCAGTCTGCTTCCAGAACTCCTGTTCTGTGGCTGTTGGATGCCCGGCAGTGCAGGAGATTACGTGCTGGTAAAGAACCAGTGGGAAGGATGCTCTGAAGGTCTTCTCTTACTGTCCCACATCGAGGATGTAAATGTTGATGGCTGAGGACGTGCAGCAGTATGCATGCTGAGCTGTGGCAAAGCCAGAGCCCTTTTCTCACTTGTGCAGTTTGGGCACATCCTGTTCACAGGGCTGGCCTCTGTTCTCTGGAGCAGAGTGCTCCTGGACTAAGGCTCTGCTTCAGCATCACGGAGCAGGGCAGAACACTGCTGGATGTTATGCTGTCTGCCATTTCATTCGTATTATTATTTTTCTTTTTTGAGACAGAGCTCTTTTTAGAACAAAAATGTATCCTGGAGAGCCTCGCTCAATAAAAAGAATACTGTCATTAAAAGGTATTTATTATCCCATAATTCCTTTCTCTGAAATTTTCTGTCTTAATTCGATAAGTGACTCAGAAAGGAAGGCTCGCAGCGTGCCGTGGGTGTTGCACTTCATGTTAAGTGGCCGCTTTGAGCAGCAGAGCTGAGCTCCTGGCACGTCGCTTCTGAGTGCCCAGCAAGCTGCCTTTGTGCAATCTGGGTACGGCTCAACTAAGTGCAAACCAAAGGGTACCCCATTGCTGAAAGGGAGAAGAAAATCCACTCTGCACTTCAGTTGTTAGAACGTTGTATGGAGAAAGATTATTAAATAATCAAGAAAGTGCTTTGAGAAGAATATGTCTAAAAATAATGCACTGGGTCTTTTCCATCTCTGTTTTTGGGTGTCTTTGGGGTTGCTTTGAGTCTTTCAGTTACCCCACAAGTCAGAAACTTGAAGTTTTTTCATGCATACATACTGATACCAGAAAAATGAGTCCAGGGGTCTGGGGACCATCGAAGAACAGCACCTTGCAGTTGTGATGAGATGTCTGGGGCTGGAGTCTTTTGTTAAAATACATTGGAAAGACGATGTAAACCTCCAGGATGCTTGCTGCTTTTTGCAGTGTAGTGCAGTGTGTTTCTTTTGATTCATAGCTTTTTGGGCTGGGCAGCAATTTCTTGTGGTATGGAAGTGAGTAAAGTGCTGAAATGCCTATGGGATAAATGGCCGCTGAGGGGAACTCTGCAATTTTTTGCAGGTTCTTCAGATTCTGCAATTTGTGCTCGCTGTAGCTGGGGATTTCGCATTCTTCTACTGAAGTAAAGAAGGAACAGCATGTTTTGCTACCTGCTGAGAAAAATGGAAATGCAGGGGGATTTGCATGGACTTATCACTGCACTCTTCTGAACGTATTCCCTATAGAAATGTCCAATGCAATCAATCTGCTGAGCTATTACTGTCTAATAATCAGATGCATGGATGTGAGCAAAGATAAGGTCAGAAATAAAGTGGCTAGAAATGTCTGTGGTTAAATGACACCTGTGTATCAGACCTCCATTTCTTGCCTACAGTGACATGCCCTTTGCTGCAGCAGGTTAACGTTTTTATCCCTGGAATTCTTTCCCAGTCAGTGCCTTTATGCTCTTATGGGGATCCTTAGCCTGCAGGAGCAGCGTGGTTGTGCTGCAGGAGCAGAATGCACAAATAATTTCTTAAAAGTAATAATTGGATGAATTACATTCACAACTGTGGTTTGTGTGCAGCGTTTTCAAGATCTGCTCATAAATATTTTGTAGCCAGGGAAACTTCCAGCTGGCTATGTTCACTTTCTTGTAACATACCAGCAAAATTGTCTCTCTTTGCAATTAACCGGTCCTCCAAGTGCCTGAGACCACTGAACAAGGGCTGTGGCTTTGGCCAAGTCCTGCACATGCCAGCTGCTGCCCATGCTGCTGGGTGCTGTCCCTGCCATGTCCCAGGTGGGTGGCATGAGCAGCCCTGGCCATGAGCCACTGTCCCAGAGGCAGCCTATGCTCCTCAGTTGCTACCCTCTGCACCCAGCCCTACCCAGCCTTATTAGTTAGGTAACAGTTCCTGAGGAGGTCGGAGCAGTAGGAGGCTGTATGCAGGAATCAGCGGAGATCTGAATTTGAGGCTTGCCTTCCCCAGCCAAAGCTGAGCCCAGTATTACTGCCTAAGCTCCTTACACCGTGTGCATGTTGGGAGCTGACAGCCTCAGAACAGGATTAGTGAAATCTGTCATGCTGTGAAATCCCAAGGGTGGGAGATGTCCAAATCTCACGCTGCTGGGGCATGTGGGCAAAGCTGTGTGGTTTCTGCACCCTGTGTGTGCCAGTCAGTGTGCTAGTCTGTGCCAGCCAAGGCAGTGCTTGTGCCCTCCTTGAGGGGAAGCAGGAGGAGGCAGCAACCCAGGGTGCTGTGCAAGAGGTGGATCCTGGGGGGCCCTCAGCTCCTTGGTATGTGGGCCCAGCTCCCATGCCAACACTGTGGGATGGTCTGGTTACTCTGCCCCATGCCACCCTTTGGAGACAGCATGCCAGTTGTTCCCTACTCCTTGCTACAGGGCTTTTGGTTATGCAAGTCACATTCAGTATTATTGCATGGCTTCACAGGAACCAGGAGGAATTGTTATTATTCATAGGATCGTTAAGGTTGTAAGAGATCTCTAAGGTCATCCAGTCTGACCTCACCCCCACCATGCTGCTCACCATGTCCTCAGTGCCATATCTTTGCAGTTCTGGAACGCCTCAGGGACGGTGACTCCATCACTCCCTGTGCAGCAGTGCCAGTGCTGGACTGCTCTTCCGGAAAAAAAAAGTTTCCTCATATCCAACCTGAACCTCCCAGTATCCAAACTTTGTCTCTCTGCTTTTGCTCTGTAATTGTACTTTCCCCTGTGCGGTGATTGTTAAGACTGCTTGCTGATGGTTGAGATTTTAGCCAGCAAACAAAACAATGTTATTAAACTCTGATATGCTGTTCTTCAGTTGGACAGCCCTGGTCCAAATGGTGCTGGTGATGTACAAGTGCTGTTATTACCAGTGATGTGGTTCTGGCAGGACGTTGTTGCATTTGTGTTGCTTGGCTGTTTGTAAGAAAGTCTGTTTCCCTTCAGCAAAACACCCGCAATGTCTGTGGGGATGGGGCTGGGCCATGGAGGCCCAATCTGTGCACTGGGCATTTGTGAATTGTCAACGTGTATTCAGAAATCTCAGTATAAACTTCCTGCTGCTTTGTCTTGTCCCACCACAAATAGTTTTCATAAACACTGGTTGCAATTTGAAATAAAGTGCAAGCAGTTTTTCCTCTCTGTGAAACACCATGGCATGCGCACCAGTTTGGAAGATGTTGCTTTGTTTTGTTGCAGAAGATATCAGTGACCTGCTTGGTTTTACACAAAGTGCTGTTATCAAGGGTGTTCCTTGGGGCTGTGCCATTTCTGCCCACTGCCTGTGGGTTTGCCCTGCGGGCTGTGCTGTTGTGTTCTGACAGCCATCCTTCATGCTGCATTTGCTCTGGGGTGAACTGGGAGACTTGGAACAGTGCCCTGTTTACTCTGAGCAGGCCAGTAGAGGAAGCTTGTAAAGAATTGTTCGTCCAAGGTGAATTCCTGCTCTGTTTTAGCGCGAATGCCTTTCCAAGTTAGTCTCACATCTGTTCAACTCTGGGATTAGGTTGTGTATTTTCCAAAGCCCCGTTTCCTTGAAGATGCTCTCAGGCAGGCCAGCAGAGCCCCACTGCTTCCCAGCTGCATTGCTGCATGTGGCCCCAAACCCTGAGGCCAATACTGGCACTGATCAGAGCAGCAGTCGGAGCATCACTGGTGGGATGTGGGGCTGACGGTGCCTATGGCAATGCCTGTGTTCCCACATCATCTCCCAGTGTAAATGTCGTGGCTCTGATAACATAAGCTGTGTCTCCTCCATTTTGTGTTCTTGATTTGGTTTTAACTTCTTGTTGGTGTTTTCCATTATCTCAGAGCTTTTTAAACTGAGATTTCTTTTGCTTAATGTTTGTCTTCCTCCATGGGAGCGTGTTTTGTTCCCTGTAGATAACAAAATGCTGGCTGCACAAGAGCACTTTCCTGATGTCCTTATTTCTATTATTTCTGTCTTTGTGATATGGTACGTGTCTGAGTAACTACAGAAACAGTACAGCAAGGGCTGAATGCTGCCTGGGCAATTTTCTTGGAGAATGCAGTGTTTTTCTATTCAGATTCAAAATTATAGGACTTCGGCCAAAATTCTAAGTTACAAAGCTGTTCTTTTCATCTTTTGTATCTTCAATAACTGTGTTTGCACATAGGAAAACACCGTATGGAGGTTTGCAGAGGGCAGCAGCCCCCTGGCACAGGAAGGCAGGCAGCTGCTTCGATGTGCTGGGCAATGAACTCCAACATTTCCCTGGCTCCAGCCCTTGGTGCAAAAGCGTTTGCTTTTCATTTCAGTGAATTGGCTTCTGCAGTCTTAACAGGCATCTAAATTAATTATTTGACAGCAGTGATGCTCAAAGGGAATGAATTTCAAACACGCATGCACTTGAGACAAACCCCGGGTACAGCTGCATTCAGCCTGTGTCAGGCCCTGTGTGTGGGCAAGACTTTTGGAGGTGCTGAGCTGTGCACTGGGGCACCTCTTGTTGGCTCTGGGTATGGCTGTGGAGCTGAGCAGAACAAGCTGCTTTTCTTACCAGTCCCAGGTACATGCTCATTAAACCCAGTGCTGTTATGCATGTGCTGGAGAAGCAAGGAGGCTCAGGTGCTTTCCTGCTGCAGTCGGCCTTTGGAAAAGAGTAGAAATACATCCAGCTAATGGAGAGGCACCATTTGTGCTGCAGGCTCCTGCTCTAGCATACCCATGGAAATTATTGGAGGCAAACTATGAAAGAGCCTGTATTTTCTTGGTCTTCTAGTAGTTGCATTTTGTCACAAACTTCAGCTGTGCAGCAGCAGGATCTGCCCAGAGGAACAGCCTCAGCCTGGGGGATGACAGGAGCACGTGTTGCACCGTGTCCCCCAGCTCTGGCTGCAGGATGGGATGGAGGGCAGGCAGGGCAGGTGCTGTGACCAACAGCTGGAGGCAGAGCCTTATGCTGCAGGTTTAATTAAGGAGTCTCAGAAAATATGTATCGTCTGAACATTATAACGCACAGCAGGAACTCTGACTCAAAGCCAAAGGATAATAAGAATTAAACCACATTTTAACCATGTGCATTACAAGGATTTATATTCTTTGCTGGAGCTGAATAACTCATTACTGTAGTGCCATAAATGGTGTTCTACGTGACCTTATAAAATGTTGCAATCCTTTCAAGCATTTATTATTAAGTGAAAAATGAAGCATTTTTTTCCAGCTGTTCCGCTTTAATAGTTTTTCCAAGTTCTAAACTGGTTTTGGAGCCTGGAAAGAACAATTATATTTGAATCACTTTCTGTATCTAAAGTAGCTTAATTTTATAAAAACGTGCATAGCTTCTATACAGGTATGTGAAGCCATGATGGTAGTAGATGAAGAGGGATAGCTGTGAAATGCTTTGCTTTTCTTGGCCAAAATTTTAATCATCAGATATCACCTTATGGATTGAGAACCAACTTGTAACTTCAGAGCAAAATGGGAAAGCTGCTTCTTTAGTATAAACTCCTGTTATTAGAGACAGAGAAGAGTAATAGGAAACAAGAGATAGTGTAAAGAATAGCTCACGTCTGCATAATAAGGTGAGTGAGCATTTAAGTAAGGAAGCTAACAGAAAGCTATTAGCACAGTTGTTACCACTCCCCATTTTATCAGTCAGGTGGGGGTCACAGAGCACAAGGATGTCTCCTAGGTTTGTCATGAGCTGCTGGCAACGTCCCTCTGTTTATATTCTGTGTTTCTGTATGGGATTTGGTTCTCTTCCTCTTTTGCAGTTCTTTATCAGCTGCTTCTCCTTCTGGATCACCAACACCAGCACCTTGCTCATTAGTGCTTCTCTTTTCCAGAAATACTGCTGGCATTAAGTGTGTACTCTCTGCTTACTATTATTTGTTGTTTATGAAATGTTTTAACATATAATGCTAACAAAAATCCCTTACAATTGTGGCATAATTGTGCTCTGATATCAGCTTGACCTGAGGCACGTCCAGTTACACGGGCGAATATGGGTTAATAGGGGTGCTCCTCTGCAAAGCTACATAAATAGGAAAGTTTTGGTGCTGCTTTCAAAATCTTAACAGAATCTCTTTATTTTAAATAACAAATATTAAGTATCTGCCCAGAGGGCACAGGCAGGAACAGCCGCAGGCAGATTTCTGAGCACCCAGACACGTCACTGGGCATTTACACATCACCCTTCATGCCTCATTCTTTTGGCTGGTTTGCGCTCTTGCTGCTCTTCTCAGAGGACAGAAGTGTACAGGCAAATAAATGCTTGCCAAGAGTAAACACTGTTATTTTAATTACATTTGTTATGAAGCTGTGCAGGTCTGTCTGGTGCCTACATGTAGGCTGTGGGCAGTGCCATGGTCTGAGCATGACCCAGGGGACAACAGAGAGCTGCTGCAGGTGGCAGCCCCTCTGCCCAGCGTTGTTGCTGTGTGCTGCTTTGCCTTCCCTGTGCAGACCATTCAGAGCTGTGTTTTTACATCAGAGCTTGCTTGCTGCTGGTGCCATCCCCCCCAGAGGTGCCTTAGGAAGGGCGGTGGGCGCTGCGAGCGGCCTGCAGGCACTGCCGTGTCCGTGGAAGATAGCGAGCAAGCGCAGGCAGGAGCGCAGAGCCAGCCTTAGCACAATAATTTGCCGTGCGCTGTTTCTCTGTTTATGATTCAGTTTTAAAGGCCCTTTTAAGTGAAATTGGATACACTACAAAGTGTTGGTTTCATGTGTTTTATTTGCAGTTTAATCAGCGGGATCCAGCTGCCAGTGCAGGGGAAACCAGAGCTCGATTTTTAATTATCCCTGCTTTGCCTGAGTTAGGAATTCCCAATAGTGCTGTCTGAGAAAAGATGCCAAAAACCGCATTGTTCTTTAATTAGCTGTTGTAATTGTTTCAGTCTAATCTCCATGATTAGCAGCAGCATTAAATACAGCAGTAAGAATAGGCCTGCCCTCTTTGTGCTGCCCTAGTAAACACAACATTCTTACTTCTGGTAAGGGACGCAATATAAAATCAATTAGAAGCCAACTAGTGTTGATTGGAAAATGATAAAGAGCAGCTACCATGAAGTACAGATTGCTTTGTAAAGTTGGTTTCTTGCCATGCTTCTGGGACGTCTTAATTGCCCAGTTTGGGGGGAAGCAGCAGATAACAGGTTGTGTTACAGAGGTTCCGCTGGGGATCCTGAGGAGACTCCATCCTTGGTGAAAGCCTAAAATCAGCTTTGCTGTCACTAAGGTCAGTGCCTGTCTGTTTTTGGGAAGAAGGTCACCCGTGCCATCTCAGCAGGTGCCTCGTCAAATATGAACAATTGCAGAGAATTCCCCAGAGGAATGGGTTTTTATTCCAAGTTGACTTAAGTTTTATTCTGAGGCTCAAAGTTGCTGTGGTGCAGTGCGTTTGTAGTTGGAATTCTGCTGCTGGAAGGAACATTGTAGCCCGAGCACGTGTGTTAGATTTTTTTTAGGATGGATCATGATAGACTTGTAAAGATATAGGAAAACTACTAGTGAGATAAAATACAGCTCCCAGGCGTGCTCTCATGGTGCTGAGGTACTGGTTACTATCCTGAGGTTCCTCGATACCTTTGTATGTTTGGCTTCAAATGTCATTGCATGTGGGAGAAGCTGGAATTAAGCCTATGTTCTGCAGGAATTTAAGGTCAGTCATGTGGTGTAAAGTGAGTGTTTGTGAGTGTAAAATGAGCACTTGTAGAGAAATGTAATTGTTGTAATGGTGCTTGTGGTCACAGACTGTGGAAATGTGAGTATTTCGGGTGATGTTATGTGTTTGTAAGGTAACTGATACAGCGTGTGACTTCTGTCTGAGATGCCTGCATCTGTCAGAGCCCCCACACTCCACTGTCCCCAGCATCCCTGTGGTCAGGAGCAGGCTGTGTGGCAGGACGCGGTGGTGCAGTGCTGCTGGGTGTGCTCTGTAGGGACATGGTGCTTGGCTTACTATGCACAGCTGTGCTGCTGGCTCCAGGCCTGCACCTACCGTGCCACAGCAGCACTGCCTGTTGCTCTGTCTGCCCTGCAGTTAGTGTTGGAATGGAGCAGTTGGAGAGCTCTGTAAATAGGAAGGACTGAAAGCTAAATACCATGCAGTGACGTGATCTTCACACGCTGCTCATCATCCAGTGTGTCTTGTCTGATCTTTTCACAGTGGTGCAAAACCTCATCCTACTTAGGAAAAACCCATGCATGACTTTTAGTATACCCTCTAGCTTTCACTATAAAGATGAAAGGCTTCAACAAGTGCTGTTGCACAGAGGGCAGTTTCTCCAGCTACCACCAGGATGTCTGTTGGTGGTTTGGTTTATTCATGTAGAGCTTCAGAAACTCTGTAATGAGCCAGAGGGCTGCTAGCTCTTACCCCAGGTGGGCAGTGAATGGACACAGCTCTTGCGATAGTCGCCCAAAAGTAGTAATGCTGTGCTTTCAGGCAGTGTAGTCACCTCGTGTTGTTGGTCAAAGCTGCTGTTTTGAATCTTGTGGTCCATGGTCCCCAGTCGATCCTGGGTAGCAGGTCTCTGAGGTCTCAGTGAAGCACACAAGTCTTTGCTTTCTGAAAGTGTTGCACATTTTTTTTTTGCTCAGACTGCTTCGTATGCAGCCTGTATTACTCAACTGCACAAAATAGGTTTTCATAACCAGTTTACACAGAGAGGAGGACAAATAAAAGAAAGAGGTAAAAAACAACTTTTCTATTCTTTGTTTCTTGGCTTGCGGTGCAGTTTTGCCACTGATGTGCTTTTGATAATTTGTCTCCAGTAATCCTTAGGGACTGCAGAGAGCTGCTTCCATTAGGCATTAGGTTTGGGCTGTGCTGGCTGTATGAACTGGCAGAGCTCCTCTTTAAAGATAAAACCACGCTAGATTCATAGCACATTTTGTTTGACTCCCTGTGCACACCTTGCTGCACAATGTTCTGTGGCGCTGGTTAGAAAGTAATCCTCTGCTTTCCTATTGAGCAGGCCGTGCTTTGCTCTCTGAGCATGGGCTGTGTGAGGGTGTGGGCACAATGATCTCAGCAGCCCCAGAGCCAGCTTCTTCCCGGCCAGCACACCCCACCCCACCATAGCGGATGCTGGGAACGCACAGGAGCCTTTCCAAATAAATAGGATTTGGTTTTACACTGCAGGAACACACACCAACCACCCGCGGCCTGGCCTGAAGGCCGCTCTGTGCTCTGCACAGGGCCCTTCTGTGCAGGCTAGGCTGAGCTCTGTGGGGCTGCGATGGCTGCAGGGCTGCACCCAGGGCTGCAGGGAGCAGCTTTGCTGTCAGCTCATGCGGGGCGCTGAGTGAGGGGAAGAGTTCCTTTCCTGTATTCCAAAAATTTGCAGTGAGCGTATGTTTTAGTTAGACTGAAAGAATACCACAGCAAAGGAAATCCCTTCTGGTCTCAGATTTGCTGTTGCTGTGAAGAGATGTTTTGCTTATCACTGAAAATATTGTGTTGATCCGCACAGTGTTTGTGCTTTGGCCATTTAGTGCCATAGTCGACAGTAAAATCACGCCTGGGTTGTCCTCTTGCCTCCTTTGCTGTCATACCATGTTGTTCACAGCTTTGCTATCATCTCAAGTGACAGTCAGCCTCAGGTCAGCCCTGCTCCAATACAGCTACAGAGAGTGTTTGGGAACCAGTGAGAATAGGGTGAGGCACAGCTGCAGGCTGCTTACCAGGGGGATACAGCACTGAGTCCCTGGTTTATAACCTGTGGCTTCAGTACAAGGATTGGGATCTTCAGCTAGTGCTATACAGTCATCACTGCTCACCACAGGGTCCCTTGGATTTGTCCCTCCATGATGCCCTTTCTAGCCACCTCATAAGGGTTAAATGCAAATATAGAAAGTCCCAAGTCTTTTTTAGAATAGAATAGAATAGAATCATTTCTATTTCACATGCAATTAAGCTACAAGAAAATATGGTGGGTTTTTTTGTGTTCTTTTTTTAAATTAGTTGGAATTACTGACCACAGTGAGTTTTTCTCAAGTATTAAATGTATTTGTCATTTATCTTATGGCTTGAAAAAGCTATTAAATTAGCTGCTGAGAAATTACATGAGTTTGTTCTTTGCAGCTTGTGTATGAGCTACAGACCTGCTCGAGCTCCAAAATTTGGGCAAAGCCTGGGCTGTGTTGAGCCCTGGGTCCCATCCAGCACAGCTCAGAGCTGGTGTTTGAGTGTTTGGCTCTCTTCTGCTTCTTGGCAGCAATACATGGATCTAGGTTAACTTAGTCAAACATGCTAATCAGAAGTAGCACCTGAGCAGTCCTTTCTCCTGTGAGTTTTCCCACATCTGTTCTACTTAAGAGATATTTTTCAGTGCTGTTGTGCTTCTGTCTGCCCCTCTGTTTTGTTGGTAACTTCATAGCCCAGGCTATCATCCTCAGTGTATCTATGTGTGTGAGTAAGTAAGGCCAGTAGAGTTTTGAAGGTCAGTAACTCAGACTTAACTGTTTAAAACGGCATTATATTTTGGGACCTTTTTGCAATGAAATTGATTAATTCCGTTCTATATTAGGAAACTTCTGTACTTGAAAAGTCCTTGTGTGGAGCTAAAAAAAAAAAAAAAAACAACCAAAAAGCATTCTTGTAATAGCTGATTTGTTACAAACATGTGAAGCGAGGAGTGGTCACTTACTAGCTGTAAGTGAATCTTTATGCTCTTTCAAATGACCACAGGAATTCAGAGCCATGTGTACTTAGTGTTTTACAGTTTGTCCAAGTTGCTTCTTACCTTGTTTTATTCTTTGTGCACATCAGAATACACGATGACAATGGTTCACATTCACATTCCCTGCATTGACAAAAGTAATTGCATGTTGCTTTATAGTTAGTTTCAGGAGAGCCTAACAAATTGGTGAATTTTCCAAGCTAATCTATGCAAGAAGTTTCATTGGCTTGTACGTCTGGGTCACTACGAGAGTCTGAAAGCCTGTGGAAATTTCTGTTGGCAACTTGAAATCAACTACAAAGAGGTATTTCTTGACAAACAGAAGGTGCTTAGGGTTGGTGTCCACTTGTCAGTAAAGTTCTGTCACTTCCTCAGAGGCTGCAGTTCAGGACTCTGGGACACGTGGGCACAGTGCGCGAGGTGAGTCCTGATCCAAAGTGTGTGTGAAGGAGACAAACATGGGTTATGGACAGAGATAAGAATGGAGAAGTTATGTGTTCCTGTCCACAGGACTGTTATAACTGCTGCTGGGAGGTTATCAGGTGAAGATATCTTCATTAGATGCGTAAATAATTGCTAGGATGTACCTCACTTCGATGTGATGTTTTATTTAACTGCCCCTGACATGTAAGGAGAGTGAATTGGTGTCCTTAGGCTTCACCTGAGAGAAATACATCATTATGCATTTCCTGTTGTATTCCTGGAAAGGTGCAGTACTGAGTTGTGCTCACAGCATTGGTGTGGGACTCAGTGATGGGTTGGCAGCCAAGAAGAGGCTGGCAGGCAGTGTGCTGGGCTGGAGGGACCCCACAGTTCAGTGAGGGAATACGGCCTGTGGATTGCTTGAGCCGTGGGAGGCAGGCTGGGAAGGAAATAGCAGTTGAGAATGATGTCAGCAGCAATCCCGAGGTTTAGCTCAGGTATGCAGAGGTCATACAAGCCATACCAGCAGCTGGGCTGGTTGGTGGCAGTGGCGTGTTGTGTGCTACGTGGCACTGGAAGATGCACTCCCAGCAGCTGTGAAGCAAAACAGTGAGCATTTGTATCACGTCTGTTGCCTGTGTAACTCGTTCTGCAGGTGCTGGGACAGTTGCAGCTTTCTGATCTCAGGCCCTGTTCTGGACACAGCAATGCCGAGGGCTGTGTATTCTCCGGTATAGAGCGGCAATTACTATTTATTTGATATCAGTTAGTCACTTCTAATTCATCTGAAATTGTCTTCTTTTGGTATTGATGTACAGAAAAACATTTTGACTCTACCTGTCTTTTCTTTCCTTCTGTGTTTCTACCTTCTGTCACTACTACATGTGCGTGTTTTACACTTCCTCATGTAATACTGAACCCTAGTGCAGACCGCACTCTTCCTGTGAAGGACATGAGCTATTGAAAAGCTGCTTGCTCCTGATTTTGTAAGTCATTGAGTAACCAATGCTGTTGACTTGACAAATCATTCCGTGCTGCAGATGAACAATCAGGATGGCAGGAACTGTGAGCTTCTGTTCAGTGGTTCCTAAATTAATGGTGTCATCTCAGTAGAGCAGTTGTATCTCTTATTATAGTAACATACATTTGCTTCACTGGTGGCTAAAATTAGCTGTGGACCATATGGGTAGCATCTAAGCTTTTCTGGCTTTGCAGAAGTATTGCTTAATGACCATGTACTCAAATGTCTGGCATCACAACGTCTATTAGTTGGCCTACTAAATCAGTGGAACACAAGCTATCAGCTGCAACAACTCTGTCCAAAAGATTTGATGACCCTTAGCTGGATTTACTATTGGTGCATGTTCCCATTTCTCTTTACATGGACTTCCATGAGCTGTGTGCAGAGGTTCCCTTCTGTAAATGGATTATAAGCCTAGCAGAGATTCAGTTTGGATTTTCTAAGACAGGGAGTGTTGGTTAGAGGAGTCCTGTTTTGATATTTGTACGGCACGTCTTTACTGGGAAGTCTTGCCCACAGGTTTCCAAAAAAGTTCAGGAAAAAAATATGCATTCTTTTAGTGGAAATTATTTATTGCTTGTGTTACAGTTGAAATGTGTAGTATTTCAGTGGAGATGTGTGTTGTGGAGTGTGTGGGATGAAAGATGCTGTATAAGCATTAGAAGTTTACTACATTTTACCTAAAGCTGGCCACAGACTGCAGCAAGAGCTCAGAGATAAATCATCCTTGTTTTCTTCCTTTGAATTTGCTGAATGTGCAGGTTGAATTTGCTGTCTCCTGTTTTACTTCAGATGAGCTGTAGTTTTTCTGTGGAAATAACCTTCTGCTTCCCATACAGGCCTGTATGTCTTTCTCACCTGTTTCCTACCACTGTTTTTTGAGATCTCACAGTGCAGCAGCTCAGCCCCATTTAATTAGGTACATGCTACTCCATGATTGTTCTGCTCTCCTGGTGCTGCACCCATAGGTCCAGGCCTCCTTCAGGGCTGGCTTGTGTCGGTGTGCAGTGCAGGCTGGCTGCAGGAACAGCCCCTGCCTGGAGCTGTGCTCCTGCAATAACAGTGGGAACATCCCCTCCAGGCTGCTGCACTGAGCTGCTCCTGTCTGCTCCAATGGGTTTATTTGCTATTTTAGGCATGAAACAGTGTTAGGAAAGTGAGTGGCAGCTGAGTGGTAATTGCAGCTATCCTCACTTCAAAATTAAAAAAAAATGATAGCAAGAAACGCTAAGCTTCCTTGGGAGTCCAGGCTTTGTCAGCAGCCATGAGTCACTGTGCATTGTGTGAATGGATGAGATGAAGCAATGTGATGATTTTTCCTTTGTTCTGTAACCTTTCTGAATAACAGGCAGGAATTGCCTCTCTGCTTCTTAGCACCTGAAATTCCACTGGTGTATAAAAAGCTTCCATTCACAAACCGTGTAATCCTGAGTCATCCAACACTGGGAAGATGCCACATCAGCAGCTTTGATGCTGTTACGAAACAGGATATAGATGTGTATCTTCTACATTTAACTAATATCTGGAGGTCCAACTTCCTTTAACTGGGTCAACAAAGAGGATGTCCAACAAAGAGGTTTTTTTCTTTCCACCCACACCTTTCTTTACTTTGTTCACTTGTTGCTTTATAGGACAGGCTGCAAATTTATGAGGTTGCAGTGGAGACAAACAGGCCTTTCTGAAACTTGGTTTTAGAAGAAAAATCAGGAAATGTGAGTTACATGTAAAATGTAAGTGTATCATCATGTGAAAAAGAGACGCATGCTGAGTTTAGTTTGGCCTTCAGTGCTTGTAGTATATTATAAAGCTGTGAATTTACGAGTATTTCCGTTGTGTGCATTTTCGTAAGGACTGTAATGGTACTTAAAAACAGGAGGAAGATCTCCAGCATCAACATGAGTCTGTTAGAGGGGGGAATAATGCAGGAGAAACAGGGACTCTTTTCTGATACGGCGAACTGGGGAAAGAAAGCTGTAGAAAGATGATGGATGTGCTTTTCCTGGCCCACTCTGCTGGTGGAAGATTGCATAACCAGCAGGGTGGGCAGGGGCTTACAGCAAGTAAAAAACAATGAGTTGTCTGAGAAAGGAGTGAGGCATCCATTTTTGTTTTCTGTGATACCATAAGCCAGATTTTGTCAGAGAGAAAGCTGCTGGGTTGGAGCAGCTTTATCCTGGCTTAGAGGTGCCCGGTTGACTCTTCATTTTACACATGAAAACAGATAATACATGCAGTCTGAATGTGTTCTTTAATGCTACGTTTAATGCCTCTTTCTCACTTTTACAAGACCATCATCATATACACATGTGGGAGATATTAATTAATACAGCTTTACTGAACATTATCCACATAAGCTTTAAGATAGTGACAAAAATTCCATGAATATCACGCAGTGCCATGGTAGAGATCTGCTGTGAGGGCAGGGAATGCCACTGGATCTGATGAATCCCTTAGTACTGTAGTTATGTGCTTTGCAGCACCATGGCATAGAGGACCAACTTGGGATACTCAAGTGTTTGGAAACTCAAGCTTTGTTGATTACGAATGGTGTTCTGTTCTGGTCCTCGCCTGAATCTGTGCTGCTGCTTTATGGCTGAAAAGTTTGGGGGATTTCATTAGCTTTCACTGGAGGAGCCAGCAGCTGAAGAAGCCTGACTCATCCTGACAGCACTTCACAGATCAGTCCGCTGTCATAACAGAGAGCAGGATCTGACCCGTGGCTGTTCTTATGTTCCTTTATCCATTTAGAAAAGAGTCCTTTGTTCCTTGTCTGACAGGTCCTCAGATCTGCAAAGGTTGGAACCTGAGTAAGGGCAGCAGTCAGACAAAAGGTGAACTATTGAACAGCAAAGCAGAAGCTTTGACGAGATTAAAAGGAAAGCACACAAAGAGCCTTGTACCTGGTACATGGCATCTGACAGGAGGGGTGCTGAGCAGCACGGTTCAGGATTGGGTCAGAAATTACAATCTAGATGAAGCTGAGGGCCAAATAAGTGTTGAGCAGACCCAACCTGGGGTTCATTTCGTTCAGCTGTCTGGGGCTTTGGGAGAATAACCATAACAGTGTTTATGAACTCCTCATCCTTTCTCATTGTTTATATACCACATACTTTCCACTGAATGTTTTTGACTTTACTTACATATATATTTGCATTTATTATATTTTATAAAGCTGTTTGCTTTGCATTTTCCTTCTTCCTTCCTAATTTTGCCTAGTGTTCAGGATCTTGGAGAGCTGAGCCCTTTATTCAACTTCTCTGAAGGCTGTCTGTCTACCTTCACGTCCCTATGTGCTGACATCAGTATCTGCATTTCCTTGAAATGAGTTATTGTTGAAGGCTTTTTTCCCTGCATCTCCCATTTCTGAATCAGGCATTACTTTTGGTTTTATACATTTTGCCATTCAGTCTGCCTGACCTTCTTTTTTTTTTTTTTTTTTTGTATTATCAGGAGCTAAAATCTCCAGCCTCTGGCAATTGCACTGATCTTCAGTTGGGTTTTCTTAAATAAATAAAAAAAGAAATCCTCCCAAACACTTGAGGTTGTACCGTCATCAGCATGAAGGATAAATGGAATAGTCTGTTGTTGACTGATTTGCTGACCTAGAATGGAATTCTGAACACAGGGACATTACACCTTGTTTCAGAACTCCTGGGAAAATGTAGCCATTGAACAAAGTGCTCCTAGACAGCATGTGGCAAGGGATTTTCTAAATCTGGAAAGCTGTTGTTTCAGCCCTGTTATTTCAGTGTTCCCTTTGCTTCGTAGTCTTTGTAATGAAAAGTGACAGTTGTTTTACATACTGGAAAATCTTGCATGATTGGTCTCAGCTCAATATCTGCAGGAGAAAATTAAGATTACGCTACCCACACATTAATGATGAAGTTCCTGTGGCTTTTTAATGACATAATTGTACTTTAAGTACAAAGACGCTGTGTTGGTGAACAAGAGCACTACAGTAAGTCCTAGCGATCACAATCAGATCATATTTGTATGAATGTGATCTGTAATTAGGAGCTACTGCTTTGTAATAGCAATTAAAACAACCCGTGAGTAATTAAATGCTGCTTCTTAAAGACTTTTTGCATTTAATGAATGCTGAACTTACAGTGAAGAGGGCTCGTGTTAAATCATTTCCTGCAAAAACTTCTCAACTAATTCTTTCTCCATCGCAGTGATTTCTGGGCAGACGCTGCCGGCACTTCACCGCGCTCTGTAAAACCAGCACTGAAGTTGTTGCTCACATACAGGAATGGTCGTGCTGGCTGTGTGCATTTGTAGTTCCAGCTGTTGTGCAGTGCTGGGATTGTGCCCCTCTCGCGGGCAGCCGGTGGCAGAGAGGCCACTGGGGGGATTTTTCAGGTGCCCCTCCTGGCTGTCACTGCTGTTTTCTGTTTCCAGGGGAATTTTGGCGACAGCACACATTTACTCACAAACAAGGAAGGAAAAAATAATTCAAGTGATTCTGCTGATTTTAATTGCTTCTGTAACAGCCCACTTGTTTACTGGAAACTGTCCAGCTCGTCATTGGGTCAGAGTTAAGAATGATAGTAATCTGGTTCCCTTTTCAAGGTGTAGAGGTTTCGATGCCAAGAGTAAACGTTACCTGATAGATACCTCTGCCTGCTCTTTTTGAATCTTCTGGAGCAACTGGGAACCAGTGATAGCCCATGCAGATGTTAGCATGCTCTCAAAGGCTTTCCTTTTGGAAGAGCATAAAATTATTTTGAGCATGAGCTGAGAATCTGGGCCCTAGGCAGAACCTAACATTGTTTCTTCTCGCTGAAGGCTTTTGCTATGATAAAGGACAGTGCACGAGTTAAACTAAGTGGAGACGACAGCTCATTCTCGGCTTTCATCACATGCGAAATGCATCTTTTCACATCGGTATTTACAGCAGGCTTCTGATTGGATCAGGTTTCTTCAAGTCTGCTCGGCTAACATAATTTGATGCTAATAAGGAATTATAAAAGGCAACAATTTCAGATCTGCTGACAAGAAGAAGTAGCCCTGTCTTTATGAGCAGTAGGAACCTGGAGCTTGTTTTCCTGGAGGAGCCATCTCTGTTGCACGTGCTGCTCTGTGATATGGCTGTGCTCAGAATTGCGATGTGTTACCTGCTGGGAGAGCTCATCTCCGGCTATTTGTTTCTTTAGTTTCTTTAGAGGGTTTTTTTTCCTCCTTCCTGTTCGCTGTTCAGCTCGTTGCTGGGCTGCATTGGTATTCCATCCGGCGCAGTCCTGAGCAAACACTTTGTGCCATCCTTCTCACGTGGCCATGCTCCCCCAGCATGGTGCTGGCAGCAGGAGGGTGGGAAAAGCAAAGGGAGAATTTGGGGAGCCGGGTGCTCTCCTGCTTTGCCTCTCTTTGCTGTAGCTGTGTGTTGGTAGTGCTGTGGGGTCAGAGCTTTGCCCCAGAGTTTAGAAAATAAAATCCCAACAACTTGCCAACATGAGGAGCTTTTCTGGAGAAAGGTGGGTATGTGCAAGGACAAAAATCCTGGAAACTTGCTAAATTTGCTGTTTCTCTCAGAGCAGCATTACATTACTGAGAGGTAGTGGATGAGCAGGCAGGATAATAGCTGCTGTTTGCCTTGGGTATAGGGAAAGAGCTAAGCAGAGTGCCAGGCCTTGTGAGCCAGCAGAGCTTTATCTGCAGCCATCACAAAAAGCACATGGAGCAGTGTGTGTGTCACAGGCTTTGCTCCGTGTAGTGATTGATACATCCATCCTTAAAAAACACAGATTAGAAACAGCTAGCTTCAAATTCCTAATGCTGATAGCTGCAGTAGGAAGATTTTTGGCAGTGCCCTCATCTTGGCAGCTTTTGCATCCTAGATAAGATTAGAGAGAGATTTTCTTCATTTCCTTCAAACCTTTTGGAAAGATTATTCTGCTGGAGTATTATTATTCTGTTGATAATATATAGCATTATACTTGTCAGGTGTCACTTTGGTACTTGAATTGGTTGCATAGTAAGAAATACTAATGGGAAATGCACATTCTGAAAAACAGAACATGGACCATATTATGTACTTTGTTGTGCTGTCTCTGCAAATGAAGCTTTCTTCTGCAATCAGGAAATTTTCAGGAAAGAGTTTTTTCTTTTAAAAGGTGCATTACAGGAGCACGGGCATCAGGAATGCTGTAGATTATTAAATATGCTTGTAATGGAGGCAAGACTGACAGCTCCTCCCTGTAAGCACTTTGGTGTGAACGGCGTCTTTGCCTTTCACCATTACCATGATGGTTACTGGGAGCTGATGACTGCTGCAAAATCAAGGAAAAAAAATCCCAATGGACAGAAAAGAGTGGCTAGTTGGATGGTTGATGGTAGGAACTCCATCCTGCCACTTCCTCTACCCATTGAAATCCACTTAGGTGGCAATAATGCCACAGCTGCCAATTGCTAACATCATATTCCCACTCTGAGCTTGTTTTAGACCAATGCTGTTGATGTAGGGCATGACTAATCAAAATCCCAGGTAAATTTGATAAATATTTGTACAATATCTATTTATTGACACAGGTTACACTTTATCAGACTCCATTTATGTTATTTTGCTGCTTTAGAATGGGAAAGATAGGAGGAAGACGAGAAAATTTCTAGACAGTCAAGAGGATTTTGATTGATCTTATTATATGTAGTAGTAATTTATTTATTTTTTCAAATGAGACTTCAGCTGATTTGGAAGAGATTGGTCCCTAGCAAACCTTTAGGTGTGCTGCAAGCTGGTCCTTGCTCAGGTCTGTGCTGCTGAGGTCGCTTGCATGACTTCCCATGTACTGCTCATGGATGAGGTCTGCGAGTGTGGCTGTGGAGCTGCTAGCGCACAGTCCTGTGCTGCTGGAACAGGTTTCATAACACAGCCCAAACCTGCTGTTTTGATCAAATATTTTGTTAGCAATGATTTACTGTTTTCTCCCTGGCAGGTAGATTGTGAGGAGAATAGGAGGGGATATTCCTGGGGCAGCCACCAGGAATAAAGAAGCATTCTTATGGGCTGAACTTCCCCATGCCTTCAGAAGCAGTGCTTCCTTAGTGTCCCTGAGGCAAAGTTAGCTCTAGGTCACCATAAAAGCTGCAGGCTGTAAATATAAACCTTTGCTGTGGTTGCCCTTAGAAGGAAGTACTTTTATGATGCACTAACAGTTATGTTAGTTAAAATAATGGAGTGCGTTGTGATTTGGGATCTTTGCATTCACAGGCTGTGAGAGTGACTGGCAAAGTCAATGTTACCCTGTGCTACCCGGGCAGTGCTGTCAGGTAAGAAGTGTCTGCTGCCTTAGTGTGAGCAGTTCCTTGTCCGTGACAGAATTCCAGGTGGGAGCTGCAGAGCGGCCTGTGAAGGCACAGGGCAGGATGTGACCCCTCTGGGCAGTCTGTGACAGGTCTGGGGATGTGACCTGTGCACAGCGTGACAGGGCTCATTCCTGATAATGTTAGCGCCTGAGACTGATTTAATGGAGGCTTGAATTAATTCCATTTAATTAAATCATCTCCTACTACTGGCTGGCATACAGCCATAGGTCTGTATGAATCATGCCTGTTTACAAGGGCAGAAAGTATGGCCAAACCACATGTAGCTATGACAGGGGGCAGACTATGGCTGTGATGAAATGAGCCTGGCCCAGGCACACCTGTCTCTGCCCCAGCAGGGCATGGCTGGCAAAGGTGAAGCTGCACAGAAGGTCTGGGGCAGCTCTGGGGTAACTTTTGGGGAAGGGGACTTCAGAGCTGTCCTTAGAGGAAGAGCAGTAGAAGAGTCCATCCAGCATCTCTTTGTGTTTGTGGAAGGGACGGAGAAGAGATGTTAGAGGGAAGATGCCTTCCATGGGTAGGAATTAAATGGCAGCAGTTGGTTTTCCACCAGCAAGATGTGGTACCAGGTTTACCAGATCCACTCTACAAGAAAGTGCTGCAAACACCCATCCGTCCCTCGTGGTCCTCAGGGTCAGGGCAGTGCTTGAGACTTGCATGAAGGGATCTGCTTGGCTCACCTTGAGCAGTGAATGCTGAGCTCTGTGCTGATGTGTTTCTAATGCTGGACAGCCGTTGCTTACCTGCAGCTGCTCTACATATTTAAATGTTCCTATTTCAGTCTTACTCAAAATAGAGGAAATGTGGAGACCTTTCCTTCTAGAATGTTTGGTTCAAAGGCTTCTCATGGTGCTGGGCAGCTGAAAAAGGCTTGGAATTAATCTGTTTCTTTTAGTGCTGTTTGTATTAATAGGCTTTGCTGTTCATGCTTGTCATATTGTAATTCTGATTTAACAACGTTTATCGGTGGAAGATCACTGCAGGGTCTTTAACGATTATAGTTGTTCAAGCTGATAGTCTGAGACTATTAAATAAGCTTCAATTACTTCCCATTTATTTGTGTTGTATTTTCCCTCCAAGTAACAAAATGTAATCCAGAAGTTCATTATTATTCTTTGTATTGTATTTATCTAAATAGATTTTCTACCTAATTAAGGCTGAATATGTTTATGTTAAACTGACCGTATTTTACAAGGATATTTTCATTTGTATGTGAGGGGGTCTTCGGTTTCTACCATCCATACTTTAATTATGCTTAATCTCCATAGCTGCCAGAAGTCTGATTGTGTTTCCCAGCAGTTCACTGTGGGCTGTCCGAGACTGTTTAGATGTGAGTTGGAGTTGTTCTCCAGTTGAAGTTAGTTGGAATCTAGTTAATAACAAATCATCAGGAAGCAATTTCAAGTGTTTACTACTCCTCTGAAAGACGTTAAGTGTATATGGGCTGAATTTTGGCTGAGAGAAATAAGGATGAAGGCAAAGAGTTCAGTTCACATAGCCACGTTATTTGCTGTGGGATGGATCACTGACACTGCAGTGCAGGAGAAGAATCTTCTGGTGAGTTTGGGAATTGACAAACAAGTTGGCAGGTGATGGGTGTGCAGTGTGGTTGTCGTGTTGGAGTTTGCATTCCAGTGGCCAAACTTTACCCCAGTAAACACTTGGTGTTCTTTATTTATACAGCACCGTCTTTCTGGGCACCCTTGTCACACAGTTAAGTGGTACAACTTGCTGTATGCACAAATACATAAATACACAAAACATTGTTTTCTTTTCATTACCAGAATAGCTCTCGCTACCAGGGCCCACTCCATGCTCCAGGGCCCAGAGCTGTGTTTTGCCCTCCCCAGAGCAGCCCCCTCCACACATAACCATCTGTCCTGTAGAAATCTATGAGGCACAAGTGGCAGTTGCTTTTTTACTCTATGAAAGTGCAGCATTTTTCAAATGCTGCTTGAGGGTCCTGTTCAACGAGCACAGGATAATGGGCATTAATACAAAAAGTCACTTAAATCACCTTTCGTTTGAGAAAGTGCTGACTTCACGTAGGCTCCTTCACATCTGGGCTTGAAGCTCCTTCGTGTCTGTTGGGAGAATTGTACCATCCACCTTCCCTTGGGAAGGAGCTGTAGGGGGGGGGGGGGGGGGGGGGAGAGAAAAAGGACAAGCAAACCTCCAGGGTTTTTCCTGAGCTTCCTTAGAAACTGTATTTTGCCCTTTGGTTCAGTCCTCCCTCATCTCTTGTACTGAGCTCTGTTCAGAGATGGGGTTGAGCTGAAATGAGGCCAGGAGGTTGAAAATGCCATCAGTGTTGGAGGGCAGCTGCTCCACCAGCGCTGCGAGCTGCCTGAGCCGGGGTCAGGCATTGCATGGAAGAGAGCAGCATTTGTAAGCTGGGGGCAGCTCCTGACTATAAAGCAAGTTCTGTTACAGACTGAGTAAAATAGTCTTAGGTATCTTCCAGGCCTTCTCTGTAAGTACAGATTTTCCTGAAGAGCCTGAGATAGCAGAAAAGAAGGCTGACAGTTTTTAAAATACTGCAGATGTTTGCTTTCACAGTTCCCTGTAGTTTTATTCCAGACTCTAATAGCCAGATGAACATTTGAAATTACTGTTAATGCAAAAGAGCTGCTCATTTAGGCACTGCACTGAGCTGCAGGAAATGTGAAAATCTGTTCCATCTCTTGAGGGGTGCTCTGTGGTGTTATTACATGATCCAAATCACTCAAAGTCAAATGCAAGCTAGCAGAAAAAAAAAACACAGAAAAACTGTTCCGAGAAAAGCAGACAAAGTTTTGAAGCTGTATTTATTCTATATTTTACCTTATTGCAAAAATAGCATGTACACAAAAGGAAAAAGTACGCACCTTCTATGAGAGCTGCTCTGAAAGTAATGTCACCTGCTTTATGTCGGCCCATGATGTCAGAGGCAGCTGTTGGTGGGATGGCAGCAGAGGTTGAGCCTTCCCACCAACATCCCTTTACATGTTGTTGCTGTGTGACAGACAGCAGCAGAGGGGCACTCTGACACAACGGCATCTGACATGGAAGGGTGGATGAAGCAAAGGGGTGGAATTGAATTCCTCCATGCAGAAAAAAAATGGCACCCATGGGCATTCTTGTTTGCTGAATATTGATGAAGACCAGCAATGGATGTAGCACAGGGAGGTGGTGCACTTCAGCAGTGGGGGCAGTGGGTCACCTTCGCTGGTGCAGGTTTTTATATGATTGTGACATGCAGCTCTTGTTCATCACTGACAAAAATGCACAGCTAATGTTGGGGACTATGCTGAAAGATAGTGCTTTGTAGCTGGGAGTTTTCTCTATCACATAGTGCTGTTGTGCTCTTTGTATCTCTAGCAGTTTCCATAGAAATAAATAGGAGGCGTTACTTTCAGAGCAACCTATGTATTAGTGATGGTATTTGTTAGTGCTGTTTCCTGAAGGGCTGGTGCTTTTTCAAGTGTTGGAATTTCCCTTTAAGTCCAAGTGAGCACTTTTTCTCATGATCTTTGTACGTACTGGCGGACTGTATTTGATGCCGTTACATCTTTCATCTCTACCAGCTTTCAAGTTCAAAATCAATAAATTTGTTTCCACCCTTTGTGCCTTTCTCTTTAATGTCAGGCACGAAGTTGGTTCATACATTGCTCACAGAATGATTCTCACAAGTCTTCAGCCTCTGACGATTAAAGTACAATGTACTTATTACAGCAAAATGGAAAAGCATATGGACAAAGCTAACTGCTTTAACATCTGCTGTCGCTTCTCCATCTGCTCTCTGGCTGTGCTCCTGTCCAAACCTGCCAGAAGCACTCATTTTTCAAGGTCTCGTGGCCCATCAGCCACATCCTCAACCAAAGTCCTTAATTTCATGTTCACTCTGACAGAGCAACAAGATGTCTGCAGTGTGCTGAGATTGGCAGCGCAGTACCAGCAGTGGTACCTCTAGTTATGCTCAGCCTTAAAAATCCTTTGCAATGACTTTTTTGCTAAATAAATAGATAGTTTACTATTTGCTACTATTCTGATGGTGACCATCCTTTAGTAAGCATCTGGCAGACGAGTTGGGATGACTCCATACAGACACACTGTCAGATTTATTCTACGGTGATGGAGACGATGTTTTGGTGGTTTTTTGTTGGTTTTTTTTTCCCATGGATTCTTACAGAATTATGGTCTCTTTGAGGTCCTTTCCAATCCAAGCCATTCTGTGATTCCCTGTGGTTTGACAAAGAAACAGCCCTCGAGTGTGCCAAGGTCCAAGCACAGGAGGAGGGCTGTGCTCCAGGAGAAGCCTTAACTTGTAGGGATGCCATCCGCTGACTTCCTTGGCAGTTGGAAGGTATCATTATTGAGTAATTAACTAGCATTACAAAATAAGATGTCACAGAGCTGTAATTAATGTTGAACAAAGAGGAGACTTTATTTAATTATCTTCCCATGTAGTGCTGTTAAATCCTTCCTGGTCTCAGGACTGGCCGAATAGATGGTCCTGTGCCCCTCGGGGCACTGCCCCGCAGCTGCACATCCTGATGTCTGTGTTACTTGTGGAACAGTGCCAGCTTTGTGTGGGATGGAGCTTTGATAGAAACGTGCTTCTCAGCGCAGCAAGCCCAGGGTTTTGTACTTGGAGAGGAAATAGGTCGTGCCAGAGAAAGTCTGTGAGCGCTTCCATTCAGGGCTTGCTTGCACATGGTGCCTTCATCTGCGTGGCCTCTGTAGGACTTCTGTGATACTGGGATGGCAATGGATGACTCCTCCAGTGAAAGGAGCATAGTCCTGCTGCCACAAGGAGCAGCTCTGAGCACTGCTGCCTGCCCAGCACAGTCACTGCTCGCTGGGCACAGTGCTTGGGGTCAGAGCCCGGAGCCACACATGAGCTGCCTGCAGTGCCCTCGCTGTGTTTTCCCATTGGCTGCCCATTTGTCTGCATGTTAGCCGGTCTCTGATAAGCTATAGAAATAGTGGGCAGTGTACCAAAGCATGTTCATTCTGCGTGGGAAATGCTTTAATAAAGATGGAGTTTGGCAAATTAAAGCCCGTTCAGGTTTTGGAGCACAACTCAGACTCTTGCTACATGCAATAGCTTTGAGCTTCAAACATTACTTTTCAATAATGTTATATTGTTATTTTTAGCATCAGAAGCAATCAGTATGTAGTTGGCTGTGATCTCATCCATGCCCTGTGGTACAGAGCGTTCCTTCCCAGTTTGGGAGTGTGTGTTATTGCTGAATTGCCATGTATTCACATACAGAGGCCCCAGCATCATTCAGACTCTCCATGCCATGGTTGTCGCCATGCAGCACGTGGCACTTTGCCTCTCCCTGACCTTCTGAGGACCAGATACAGTTAGGACTAAACTTTGTGTTTGTGGAAATCCTTCTCTCAGGCTGTGTTTGGTGATAGACATGAGAGCATCACACCTGAGCTTTGAAATACAGCGCTTGCAAAGCAATGCGAGCCCTCCAAAGGGTTTCTTTAGAAAGGCTGTAAACAGAGCTGGCATTTAAAACGTGAGGAGAAAAGTATTTTGACCTGATTGGCACCTCTCTGCAGAAGCAGAATGGCAGCAGGAGCAGCATGTTTGTCAGCTGAGCTACAGACATTGCACAAGAAGGATGTGCAAATGCAGTTTGTGGTTTGTCCCCCAAGAGAAGCCACGTGGTTCCCAGGCTGCAGGAGAAGCGCAGCCAAAGTCAGATGGGGTGTGATGGAAATACGAGTCAGATTGCTTGGCTCTTGAGTAGTATGTGTTTGAAACCTGCAGAACTCAGTGATTGTTACAGGAGCCCTCTCAAATGAGATGGATTTGGGTAGAGTCTGTTTTGATCTGTGTCTGTGCCTGAAAACTATTCTTTTGCAAATACCAGAATGGTGATTTTAATAATAATTTTCTGAGCATTCTATGAATGTGATTAAGTTTGTACAAAAGAAAAATAACATTGTTAGGTGTTGTCTTGAAAACGCTACTTTCATTTTTGACTGTGGATACATAGAGGCTATGTTAATAAGCTCTCTGCTTCTGATTTGGTTCTGGTATAATTTTCTTTTTCTTTTTGTTTTTGGTAATGTATTCAGTGTAATTTGTAAGTGCGTTGAGAGTTGGGAAGGTGCTGCTTACAAATAGTTGGTCCAAAGGATGACTTTTTGAACAGCAAATCCTCTGATACAGATTGTGTAGCACTGCCAGAAGTGGCAACGCATCATTTCACCGTGATCTTTCTCCAGGATTTCTTTGTCCTGAATTGAACATATTTTATATCCATGGCACAAAGTCTGCAGTGAATCCAGCATAGTAAAATAAGTATTGCAGAGCAAGAGAAATCCATCTTCCTATAGCCTGGTTAAGCCCATATGTGCTGCTTTTGTCTCTACTCCTAAACTTTGCAGATGAATGCGATTTATTGTCAGCAGCTGCTGCTGTTGCAAACTTTTAAGTGCTGAGCTTTGTGTCCTCTCCCTGCAAAGCTTGTCCTGCTGACACATGTGGGTCCTGCCTTGAAACCACTACATTGTGCATAGTTGGTGAAAGTTGCTGAGAAGGAATTGAGTTGTTGAGAGGTAGAGACTGTGCTTGGTGGCATTCCCTCTTTGCATCAGCAGGTGTGGGTGCACCAGGCTCACCTGAGGCTGCAATCAGTACGTGTCCAGCCATGGCAGTTGTTGGGTGCCCTGTTCGCTTTTTGTTCGGTATGCACTGATGTACATACACGCCTTCTGGTTGGCACAGCTGTTCTGCAGTTGGGCTGTATTTTTAGCCTCGCTCCTCCCAGATGCTGTCTCTGCAGAGCTTTTGTGGTCTTCTCCGTGCCCCCAGGCAGGCAGCGATTAAAGCCCAGCTTAGTTTTGTGTCTGCCTTTGAAGCGCTTGTGATACATTTGTCTTCTCAAATTCCAGCGTGTACACTTGGAAAGGCATTTCCCAGAGGGGAGCAAAGCACTTGAAGGGAGAGAAGAGTTTGAAGAGGTGAACGTTATGCCAGTAAATCCTCTGTTTACTTTGCTTTTTTCTCCTGAGGTTTCATCAAGGCTTTCTACCACTCTCCTGTGTCAGATGCGATTTGTAAGAGGAGAGGCCCCACACCTCATCCTTGAAGGCTTTTCAGTGCTATGGAGGGGTCTGCATGGGACATCAGGTAGGGGCTGAGGGCAGAGCGTTCGCACCAATTTCTTACTGTGGGCATTAGAAGAATTACTGGGAAAAAAAAAAAAAAGCAAAAAATAGTGGAATTCTGCTCTCCTCCCTTATCAATATGCTGTTTGTGGTACAGCATATTTCTTTGTTTCCTTATTTTTTTTTCCTTTTTTTCTTTTTTAACCTGAAAAGAAAAGTCATTTAGTGAGAGTCAGAGAGGGAAAATTGCTAAGATACACAGAAAGATCCCATCGCGGCCTTCGGAGGCTTTGGAAAGAATTTGATGCAGAAGATAGACTTTTTCTCATTGTTGCAGCCAGGTATTTTGACCCTGAGATTCTGAGTGCTGGAATGCTCCATTAACAGACAGAGAGTGCCTTCAGCTATATTAATGATGAGAACTAACCATAAGGGTGCTTGCATTGCTGCTGAACCATGTCTCTGTAGCTCTCTGCACGGCTGTCATTGAAATGCAACACAAAGTTCTCATTTCCTCTTTCATGTTTTTCTTCATATTCCACATATGCAACTTGCTGAAGTTTAAGGAGTATAAATAGCTCAGGAAGTGTTTGGGACATAAAATTTATGCTAATAGTATTAATAGCATTCTAGATGAGTGTTGTCTTTCAGCTTCATATAAGCAGGTGGAAAAAAAAAAAAAAAAAAGAAGCAAGGGAAAAGCCTCCCTGTTTATTTTCATATGTTTGTACACCCAATTAACCATTGCCATCAGGGTGCTATCTACATCACTATCTCATAAGTATGAAACAAATGGCTGTAACATAAGAGCCACAAGATGGACCCAGCCCCATGTTGAGCAAGCACAGGCAGGTGCCCTGAGCCATCGCATCCCCACCGCCAGGACATGGCTGGCCAGTGAGGCAGCCTTGGGGATGTCAGCATGACCCCAGCACGGCTTTGATCTCACCAGCCATGCAGCGACTGCAGCCTCTTGTGTCTCATTTCACTTGTTGTTTAACCATCCAGGCATCCCCAGCCCCAGGTAGCTCGCAGTGGTTCCTGCCTCATTGCGAGGCTGGCTGCAGCTTATTGCCCCTTATTAAAAGGGGTTGGTACGAATGCATTTGAGCATAGAGTGAGAGGGAAAGTTGAGCTCTAGCAACAGCTTACAGAACGTGTGTCTGCAGAGTAGTTATGTTTTCAGAGCTGTTCTGTGTATATAAACGCAAGATGTTTCTATCATTGCATTAAAATAAAGCAAGATGAAGTGTGCTACTGGCATAGCCAACCTGAGGTTCAGAAGTTGGCTGAACAAGAAAGGAGCATGGCAGCTATCAAACATCTGAAGCGCTGGGCCATTACTCAGAGCAGCAGCACCTTGGAAGAGGTGTTAATAAGCTTCATATTTGTCTTGCTCTGTTTGCAGTTTGCTGCTGGGGTCAGGGGTCTTTTTCTTTTTGAAGATATATTGGAGATATAGGATATGTAAAAAGAGTTGGGCTCTGAAAATAGAGGAATTCTTTTTATTTCATCGCTCACAGGAGCAAGTGCTGTCTTGAAACTGTTTTTGGTGGGATTTTTTGTTGGTTTCTTTTTTGTTGCTCTTTCACTGAGATATAAATTTTAAAAATCTTACTCCTTTGTTTAAAAAATAGAAAAAAATTGATTTTGTGTGCTTTCTACTCTTGAAAATGAGGCTTATTTTTTAATTTTTTTCTCAAAAATAAAAATATTTTGTTTGAAAAACAGTTGTCTTGTGAAAAACCTCTGCATTCCATTTGCAATAGCTACTTGCAAGCTGAGATATTCATGGAAGAGAATCACTTCACCAGATCTTCTAATGAATAAACTATTCAAACATTCCTCATTGCTGAGCTGCAGAGGTCAAAGCAATACTGGCTTGCTGTGTGACCTTGGACAAGTCATTATCTCAGCCTCCTTGTTGCTGAAATCTGACTGTGAAATAGCTCCTCATAGAAGAGGTGGGAGAAAACAATTAGCTAGCACTGCTGAAATGTTTGGGACGTGAGATGTGGTCGGTAGGTGCTAAGGATGGCTCCCATCAGTCATCGTTAGCCACTGCTGTGATTTGGCAAGCACTGCTTTCTGCCTGCTTAGTCTAGCAGGAGTGGAGAGAGTGCTGGGCAGAAAAAAAGTCTATCAATATTTATAACCTGGTCATCAAATGTTTTAGTAACAATTCCCCTTGCTTTTGTCTGCTGTTGAGCACTTTAATAAGTAGAGATACTGCCTGTTCCATGAGTCTAAAAGAGTGTTACCTGCTAGCCTGAGGGCTAGCTTCTGCGGCTGGAGCAGAGATTCCGATTTCATATTCATTTACGCATATAGGTGCCTCTTGTTCTGGTCTTCTGTGTCTTTCCTCTAACAGATTGCTGTGCTCTCTGATGTCCCTGGGATTGTCCTCCTTTTTCTTTTCTGTCTTACAGACTTTCTCCTGTGAATGCGTTCATTCAATTTGTCAATTGCATGCCAGCCAGGAGAGGTTTGCGGAGGTCTGAAGGGAGCCACGTAGCCAGCTCTCAGCATTTGGGAGAACTTAGATGTTGTACTGTTCTTTGTACATTCTCAGAATTAATTCTGCCCTTTTGCTGAGGATTTCTTTCACGCCTGTCTGATCCCCATGAGAGTAAGAGCAGCTCAAGACAGCATAAAGAGCGACAAAGGCTTAGAAGTGCTGGTGAAGGACACTTTCAGCTTCGGCCATCCTCAGCTTCTGCTGTGGCTGGAGGACATGGTGCCCACAACCCTCTGCTGTCGCACACCTCCCTTCTCTGCCGTTAGCATTTCTACGGCCTTAGAGTGTGCCTGCCTGGCTCAGGCCTAGTCTTTTAGGGATACTGTTCCAGATTGCTTTGCTCAGGCCCACATCTGTGTGGCTTCTGAACATCTGTAAGGCGCAGACCCCACAGCCTCTGGGCGTCGCACAGTGCTGAATAATGGACGGAGAGAACTCCTGTGCTCTGGGTGGTGCCCAGTGCCTCTGCTCCTGGCACCACTGCAAGGAGCCTGGCTCCATCCTCTGTGCACCTTCCTTCAGGTGTTAATGGATGCTAACGAGAGGTCCCAGAGTCACCTCTTCTCCATGCTCAGCAGCCCCCGCTCTCCCAGCACTCCAGACCTGGCCTGGCTCAGCTCCCTCAGCCTGAAGCAGGCTGGACAGACAAACAAACCCTGTGGCACAGTTTGCATCCCTCTGTCTGCAGAGAGCATGCCATGGTGCAGACCATGGTGGTGTCCAGGGGTAGGCTATGAAGTTGCCCCCCTATTAGGGTTCTTTCTGAGTTTAATCAGCATGTTTTGGAGATGATTTGGAGTACAGCTGCAGGAGGAGGCCATACAGCAGGCTCAGGAAGCCAGGGAGCCGTGTGGCCATTGCAGGGCTGGGACGTGGGCAGTACTGAGGTGGAGCTTGGCTCCCAGGGAGCCGATCCGCCAGTGCACAGCAAACAAGGGTGTTCTCTGATTTCACAGTCCTTGTGCGGCCTGTTGTGCTTTCCCCAGGAGTTGTCACCAGTGTAACCCATCTGATGGCAAATAAAAATGCGACTTCTTAAAAATCTGCTATTGCAGTCAGTGCTGGGCTGAGTTTCCATGGTAACAGGCGGAGGGGGGAAATCACGAAGGCCAGCGTTATTCTGCAGCAGACAAACATTGCACCATGTCCATTCCCTTTCCTTCATATAGCATGTTTTGAACAATACAGCCCATATGGTCAGGATGTTCATCCTGGCGAGGAGACAAGGGGTGCTTTGGTGAGGACTGGTGGTCAGGGCCTGGCCCAGGCCTTTCTGAGGGCTTTGCCATTGATTCTAATGGTGTCAGGATGAAGTCTTCTCCAGTCAACAGCTGCTCACAAGCCTGTAAACCCCCTGCTCCATCTGAGATGGAGTCAGGCCCAGCTGAGAGATGAAGGGCAGTGGGTGATGTGGTTGCCTGCACTGATGTCGGAGCTCAGGTGACTTCCTCAGCCTTACCTTTCTGTAACATGACATTTTCCAGTACGCTGGACTATAATTTATTGATATTTTCACATATGAAATGCTTGTAATGCATTGCACATGAGTATTGTAGTAAGAAAAATGTAATTTTTCTCTCTATTTATAGGATGGCTATTTTTCCCACCGACCGAAAGAGAAAACACGAACAGACAGCAATAATGAGAATTCGGTCCCCAAGGACTTTGAAAATATTGATAACAGTAACTTTGCTCCCAGGACTCAGAGGCAAAAACACCAGTCTGAGCTGGTGAAAAAACCCCTTAGCAAGCAAAAGGAGCATTTGAGAAAGAAACTGGAAGAGGAGAAGGTAAAGGAGAACTCGCTGCTGGGGAAGAGCTCCAATGAGGTGGTGCAGTTGGGTGATAAGCCTGGAAAGAACAGCAGCAGCAGCAACCTGAAGGACTTGCACACGCCTCCCATACAGCAGCCGCTGAAAAAAACTGGAAACAGCTCTCCTGAACTGAGGTACGACCAGCCACCCAAGTGCGAGGTAACGGGCAAAGAGGCAATCTCAGCCATGTCCCGGGCAAAGTCTAAGCAGTGTCGGCAGGAGATCGCTGATGTGTACTGTCAGCACAAGCATGGAAAGCTGATGCCGGAGAAGGTGACACGTTTCTGTACGCTGGAGGGTAAGTTGGGAGGTGATGAAGGAGAAATAAAGCAGTGTCTTGGGAGTAGGACTGTATATGATTGAAACGGATTCCTAATGACAAGAAATGGACTTTGCTGCAGAAACATGTACTTCTGTAGTCTGGGAAAGCTGGGGAGAATCTGAGGATGTTTTAAGCAGGGAGTTATATGGGTATCGCAGGATCCTTGGTAGATTTATGCTGAATTTCTTTTTCACTTCCCCCAGATTTTTATTGCACTTTGTGATATGAGAATTTATCTGCTACTTTTATTTCTTTTAGTTCTTCATCTACAGATGCAGAGAAGCACAGTTGAGGTGCGTGTCTTGTCACTGAGTTGCCTGCTTTTCTGGGATCAGAGAACAACTGTAGTTAATTCTGGTGTGTTCTGCTAGCCAGTAAATGAGATATACTGTTGTTACAGCCATTTTTAATGGTTCTGCAGTGGAATTCTAGCTAAGAACCAGAGCCACTAAGCATTTTTGTAAGAGATAACTGTAAGAAACGTAACTATTTTTTTAAGCACAAAAAAAAATCCAGTTCTGTGACTCGCTTCTGTTTTTAATGATCTTTAATCAGCTAAAGTAATTTCCGAAATTACTACTGTAGAGAGCCAGGTGCCAACTGTTGCCTAAGTCAGGCTTTGATTTGTTGCTTGTGGTTCCTGTGTGCAGTCAGATACATCAGGCGTCTCTCTGCTTGGTTTCACTTTGCATATTTCACTAGCCCATTTCTGCCTTTCAGTAAGAACGCTTCATGAGCCGCCATTTACTCAGCTGTAAACTTTCACCATAGTAAAGTGCTTGTTTGAAAACAATGTTTAGTTTATTTCATGAGGAATATTTACTTGCATCCTCTAACCCTGACAGCTTACCTGTTCATTGCACCGTCTCAGAGCAGTGGTTACAATTGGGTAGACTCAGTGTGGTACAGAGGGGAAGAGGAGGAGGATCGTGGTGCTCTTGGCTGGATTTGGAGGTTAAACTGTTTTCACAGAGAGTGTAAAAAAGGAGGTGCCCCAGAGGAATATCTCTCTCTAATAGAAGCTTAAGCTTTTAGCTTAGATGTTGCATATTACCACAGTGAATGGCATCAGCACCTCATTTCCCACCTCTGTGACTGTTGTTTTGTGGCTGTGGGGTTGTTTTTGGTTTGTTTCTTTCTTTTACAACATGTATTTTGGTGTTTTTCTTCCTTTGGTAAAATGGGTAAAATTCATGGTAAAATTCCAAGTCTTTACACTGTGGGCCAATATTGGAGATAAAGAATTAATGGAGCGAGTAGAAGATGTAGTGTTCAGCGTGAATGGGAAGAGAGACAGGGAAGGCAGAACAAGTTATAGGGAGAGTAAAACCAGATCAGCAGAAAGGTAAGAATTCAGCAAAATCAGGCATCAGTGGCAGTCTCAGCATCAGCGAGTTCCCCTCCAAAGTCGTAGTGAAATGGAGTCATTGTCCAATATGCTTTTATTTTAAAATACACATGAATTTATTTTGAGTTATGGGGATATGCCACCTTAAAATATTAAGTGTAAAAAGACTGTGAATGCAGTTTTTTGGGTTAACAGTGATTAAGTTTCATTCAAATTTTTATTTTAGGCAATGAGGCCTGTTTAAGAAGTATAATTTGGGAATGTATTAACTTAGCCAGATGGATCTTTGTAGAAAATGTTGACTTTTCTTTGCCTCAGGGTTATTTCCTGCTGCCCATGCTGACAGCTGAAGTTTACTGCTTCAACAGCCAGATTTCATTGGCAGAGAATTCTGTACATCCTGTGTTACATATAGGGTGCTCTGGAGCAGACTTGGGAGCTCTGCTGTGGGGAAGTGATAAAGCAGCAGCACATTGAGTAGGACATGAATTGCTTGCGCAAGTGGTGCCAGTGCACAGGCAGGCTGGGACCTTAGAGCTATAGAAGAGATCCAGACTTAGTAGTGACTTCTGAAACATCTGATAGGGGGTTATTAAGATAGACATGTAGGAACGCCTGTATCGAAGGTGCCCAGTAGGTGTTAGAGTGCTCGTCAGGACTGCTTCCTGTTCAGCCTTAGTCTCTTTCTATTATAATACCACTTGGTTGATCTGTTAAATTTTACAGCCCAGTTAAAGATCCATAGATTGAGTTCTGTTTTGTGGTCTCAGACCTTTCCTGCTGCTGCTGTTATCCACATCCTTGGTCAAAGGTGTCTTCATCAGGTCCAGATATGCCTGAAAGGCATTGATCTTCATTAGAAGAGGTTTGTGAAGCACTGGCTATCAACTTTTGGGAACATAAGACAACCTGTTGTCAAGATTGCTGGCAGGGGGGAGGTCTATTTAGACATTTTGCCAGTTTATGCATCAAGAAAGCTAAACGCTGTCTGTCAGCAAAAGTCAGACATCCAGGCACTTGTTAGCCTTTATTTTTAGCATATAAGCACTATCCCTTTCAGTTTGGTTTGAAAAAAGATTTCCTGTCCGTTTTCAGCAGAGCTGTAAAGTTTAAATATTTATGCATTGTAGAAGCACATTCATCCATTATCTCTGTGTATAAATGTGTTCCCAGCGTTACAGTTTCCATTGAGATGTCATCCAGTATTTAATCCCGTTGGATCCTGTCTTGGTTGATCAAAGCCACAAAATTGTTCAACGTAGCTATCAGTCATGGACGTGACTCCATCCAGCTGGATTGTCATAAATGTTAAGCGATACAGTCACTTGAATTGTTATCAGCAGGAACAGGATCTTACAGGCTCTTCTTTTTTTTTTTTCTTTTAAATACTTTATTTCCAATGGCAATAAGAAAAAAAAAAAAAAAAAAAAAAAAGGATGTAACCATCTTCAGCCTATAAGAAAGGATTGTTCACACCAGTAGCATGTTGTTTGCCACCTGTATGAAATGCAGCATTGTTTCCATGAGAACAGGAGCAGGCAGGCTGTAGACCCTCTGAGGACATTGCAGTGTCTGCCTTGCAGTAGGACAGGGCCTGGAACAGGAGGAGTTGTCTGCCTTGCTCAGAATTTGAGTAAGCGTTGGCCAATGAGCCCAGCCTGAAAACAGGACACCAGTGCTGCAGACCAGGAAGCTGGTGTCACAGGCTTTGGGTGCAGCTTTATCTGAAGTCAAAGCTAAGATCAGGGCAGCAGGCAGCTTGTAAGTCACTTCATTTTGAAGGGAGTGTTTGGAGCTGGTAGAAGTGTGTTTTGAGGGGAAATATAGTCAGTGAAGGTAAGGGGGGGGGAAGTAAGTCTGACACCATCCCTCTGGGGAGTTCAGTTCTTTTCAGATGGGATATGGAGATTAGCAGCCTGCAGACAGCAGGGCTGGCTGTTTCCTTGCTGGGCCCATCTCCAGCCTGGTCTCCAGCCATGCAGGCATTGACTCCCCAGGTGAACTGGACTCAGCTGGTGCTCAGCAAAGCTGGGCCTGAATGAACTGACTCTTTCCTGTCCATGGCCCTTCTCTAGGGCAGATGCACTGATAAGAAGTGGAAGTTGAAATGTGAACTCTTGGCTTTAAAATAATTTAATCTTAAACCTCTTTGGCAAAGCACAAGTGATATGTGCCACATTATTCCCCAGCAGAGTCCTTTATTCCCATGGGAAGGGTGCAATTTAGGATGGCCATGGTGACCCTGTGTGATTAAAAATTTGAGCAGCAATAAATTACAATTGCACAACTCCACAGAGAGGTGTGTATCAAGCTGGGACTTTCCCTTGCTGATCTTCTTTCTGCAATTAAAGTAGCCCAACTTCAGGCCTGCTGGCTGCATCAGTCCCTGAATTCTCTGCTTTTCACTCTGGTATGGATTATGACAGCCGTCAGTTAGCTGGATGTGCAGTTCTCGTTGGTGCTTGGTACTGGATCTGTGAGTCATCAGGAGTGGTTTCTGCATCAGCCCTCCTTGTGGGCCAGCTTCTACAGGCTGCTACAGTCCAGGGGACACTCTGCCCTAATCCTTATTGTTAATTATCCATCTGGGTTTATGCTTGACCCAGATCTGTGGCCCTAGATAGACAAAAATAAGTAGCAGTTTCTTTGGGAGGTTTTTTCTAAGATATTCTGGCAAAAGAAAAGTCCCCAGAAAACCTGCCTCAAGTGAGCCCGATTTATTTTCTGTTGGCGCTACTGTAGTCTTAGCAGTTTTCTGCTACCTTCATTCCTATGGGGTAAGCCCAACTCATAAATAAAGTAGAAAAATAATCCAGCTACTCTGTTTCCACATAACTCACCAGCACTGAAAAAGTTCTTCACAGATCAGACTGCTTTCCCTTGAGTTTCTTAGTGATAATGCTCCTCTGGCACACCGAGGCAAGAGATCTGAATTTCTCATTTGCTGCTGAGGAGAGTGCTCCATTTCATTTTAGAAAACACCGCCTTCTTTCACTCTTCAAGCCATGAGAAAAGGGCTCTGGAGCTCTGTTTACTGTATAATATGCACAGGTAGTAGCAGTCTGTATGCCTGCAGTGTGTGTAGCTGAACACTTCAAAGCACTTGGCAGGAGGAGGTTGATTTGCAGGAACAGAGTGGATAAGCCTCACAAATGCCAAATACGAGGTGGAGCAGAGCCGTTCTTCAAAGCATGGAAATGGGAGAATCCTCTGTATAATTTTAGAAGAATGGGAGTTTCAACTAAGCAAATATTAAATTTCACCCTCTGTATATGCATGGGTAAGCACACAGTGACATGTAAATGTATGCCTTTGTTTAGCTCTCACAATTTTGGCATTGCGTTTTTGCACTCACTGGGTTTGATCTAAAGGTGGCTGGACCACAAATTTATCTTTTTCTCCTGGTTTCAGGATTGCCAGTGACAGTGGCTGCTGCTTTCCTGCACCTCTAATCTGTCAGTGTGACAAAATGACTGTGATGAGCTATGCATGGTTTAAGAAGCATATAAGAGCCACTGCACATACAGCCCAGACAGCGTTTTAATTTGCTGCACCATAGATGACTCTGGTTGCAATAAATTTACTGTGAGTAGACTAATTGCAAAATAACACTAATTGAGTAGTTATCAGCGAACAACATCCTGTGGAACAAAACTGCTCACAATTAATAGCATTTAAGCCATGTGCCGTTATTCTGCAGTACACCAAGATGTAATTACACCATGTACAGAGATTGTGTTCTCTTCTGGAAACCATGTTCCAGCACTTCTTTCTTTATAAAAGGCAGTTTCAAGATTCAGTGCTTGAATTTTAGGTGAAGTGAGCTTCTGAAATGTGGTGTGCCTCCCTTGTGCCCTTAGCTATGTGTGAAACAGAGCCAACAATACCAAAATCAGTGAAGCCATGACACTGTAAAGAGGAAAAAAAAAGATACCAGCAGTAATGCACAGACGTAATGATTCTCAGGTTAACTTTTTTGTGGTCACGTGTGCATGTTTTGACAGATGAAATTAGAATATGACAGAGTAATGGAAAGACACTTAGTTGTTTTGGCTGAAAATAAACCCTACCTCATTGTGTGGATGGAAACCAGAGAATAGCCTATGTGCCAAAAGTACATGTATATGCCAGGATCCAAAATGCAGAGAAGCTGCTGCCACTTGTACTGGATTTTCAGTCAGGCATCAGATGGAAGGGCTGTGGTTTTTACTGTGTGCCTGGAGCACTTGGTCACTGGAACTGAAACGCAATGCTTCCTTGATGCAAAAGCTGCCCAAACACTTCTCGTTGCTCATGGAAGAGATGTTCCTGGAAAAGGGAACCAAATCAATGGTTTATCCTCAAAAGCTGAATCTGGCCAGTGAGTCAGAAACTGGATGTCTTTCTTTGTAGATGGAAAGTCCACACATCTTGTAACGGAGATGAACAGGGCAGCAAATTTGAGGGCAGACAAGTGTTGGCGAATGGCATCCTAAGAAAATGCTGAGAGCAGTGCACAGCACTATAAATGAAGGGCATGAAGGCTGAAAAATTCACGACCAGCAGCCCTAGTTGTCACCAAATTGCTGTACTGGAAAATGCTGTCATTTTAGGGAGCATTAGAGGGGCAGCTGAGCAGGTGTGGGAGCAGCTAATGGCCAAATGAGCAGCAGGGGCTTAGTGAGCACTTTGATAAAGGTTGCTGTGTGTGTACAGCAATGAAAGCAAAGTGCTTGAGCAGTGGCTAATGCTCCCGTGATCCTGCAGTGTGCATAGTTGGAGTGGTGTGGATGAGATGGATATGATTGAAGCAAAAGGAGGTTGTTGGTGGGAGCTGGCAGGTTTTTAAATTAAAAATATAGTCAGAAAGTATGTTTAAAAAGTGTTTTGTGGTAGGAAAACTCAAGCCATACCAGCAGTTTTGCTTATTTTCATGTAAAATAGGTGTTGGGCTTCTGATGTGGACTCATTGCAGTGATTCAGTGGATGAGTGTTTAAGTGAAAGCATTGCATCTAAATTCTCCTGGTTTTATTCAGTGCTGAGCAGGAAGCTGTGCAGTATGAAGCACAGTAGTATTAAATCCAGCTTATATTAAGGTTGTGTGAGCAGCGTCAGTGTTAGTTCTTCCCTAATCTGACTTTGCAACCGTAACAAAACTGTTGGAGTGTCACTAGTATGCATTAAATGTTAATGGGCAACAGCAACTTTCAGATTTGCTTTCAGTGTTGTGTCTGCAGTGTCACCAAAGGTAGAAATAGATTGCTGAGGCTGACTCACTACACATTCAGCTCTGCATTTCTAACATTTGCATGTCTCTAAGTGTGGGAAAGAAATACTGGTTTTCACAGGAACCTCCATCTGATGAGCTGTTGCTTTGAGGAAAGGAGACTGCTGTGTCCCAGCAATCCCACGTTAGCTGCAGCTCGAGGCAGCCCCTGTTTGATTTGAGGACAGTGACATAATCTGCATTGCCTCTAAAATAATTGGAGGGGAGGGAAAACCTTTACATTTAATTTCCTCCGCTCAGCTGGCCTAGAGGATTTTCCTGTTTTGTGGCTGCTTGGAATAGATGCCTTGACTGTTCACAGAGTTTGCTCCAGAATTTGGTACACAGTTAGAAGGAATATGCCCTGCTTCAGGCGCGTTTTCAGGTGGGTACACGTAGTTGATGAACTCAGGGAATTACTGGGCCTTACGAGACCAGAGGCTGTTTTGCAGTGTCTTTCCCTGGGAATGAGGAGGAGTTGCTGAAGGGATCTACCCTGCATTAAAATGCCAACAGTCTAGGCATGAAGCCAGTCTTATAGGACATTAATGCTATTTTAAGAAAACCACGATTTAGTTGTTTCTGTGCAAGTATTTCTTACACAGAAGGTAGTTTCAAAACATCGGTCTTTTTTCTCCCTGAGTAATCAAGACTGGTATAGAAAAAGTGAATAACAAGAGACTGTAGCAGTGCAACCTCGGATAAGATTCTGAAATTGCTCTGTGTGTATTTAGTCTTCCAGATAAATGCTTGTCTTCGGTTGTTCAGGAGCTTGTTAGGTGTGAATAGCCCTGATTCCCTCACTCTCTGCTTTAATATCCATGATAAGTCACTGATTTATCATCTGGTTGTGTCTAAGAAGTCATTCCTGATTGGCACCTGCGTAAGGAAGAGCAGTGCTCCCAGCTCCCATTATCTGCTTTAATGCACACGCAACTCTAATGTATTCTATTTACAGTCTTACTCACAAACTGTTCCTGGCAAGATCTTGGGTTTCAAGTCCTGGCCTACTGAGAAGTTCGTGGCAGAATTCCATCATTTTCCTTCTCTGATTTTCTCACCAGCCTCCAGGGAGGCCAAGGAATTTTTCAGTTCCCTCTCCCAGAGGGAAGGCTCTCACTGGAGCCAGATCCTAGCAACCAGTTCTTGTGGTGGGTGCTCGCCTGTCGCCAAGGATGTAAGGATGGTGGGAGCTCTTGGGAAACCTCACTGCTGAGCAAGACAGCTCTGCAAGTAACTAATTCTAACTGTAATTGCTTGTATCATCCTCATTCTGCAAGGTGATTGCTTCTGTTTTCTGGAGACTTGCTCACTGAAACTGAGGGCAAAGTGTTTTGTTGAAGTCTTGATTCATTTGTGTAACTCCTCAGAATGTTAGAGAAACGCTTTGCCAGTGAGAATGCACCCTTCTGCTGTAAATTGCAGCTGAAGCGCTGCTCTTGCTGCTTACTCATCTGTGCTTTTAATTGGAAATTAAGACTTCCAGCCAGCCAGTAGCTACTACTACGCAGCAGAGTATTTTCAACTGCTGAAATCTTCTGTGTATGTTGTGTATTACTGTGCTGCATAATATTGGTGAGCTTGACAGCAGCATGACTAAACAGAACTGAACATTTCCATGTTCTCCATCTATTTGTGAGCTATGATTCATTCTGGGTAATTCACTGAATGGTAGGCAGAAAAAAGGAATTTTAAAGGAGGAATTTACTGCAATGCATGTTGTATCTGTTTGTATTTTTTCTTTTGCATGGGATCTAGTGCTCTGAAATAATTTCTCATTAATTGCACATCTGTAAGTCTCTGAACATCTTTGAAGATTTGGACCAAAGTCATTCCCTGTGTCTGAGGACGAATCATCTTTGATCACTTGCTTGAGAGCATGGTAAGGATTACTCCCTTACAAAAAGGAGAGCTGGGCAGGAGAGCCAAGCCTGGCTCAGTTGCCCACCTTGCCAGCCAGCATAAGCAAACAGCTAATAAGAGCTGAGGCAGCTGCTGAGATTAATTGGGAATAACAAGTCTTCTGTGTAGCACATGCTGGGTTTGCCAAGCCGCAGCAGAGGCAGCCTATGTGGAACTTAGGTATATTTTTGCGTAATTCTACTGTTTCCTGCCAGGAGATGAAGACAAACCCAAGATTCCCATGAAATATTAAAAGCAAAGTGTGTTAGTAGTATAGCTGATGTACATTGCACTAGCTTTGATGACTCATTTAAACACTGTCTTCAGCAACTAAAACCTACTCCAGTATTTGTTTTCCCTCTTAAAAAAGCACACTTTTGAACTGGGTTCCATGAATTGCAGGTGGATTTTCCAAAGTCGTGATGTTGTCTTCTCTCTTGACACAGCAGTCCAGAACATAAGTATTCACTTCTGTTTTGGATGCCAGTAGCTTTATGTATTCAGGGGGCAGCAAAATGACGTATCTCAGGAGACTTCTGTTCCAGAGTCTGTTTTCTGCTGGCCTATTGTTCATTAGCTAATGCCAGAACAAAGGGCACTGTCTGCAGTGAAGCGCAGTACCTCTGACCACTCCAATGTCAAAGTTGCCTATGCACGCACACCTGCAGTTAGAAGTAGAGCCACCAGTCTTGGCTGCATTCCGTAAGTTATTCCATCGTAGCCCGATGTTGCTTTTTATGTTAGTTTATACTCTGCTTCAAGAGTGTGAATGAGTAATCCCGAATCTTTTGCATTTCTGGGAAAAATCCAGCTGCTTTATTTAGGTATCCACTCAAATCTAAGATCATGAGACAGAAATATCTGTATCTCTATCTTGGTAATTTTTAAGATGACCAGTGAAAAAGAAGCTAGTGTTGGTTCATATAGGAGCAAGCAAGGTTAAAGAAGAAAAGAGGTCCACAGAAGTGTACGGTCCAAAGCAAGCATGTCCAACTTGAGTTGAGGGCATAAGAACCATTGTATGGCAGTTTTGTTTCTAGAAATGTTCTGCCAGCAGGTTCCTGAAAAGCAAGTGGGAAAATCACTTCTGTTGGGCTCAAGAGAGATGCTGCAGAGGGGCTTCAGACACTTCTGGCAGTGTTCACCTAGCCAGGAGAAAAGAACTCTATTCAGCCTGATCCACTTCTGAATGTCCGTGGTAAGAAATCCTGTTAGATTTAGCTCAGTCCTTTACAACAAACAGGCCAAAGTTCACACGGAAATTCACACATTTTTATTTCTCTCTATCATTTATAGCCATTTGTGGGCATAATTTGCCAAAATTAAGACAGGTACATTGTGTCTTTTTGCTTCCTTCCTATCGGTGCAGATTACAAAAACAAGAGAAGAAATGAGAGAGGAATGAGAGACCCCCATTGCAAGCCTGAAAGGGCTCAGAGAGTTACAGTGGAATTCACCCAACCAGAAATCTCACTTAAGGGAAAAAAAAAAGAGGTTCTCTTGTTCTTGCTATGATGAAAGAATATATTTTTCAGAGTCTATTTATTAGATTGTCACCTGAGGATACGATTACTCACAGAAGTCATTAAGGAGCTCCTGCCTAAAGAGTGAAAGGAAAGCATGCTGCTTTGCCGTATCATAACCCGTCATATAACACTGACTTTGGGAGCTTGGATTTACCCCTTGATACATTACAGGCTTATTGGGACACCCTAGGCGAGTTACACCATGTACAGACCGGGGATAAAAGGTGCTTAATTCCATTGGAAATTATGTAGGTGAAAACATGATGTGTGGTGGTATTGTTGTTCACTTCCTATGTAAGTGGATTTTAACATCTGATTATCAAAAGAGTTGGAGTTAATTTTGGTACAGAATAATGAGTTTTTTCTGAGTCTTCAGCAATGCCCAAATGTGAGATCGGAGCAGAATTCTGCTGCACTACTTCCCTGCTTTTATCTGCCCAGCCCAGCACCTTTGCCCTGTTGCAGAAGCTGCAGGGGATGCCTGCTGGCTGTAAGGTGTGCAAGTTGTGCCATGTACCGATCGATTGCTTCTGCATCAGAGACCTGGGAGAGGCACAACCTCTCAGTTTGGTAGCTGTTAACGTGTCTGATATTTGTGCACCAAAACAAATCCATTTACTTTGTTTCAGGATGCCTGGGATGGGAGTTGTGTTTTTAATTATCATATATTTCAAAGACCGCCCCAGGCTGTGTTTGGTTTCCACAGAAATTTTCCTAAGGTAAAATGACTAAACAGTAATTTTTCATTTTGAATCAGCTATCCATGAAAGATTGGATTTAGGTCAGAATTTATTACCCTACGGAACTGAAGCCAATATTTAACATAATGTCAGCTATCTTGATTTTAGAGAATTTTAATGGCCATGCAATTTTATTCAATGATGAAGTTATTTCAGTTGTGTCCTATATGTCTAGGCAATTTGATGTACCGAGCCTTGAGATGGAAATTGGATAAACATGGAAAATGGTGATTGATTGGCAGGAGGTTGCAATAATGTCTGCCTTGATATACCTTTTATTGTTAAATTATTTATCTAATGCAATCTCCAACACTTTTAGGAGTCTTTAAGTTGGCATTAAATCGATGTTTAAATCTTCGCAGTCAGAAAGGCCTCATAACTCATACTGATAAATATCTTCTAACATGTCAGGAGGAATAATGATCCATCTTAATATTTGAAAGTAGGGAAGATATTATTCTTTGTATTTGCTATGAATCCCCATGGAAGGATTGAGCCATAAGCCAGAAGAATTAAGATTAGAAGATAGAAATATCAGAAGGAAAAAGAGTATGGCAGTAGTTTGTGTGGGGAGTTGAGGGTGAGCTGTTTTGCTTGGATGCTACTAAGAATGTTCTCAGTGAGCAGCCGAGAGCTGGCTGGCCTGGTTGCTGGGGGACCCACATGTTCCCTCAGGGTGCTGCTGGCTGCTCCTCGTCGTACTGCTGGAGGATGTGGGCTCCTCGGGCTGCCCACACTGAGCCCTTCTCACATCCCAGAGCTGCTCTGAAGGGGTTCGTACCCATGTGTAAAAATAAGCAGGGGATCAGTGGAGGGGAGGGAAGCACTTGGTCTTGTGCGAACTGGAAACAAAACCACAGGATGGCATCTGGATTTGTCCCTTGATGGATAAGACTAGGAAAAGAAATGAAATCCTCATTCAGATGATAACTAAACCTAGAGGAGAGTGAACGACCAGTGCAAGTTCCTTTCCTTTCTTAAGGAAGGACTTGTTGTTGAACACTAATGCTGCAATCTTCTTTGAATAATAGAAAGCTTTTTGGGTTTGGACATGGAAGTGGAAAATAGTACCGTACAGAGAAATGGGATGTCCAAGTGAGTTTGCATCTTTAAGCAATATGAATTTATTTCAAATTAATCTAAAGCTATTCGTCTGCAGTAGCATGAAGTTGCACTAAAAATACCTTTGAATCCGAGTTTGTCCAGAATTCAGGCAAAAAAAGGAAAACCATCAGTCATTCCTGACTACGTTTCAAAGCTAAGAAGGTATATTTCTTCACTCGCATGAATCTTGAGTAGAAATAATTGTGATTCAACAATTTCCATTATCTTAGTTGAGAACTGGAAGTGATAACTCGGAGCTGGTCTAAATTGGTGCAGCTTCCTTTTGGTGAAACACTGAACCTCACCAACACAGCAGCTTTTCTGAAATGCCCTCCTGTTCCTTTCGAATGGCGTTTGCCGTTTGGCAAATTTTACATTTCTACAGATTAATTGGATAAAAGCCAGCCTGGAAATGGCACAGTGCTGTGCAGTAGGCATTTTGCATCCCCACAACTTCAGGCTTTGAAAGAACAGTTACCTCAGCGGGTTGGGCTCCCTACCTGGGCTTGTTTATTGCTTTGAACATCCAGACATACTTTTATGACTCATAATCATCCATAAAGAAATTTAACTGTTATTTAAAATGCTCTGTTGGGAAGGCGCAGTAGCTATTAATTAATTATGCATCAGTAAAGCAACAAAAAGGCAGGCAAAGAAGCAGTTAGAAGTGTTGGCTGGGCCTCTGCTGCCTTCAGAGCTGAATTTATGTCTCTGCTCCCCAGGGTTAGCTCACTGTTGAGCACTGGGGCTCTTCCCTTCATACTCCAGGCACTTTCCTTATAAAATACTGAATGATGCATGAATATATTCATTAATTAAAAGTAGATCTGAATGTGTCTGATACAGAAGTCTTGCTGGTACTGGTGTGGATTAGGAGGTACAACCGACTCCTAATGTGAGCACGGTGCTAGAAACCAGGAGAGGAGAACACAAGCACTCCACAGTGTCTTTGAAATGCATGAGACTGAAGACTTGAGAAGAGTCAAAAGCTCCACCCTAACCCCCCTATGATCTGCTGTTATGTACTGCTAAGTGGAATTAGCAACTGAAGTGTATGCTTCAACTAACAAGGTTCACGACCATCAGTTTCACCACGGCATCACTGTGCTGGTGAGGTTTAAGGCCAAGGAAGTCAGCACAGAGCTGTGTGTAAGCAGGATAAAGTCAGACCAGGTTACAGAGGCAGGAGAAGCAGTCTGGAGATCGCCTACACCCGCTGCTGGCTCCAACTTGAGCTGCACTTTGCTGTATTTGGTTCCCATTTGACTTCCATGCTGATTACCATGCTTGCAGCATGTCGTGTTTTTGTGCGGTAATTGGTAATCTGGAAAATTTGTGCGTGCAAAGATTGGTGTGCAAGATTTAATATTGGTTCCTGCTGTCATGCTGACAATGAATTAGCATTCTGGACTCTGTAATATGTTCTCAGCAGGCAAATGTAATTAAAGTGAGCACACGTTGGGTTTCATATTAACAGTCAAACCACCTTTGGCAAAAGGTCTCTGTTCCTTTGGGATTATACACTAAGGCAATGTTATTGTGGTGTCAGGTGTAATCGTTGTTTTAAAAAATGTTTGCATCAGTGTATTAACCCTTTCCACAGTGTTTGACTTTTGGATTTAAGAAGTGATTTTGTTTGAACGAAAGGGCTGCCAGCAGACGAGCATCCTCATTTCAGATCTCTTCAGCTCTGAGAATGTTCTCCTCTTGAACATCAAGCATTTGGTCATAATGTGTTGAATTAGTTTCCAGAAATTTCAGAAATTGAAATTGGTTTTACATTGAGGAGAAGATGGTACTTTGTGCGATGAAGAAGAAGTGACATTTGAAAGAAATTGCCCCTCAGTTGCATTTGGTTCTTTTAGATAAAATGGGGAATTGTTACGAAAGCTCGAAGTTGATCTGCATTTATATACACAAAGAATTGTTCAGAGCTGAAACATGAGTCAACCGAGCAGAATGTGGCTCAGATGTGCTGATTCTCTTTTGATACTGGTTTAATGCTGTCAATTCACCATTGATTTCAAATGAGTGACTCCTGCCTCATAGGAGGGGACGAGCTGAGATGAATTCAGCAGATGAACCTCTTTGGCATGTTTTAGCCTTTGAGCTACAGAAAGAACAAATTCCACAGCTGTGCAAAGGTGCCTACAGCTGCAGCAGTAATTGGAGACCTGGTGATACCTGGAGACCCTGCTGGTCCTGTGCTGGTGGCTTTGGGGTGTTTGCCCTTCTGTACATCTAAGGTGCCAGC